>NC_141041.1:28431363-28736136 GCF_052040795.2 Danio rerio | reverse complement strand
GGGGCACCCTGGGGCCTACACTGCAAGTCCAGGGAGAGAGGTGGACCCCTGGGTAGCTTACTGGGGTCAGAGGCCCTTAGGTGGAGGGCCAGGGGGCACCCTGGGGCCTACACTGCAAGTCCAGGGAGAGAGGTGGACCCCTGGGTAGCTTGCTGGGGTCAGAGGCCCCTAGGTGGAGGGCCAGGAGGCACAATGGGGCCTATACTGCTGGTCCAGGGAGAGAGGTGGACCCCTGGGTAGCTTGCTGGGGTCAGGGGCCCTTAGGTGGAGGGCCAGGGGGCACCCTGGGGCCTACACTGCAAGTCCAGGGAGAGAGGTGGACCCCATGGGTAGCTTGCTGGGGTCAGAGGCCCCCAGGTGGAGGGCCAGGGGGCACCCTTGGGCCTACACTGCAAGTCCAGGGAGAGAGGTGGACCCCTGGGTAGCTTGCTGGGGTCAGAGACCCCTATTTGGAGGGCAAGGGGGCACCCTGGGGCCTTTAATGGAAGTCCAGGGAGGGAAGTGGACCCTGGGTAGCCTGCTGGGGTCAGATTCTCTTAGGTGGAAGGCCAGGGTGCACCCTGGGGCCTATACTGCAAGTCCAGGGAGAGAGGTGGACCCCTGGGTAGCTTGCTGGGGTCAGGGGCCCTTAGGTGGAGGGCCAGGGGCACCCTGGGGCCTATACTGCATGTCCAGGAAGAGATGTGGACCCCTGGGTAGCTTGCTGGGGTCATAGGCCCCTAAGTGGAGTGCCAGGGGCACCCTGGGGCCTATACTGCAAGTCCAGGGAGAGAGGTGGACCCCTGGGTAGCTTGCTGGGGTCAGGGGCACTTAGGTGGAGGGCCAGGGGGCACCCTGGGGCCTACACTGCAAGTCCAGGTAGAGAGGTGGACCCCTGGGTAGCTTGCTGGGGTCAGAGGCCCCTAGGTGGAGGGCCAGGAGGCACAATGGGGCCTATACTGCTAGTCCAGGGAGAGAGGTGGACCCCTGGGTAGCTTGCTGGGGTCAGGGGCCCTTAGGTGGAGGGCAAGGGGGCACCCTGGGGCCTACACTGCAAGTCCAGGGAGAGAGGTGGACCCCTGGGTAGCTTGCTGGGGTCAGAGGCCCCCAGGTGGAGGGCCAGGGCGCACCCTTGGGCCTACACTGCAAGTCCAGGGAGAGAGGTGGACCCCTGGGTAGCTTGCTGGGGTCAGAGACCCCTAGTTGGAGGGCCAGGGGGCACCCTGGGGCCTTTAATGGAAGTCCAGGGAGAGAGGAGGACCCCTGGGTAGCTTGCTCGGGTCAGGATCCCTTAGGTGGAGGGAAAGGGGGCACCCTGGGGCCTACACTGCATGTCCAGGGAGAGAGGTGGACCCCTGGGTAGCTTGGTGGGGTCAGGGGCCCTTAGGTGGAGGGCCAGGGGGCACCCTGGGGCCTATACTGCAAGTCCAGGAAGAGATGTGGACCCCTGGGTAGCTTGCTGGGGTCAGGGGCCCTTAGGTGGAGTGCAAGGGGGCACCCTGGGGCCTACACTGCAAGTCCAGGGAGAGAGGTGGACCCCTGGGTAGCTTACTGGGGTCAGAGGCCCTTAGGTGGAGGGCCAGGGGGCACCCTGGGGCCTACACTGCAAGTCCAGGGAGAGAGGTGGACCCCTGGGTAGCTTGCTGGGGTCAGAGGCCCCTAGGTGGAGGGCCAGGAGGCACAATGGGGCCTATACTGCTGGTCCAGAGAGAGAGTTGGACCCCTGGGTAGCTTGCTGGGGTCAGGGGCCCTTAGGTGGAGGGCCAGGGGGCACCCTGGAGCCTACACTGCAAGTCCAGGGAGAGAGGTGGACCCCTGGGTAGCTTGCTGGGGTCAGAGGCCCCCAGGTGGAGGGCCAGGGGGCACCCTTGGGCCTACACTGCAAGTCCAGGGAGAGAGGTGGACCCAAGGGTAGCTTGCTGGGGTCAGAGACCCTTAGTTGGAGGGCAAGGGGGCACCCTGGGGCCTTTAATGGAAGTCCAGGGAGGGAAGTGGACCCTGGGTAGCATGCTGGGGTCAGATTCCCTTAGGTGGAAGGCCAGGGTGCACCCTGGGGCCTATACTGCAAGTCCAGGGAGAGAGGTGGACCCCTGGGTAGCTTGCTGGGGTCAGGGGCCCTTAGGTGGAGGGCCAGGGGCACCCTGGGGCCTATACTGCATGTCCAGGAAGAGATGTGGACCCCTGGGTAGCTTGCTGGGGTCATAGGCCCCTAAGTGGAGTGCCAGAGGCACCCTGGGGCCTATACTGCAAGTCCAGGGAGAGAGGTGGACCCCTGGGTAGCTTGCTGGGGTCATAGGCCCCTAAGTGGAGTGCCAGGGGCACCCTGCGGCCTATACTGCAAGTCCAGGGAGAGAGGTGGACCCCTGGGTAGCTTGCTCGGGTCAGGATCCCTTAGTTGGAGGGCAAGGGGGCACCCTGGGGCCTACACTGCATGTCCAGGGAGAGAGGTGGACCCCTGGGTAGCTTGCTGGGGTCAGGGGCCCTTAGGTGGAGGGCCAGGGGGCACCCTGGGGCCTATACTGCAAGTCCAGGAAGAGATGTGGACCCCTGGGTAGCTTGCTGGGGTCAGGGGCCCTTAGGTGGAGGGCAAGGGGGCACCCTGGGGCCTACACTGCAAGTCCAGGGAGAGAGGTGGACCCCTGGGTAGCTTACTGGGGTCAGAGGCCCTTAGGTGGAGGGCCAGGGGGCACCCTGGGGCCTACACTTCAAGTCCAGGGAGAGAGGTGGACCCCTGGGTAGCTTGCTGGGGTCAGAGGCCCCTAGGTGGAGGGCCAGGAGGCACAATGGGGCCTATACTGCTGGTCCAGGGAGAGAGGTGGACCCCTGGGTAGCTTGCTGGGGTCAGGGGCCCTTAGGTGGAGGGCCAGGGGGCACCCTGGGGCCTATACTGCAAGTCCAGGGAGAGAGGTGGACACCTGGGTAGCTTGCTGGGGTCAGGGGCACTTAGGTGGAGGGCCAGGGGGCACCCTGGGGCCTACACTGCAAGTCCAGGTAGAGAGGTGGACCCCTGGGTAGCTTGCTGGGGTCAGAGGCCCCTAGGTGGAGGGCCAGGAGGCACAATGGGGCCTATACTGCTAGTCCAGGGAGAGAGGTGGACCCCTGGGTAGCTTGCTGGGGTCAGGGGCCCTTAGGTGGAGGGCAAGGGGGCACCCTGGGGCCTACACTGCAAGTCCAGGGAGAGAGGTGGACCCCTGGGTAGCTTGCTGGGGTCAGAGGCCCCCAGGTGGAGGGCCAGGGGGCACCCTTGGGCCTACACTGCAAGTCCAGGGAGAGAGGTGGACCCCTGGGTAGCTTGCTGGGGTCAGAGACCCCTAGTTGGAGGGCCAGGGGGCACCCTGGGGCCTTTAATGGAAGTCCAGGGAGAGAGGTGGACCCCTGGGTAGCTTGCTCGGGTCAGGATCCCTTAGGTGGAGGGCAAGGGGGCACCCTAGGGCCTACACTGCATGTCCAGGGAGAGAGGTGGACCCCTGGGTAGCTTGCTGGGGTCAGAGGCCCCTAGGTGGAGGGCCAGGAGGCACAATGGGGCCTATACTGCTAGTCCAGGGAGAGAGGTGGACCCCTGGGTAGCTTGCTGGGGTCAGGGGCCCTTAGGTGGAGGGCAAGGGGGCACCCTGGGGCCTACACTGCAAGTCCAGGGAGAGAGGTGGACCCCTGGGTAGCTTGCTGGGGTCAGAGGCCCCCAGGTGGAGGGCCAGGGGGCACCCTTGGGCCTACACTGCAAGTCCAGGGAGAGAGGTGGACCCCTGGGTAGCTTGCTGGGGTCAGAGACCCCTAGTTGGAGGGCCAGGGGGCACCCTGGGGCCTTTAATGGAAGTCCAGGGAGAGAGGTGGACCCCTGGGTAGCTTGCTCGGGTCAGGATCCCTTAGGTGGAGGGCAAGGGGGCACCCTAGGGCCTACACTGCATGTCCAGGGAGAGAGGTGGACCCCTGGGTAGCTTGCTGGGGTCAGGGGCCCTTAGGTGGAGGGCCAGGGGGCACCCTGGGGCCTACACTGCAAGTCCAGGAAGAGATGTGGACCCCTGGGTAGCTTGCTGGGGTCAGGGGCCCTTAGGTGGAGGGCAAGGGGGCACCCTGGGGCCTACACTGCAAGTCCAGGGAGAGAGGTGGACCCCTGGGTAGCTTACTGGGGTCAGAGGCCCTTAGGTGGAGGGCCAGGGGGCACCCTGGGGCCTAAACTGCAAGTCCAGGGAGAGAGGTGGACCCCTGGGTAGCTTGCTGGGGTCAGAGGCCCCTAGGTGGAGGGCCAGGAGGCACATTGGGGCCTATACTGCTGGTCCAGGGAGAGAGGTGGACCCCTGGGTAGCTTGCTGGGGTCAGGGGCCATTAGGTGGAGGGCCAGGGGGCACCCTGGGGCCTACACTGCAAGTCCAGGGAGAGAGGTGGACCCCTGGGTAGCTTGCTGGGGTCAGAGGCCCCTAGGTGGAGGGCCAGGGGGCACCCTTGGGCCTACACTGCAAGTCCAGGGAGAGAGGTGGACCCCTGGGTAGCTTGCTGGGGTCAGAGACCCCTAGTCGGAGGGCAAGGAGGCACCCTGGGGCCTTTAATGGAAGTCCAGGGAGGGAAGTGGACCCTGGGTAGCCTGCTGGGGTCAGATTCCCTTAGGTGGAAGGCCAGGGTGCACCCTGGGGCCTATACTGCAAGTCCAGGGAGAGAGGTGGACCCCTGGGTAGCTTGCTGGGGTCAGGGGCCCTTAGGTGGAGGGCCAGGGGCACCCTGGGGCCTATACTGCATGTCCAGGAAGAGATGTGGACCCCTGGGTAGCTTGCTGGGGTCATAGGCCCCTAAGTGGAGTGCCAGGGGCACCCTGGGGCCTATACTGCAAGTCCAGGGAGAGAGGTGGACCCCTGGGTAGCTTACTGGGGTCAGAGGCCCTTAGGTGGAGGGCCAGGGGGCACCCTGGGGCCTACACTGCAAGTCCAGGGAGAGAGGTGGACCCCTGGGTAGCTTGCTGGGGTCAGAGGCCCCTAGGTGGAGGGCCAGGAGGCACAATGGGGCCTATACTGCTGGTCCAGGGAGAGAGGTGGACCCCTGGGTAGCTTGCTGGGGTCAGGGGCCCTTAGGTGGAGGGCCAGGGGGCACCCTGGGGCCTACACTGCAAGTCCAGGGAGAGAGGTGGACCCCTGGGTAGCTTGCTGGGGTCAGAGGCCCCCAGGTGGAGGGCCAGGGGGCACCCTTGGGCCTACACTGCAAGTCCAGGGAGAGAGGTGGACCCCTGGGTAGCTTGCTGGGGTCAGAGACCCCTAGTTGGAGGGCAAGGAGGCACCCTGGGGCCTTTAATGGAAGTCCAGGGAGGGAAGTGGACCCTGGGTATCCTGCTGGGGTCAGATTCCCTTAGGTGGAAGGCCAGGGTGAACCCTGGGGCCTACACTGCAAGTCCAGGGAGAGAGGTGGACCCCTGGGTAGCTTGCTGGGGTCAGGGGCCCTTAGGTGGAGGGCCAGGGGCACCCTGGGGCCTATACTGCATGTCCAGGAAGAGATGTGGACCCCTGGGTAGCTTGCTGGGGTCATAGGCCCCTAAGTGGAGTGCCAGGGGCACCCTGGGGCCTATACTGCAAGTCCAGGGAGAGAGGTGGACCCCTGGGTAGCTTGCTGGGGTCAGGGGCACTTAGGTGGAGGGCCAGGGGGCACCCTGGGGCCTACACTGCAAGTCCAGGTAGAGAGGTGGACCCCTGGGTAGCTTGCTGGGGTCAGGGGCCCTTAGGTGGAGGGCAAGGGGGCACCCTGGGGCCTACACTGCAAGTCCAGGGAGAGAGTTGGACCCCTGTTTAGCTTGCTGGGGTCAGAGGCCCTTAGGTGGAGGGCCAGGGGGCACCCTGGGGCCTACACTGCAAGTCCAGGGAGAGAGGTGGACCCCTGGGTAGCTTGCTGGGGTCAGAGGCCCCTAGGTGGAGGGCCAGGAGGCACAATGGGGCCTATACTGCATGTCCAGGGAGAGAGTTGGACCCCTGGGTAGCTTGCTGGGGTCAGGGGCCCTTAGGTGGAGGGCCAGGGGGCACCCTGGGGCCTACACTGCAAGTCCAGGGAGAGAGGTGGACCCCTGGGTAGCTTGCTGGGGTCAGAGGCCCCTAGGTGGAGGGCCAGGAGGCACAATGGGGCCTATACTGCTAGTCCAGGGAGAGAGGTGGACCCCTGGGTAGCTTGCTGGGGTCAGGGGCCCTTAGGTGGAGGGCAAGGGGGCACCCTGGGGCCTACACTGCAAGTCCAGGGAGAGAGGTGGACCCCTGGGTAGCTTGCTGGGGTCAGAGGCCCCCAGGTGGAGGGCCAGGGGGCACCCTTGGGCCTACACTGCAAGTCCAGGGAGAGAGGTGGACCCCTGGGTAGCTTGCTGGGGTCAGAGACCCCTAGTTGGAGGGCCAGGGGGCACCCTTGGGCCTTTAATGGAAGTCCAGGGAGGGAAGTGGACCCTGGGTAGCCTGCTGGGGTCAGATTCCCTTAGGTGGAAGGCCAGGGCGCACCCTGGGGCCTATACTGCAAGTCCAGGGAGAGAGGTGGACCCCTGGGTAGCTTGCTGGGGTCAGGGGCCCTTAGGTGGAGGGCCAGGTGCACCCTGGGGCCTATACTGCAAGTCCAGGAAGAGAGGTGGACCCCTGGGTAGCTTGCTGGGGTCAGAGGCCCCTAGGTGGAGGGCCAGGGGGCATCCTGGGGCCTACACTGCAAGTCCAGGGATAGACACGGAACCCTGGGTAGCTTGCTGGGGTCAGGGGCACCTAGATGGAGGGCCAGGGGTAACCCTGGGGCCTATACTGCAAGTCCATGGAGAGAGGTGGACCCCTGGTTAGTTTGCTGGGCTCATGGGCCCTTACGTGGAGGGCCAGGGGCACCCTGGGGCCTATATTGCAAGTCCAGGGAGAGAGCTGGTCCTCTTGGTAGCTTGCTTGGGTCAGAAGCCCCTTGGTGGGGTGCAAGGGGGCACCCTGAGGCCTATACTGCAAGTCCAGAGAGAGAGGTGGACCCCTGGGTAGCTTGCTGGGGTAAGGGGCCCCTAGGAAGAGGGCCAGGGGGCACCCTGGGGCCTATACTGCAAGACCAGGGAGAGAGGTGGACCCCTGGGTAGCTTGCTGGGGTCAGGGGCCCTTAGGTGGAGGGCAAGGGGGCACCCTGGGGCCTACACTGCAAGTCCAGGGAGAGAGGTTGACCCCTGGGTAGCTTGCTGGGGTCAGAGGCCCCTAGGTGGAGGGCCAGGAGGCACAATGGGGCCTATACTGCTGGTCCAGGGAGAGAGGTGGACCCCTGGGTAGCTTGCTGGGTTCAGAAGCCCCTAGATGGAGGGCCAGGGGGCACCCTGGGGCCTATACTGCAAGATCAGGGAGAGAGGTGGACCCCTGGGTAGCTTGCTGGGGTCAGAGACCCCTAGGTGGAGGGCAAGGGGGCACCCTGGGGCCTCCACTGCAAGTCCAGGGAGAGAGGTGGACCCCTGGGTAAATTGCTGGGGTCAGAGGCCCCCAGGTGGAGTGCCAAGGGGCACCCTTGGGCCTACACTGCAAGTCCAGGGAGGGAGGTGGACCCCTGGGTAGCTTGCCGGGGTCAGGGACCCCTAGTTGGAGGGCAAGGGGGCACCCTGGGGCCTTTAATGGAAGTCCAGGGAGGGAAGTGGACCCCTGGGTAGCTGGCTAGGGTCAGATTCCCCTAGGTGGAAGGCCAGGGCGCACCCTGGGGCCTAAACTGCGAGTCCAGGGAGAGAGGTGGACCCCTGGGTAGCTTGCTAGGGTCAGGGGCCCTTAGGTGGAGGGCCAGAGGGCACCCTGGGGCCTATACTGCAAGTCCAGGAAAAGATGTGGACCCCTGGGTAGCTTGCTGGTGTCATAGGCCCCTAAGTGGAGTGCCAGGGGCACCTTGGGGCCTATACTGCAAGTCCAGGGAGAGAGGTGGAGCCCTGGGTAGCTTGCTGGGGTCAGGGGCTCTTAGGTGGAGGGCCAGGTGGCACCCTGGTGCCTATAATGCAAGTCCAGGAAGAGAGGTGGACCCCTGGGTAGCTTGCTGGGGTCAGAGGCCCCTAGGTGGAGGGCCAGGGGGCATCCTGGGGCCTACATTGCAAGTCCAGGGATAGACACGGACCCCTGGGTAGCTTGCTGGGGTCAGGGGCACCTAGATGGAGGGCCAGGGGTAACCCTGGGGCCTATACTGCAAGTCCAGGGAGAGAGGTGGACCCCTGGTTAGTTTGCTGGGCTCATGGGCCCTTACGTGGAGGGCCAGGGGCACCCTGGGGCCTATACTGCAAGTCCAGGGAGAGAGCTGATTCTCTGGGTAGCTTGCTGGGGTCAAAAGTCCCTAGGTGGGGTGCAAGGGGGCACCCTGGGGCCTATACTGCAAGTCCAGGGAGAGAGGTGGACCCCTGGGTAGCTTGCTGGGGTAAGGGGCCCCTAGGAGGAGGGCCAGGGGGCACCCTGGGGCCTAAACTGCAAGACCAGGGAGAGAGGTGGACCCCTTGGTAGCTTGCTGGGGTCAGGGGCCCTTAGGTGGAGGGCCAGGTGCACCCTGGGGCCTTTAATGGAAGTCCAGGGAGGGAAGTGGACCCTGGGTAGCTTGCTGGGGTCATATTCCCCTAGGTGGAAGGCCAGTGTGCACCCTGGGGCCTATACTGCAAGTCCAGGGAGAGAGGTGGACCCCTGGGTAGCTTGCTGGTGTCAGGGGCACCTAGATGGAGGGCCAGGGGTAACCCTGGGGCCTATACTGCAAGTCCAGGGAGAGAGGTGGACCCCTGGTTAGTTTGCTGGACTCATGGGCCCTTAGGTGGAGGGCTAGGGGCACCCTGGGGCCTATACTGCAAGTCCAGGGAGAGAGCTGGTCCTCTGGGTAGCTTGCTTGGGTGGGGGGCCCTTAGGTGGAGGGCAAGGGGGCACCCTGGGGCCTACACTGCAAGTCCAGGGAGAGAGCTGGTCCTCTGGGTAGCTTGCTTGGGTGGGGGGCCCTTAGGTGGAGGGCAAGGGGGCACCCTGGGGCCTACACTGCAAGTCCAGGGAGAGAGGTGGACCCCTGGGTAGCTTGCCGGGGTCAGAGACCCCTAGTTGGAGGGCAAGGGGGCACCCTGGGGCCTTTAATGGAAGTCCAGGGAGGGAAGTGGACCCCTGGGTAGCTGGCTAGGGTCAGATTCCCCTAGGTGGAAGGCCAGGGCGCACCCTGGGGCCTATACTGCGAGTCCAGGGAGAGAGGTGGACCCCTGGGTAGCTTGCTAGGGTCAGGGGCCCTTAGGTGGAGGGCCAGAGGGCACCCTGGGGCCTATACTGCAAGTCCAGGAAAAGATGTGGACCCCTGGGTGGCTTGCTGGTGTCATAGGCCCCTAAGTGGAGTGCCAGGGGCACCTTGGGGCCTATACTGCAAGTCCAGGGAGAGAGGTGGAGCCCTGGGTAGCTTGCTGGGGTCAGGGGCCCTTAGGTGGAGGGCCAGGTGGAACCCTGGTGCCTATAATGCAAGTCCAGGAAGAGAGGTGGACCCCTGGGTAGCTTGCTGGGGTCAGAGGCCCCTAGGTGGAGGGCCAGGGGGCATCCTGGGGCCTACATTGCAAGTCCAGGGATAGACACGGACCCCTGGGTAGCTTGCTGGGGTCAGGGGCACCTAGATGGAGGGCCAGGGGTAACCCTGGGGCCTATACTGCAAGTCCAGGGAGAGAGGTGGACCCCTGGTTAGTTTGCTGGGCTCATGGGCCCTTACGTGGAGGGCCAGGGGCACCCTGGGGCCTATACTGCAAGTCCAGGGAGAGAGCTGATTCTCTGGGTAGCTTGCTGGGGTCAAAAGCCCCTAGGTGGGGTGCAAGGGGGCACCCTGGGGCCTATACTGCAAGTCCAGGGAGAGAGGTGGACCCCTGGGTAGCTTGCTGAGGTCAGAGGCCCCTAGGTGGAGGGCCAGGAGGCACAATGGGGCCTATACTGCTGGTCCAGGGAGAGAGGTGGACCCCTGGGTAGCTTGCTGGGTTCAGAAGCCCCTAGATGGAGGGCCAGGGGGCACCCTGGGGCCTATACTGCAAGATCAGGGAGAGAGGTGGACCCTTGGGTAGCTTGCTGGGGTCAGAGACCCCTAGGTGGAGGGCAAGGGGGCACCCTGGGGCCTCCACTGCAAGTCCAGGGAGAGAGGTGGACCCCTGGGTAAATTGCTGGGGTCAGAGGCCCCCAGGTGGAGTGCCAAGGGGCACCCTTGGGCCTACACTGCAAGTCCAGGGAGAGAGGTGGACCCCTGGGTAGCTTGCCGGGGTCAGAGACCCCTAGTTGGAGGGCAAGGGGGCACCCTGGGGCCTTTAATGGAAGTCCAGGGAGGGAAGTGGACCCCTGGGTAGCTGGCTAGGGTCAGATTCCCCTAGGTGGAAGGCCAGGGCGCACCCTGGGGCCTATACTGCAAGTCCAGGGAGAGAGGTGGACCCCTGGGTAGCTTGCTGGGGTGAGAGGCCCCCAGGTGGAGGGCCAGGGGGCACCCTTGGGCCTACACTGCAAGTCCAGGGAGAGAGCTGGTCCTCTTGGTAGCTTGCTTGGGTCAGAAGCCCCTAGGTGGCGTGCAAGGGGGCACCCTGGGGCCTATACTGCAAGTCCAGGGAGAGAGGTGGACCCCTGGGTAGCTTGCTGGGGTAAGGGGCCCCTAGGAAGAGGGCCAGGGGGCACCCTGGGGCCTATACTGCAAGACCAGGGAGAGAGGTGGACCCCTGGGTAGCTTGCTGGGGTCAGGGGCCCTTAGGTGGAGGGCAAGGGGGCACCCTGGGGCCTACACTGCAAGTCCAGGGAGAGAGGTTGACCCCTGAGTAGCTTGCTGGGGTCAGAGGCCCCTAGGTGGAGGGCCAGGAGGCACAATGGGGCCTATACTGCTGGTCCAGGGAGAGAGGTGGACCCCTGGGTAGCTTGCTGGGTTCAGAAGCCCCTAGATGGAGGGCCAGGGGGCACCCTGGGGCCTATACTGCAAGATCAGGGAGAGAGGTGGACCCCTGGGTAGCTTGCTGGGGTCAGAGACCCCTAGGTGGAGGGCAAGGGGGCACCCTGGGGCCTCCACTGCAAATCCAGGGAGAGAGGTGGACCCCTGGGTAAATTGCTGGGGTCAGAGGCCCCCAGGTGGAGTGCCAAGGGGCACCCTTGGGCCTACACTGCAAGTCCAGGGAGAGAGGTGGACCCCTGGGTAGCTTGCCGGGGTCAGACACCTCTAGTTGGAGGGCAAGGGGGCACCCTGGGGCCTTTACTGGAAGTCCAGGGAGGGAAGTGGACCCCTGGGTAGCTGGCTAGTGTCAGATTCCCCTAGGTGGAAGGCCAGGGCGCACCCTGGGGCCTATACTGCAAGTCCAGGGAGAGAGGTGGACCCCTGGGTAGCTTGCTAGGGTCAGGGGCCCTTAGGTGGAGGGCCAGAGGGCACACTGGGGCCTATACTGCAAGTCCAGGGAGAGAGCTGATTCTCTGGGTAGCTTGCTGGGGTCAAAAGCCCCTAGGTGGGGTGCAAGGGGGCACCCTGGGGCCTTACTGCAAGTCCAGGGAGAGAGGTGGACCCCTGGGTAGCTTGCTGGGGTAAGGGGCCCCTAGGAGGAGGGCCAGGGGGCACCCTGGGGCCTACACTGCAAGACCAGGGAGAGAGGTGGACCACTTGGTAGCTTGCTGGGGTCAGGGGCCCTTAGGTGGAGGGCCAGGTGCACCCTGGGGCCTTTAATGGAAGTCCAGGGAGGGAAGTGGACCCTGGGTAGCTTGCTGGGGTCATATTTCCCTAGGTGGAAGGCCAGTGTGCACCCTGGGGCCTATACTGCAAGTCCAGGGAGAGAGGTGGACCCCTGGGTAGCTTGCTGGTGTCAGGGGCACCTAGATGGAGGGCCAGGGGTAACCCTGGGGCCTATACTGCAAGTCCAGGGAGAGAGGTGGACCCCTGGTTAGTTTGCTGGACTCATGGGCCCTTAGGTGGAGGGCCAGGGGCACCCTGGGGCCTACACTGCAAGTCCAGGGAGAGAGCTCGTCCTCTGGGTAGCTTGCTGGGGTGGGGGGCCCTTAGGTGGAGGGCAAGGGGGCACCCTGGGGCCTACACTGCAAGTCCAGGGAGAGAGGTGGACACCTGGGTAGCTTGCTGGGGTCAGGATCCCTTAGGTGGAGGGCAAGGGGGCACCCTGGGGCCTACACTGCATGTCCAGGGAGAGAGGTGGACCCCTGAGTAGCATGCTGGGGTAAGAGGCCCTTAGGTGGAGGGCAAGGGGGCACCCTGGGGCCTACACTGCAAGTCCAGGGAGAGAGGTGGTCCCCTGGGTAGCTTGCTGGGGTCAGAGGCCCTTGTGTGGAGGGCAAGGGGGCACCCTGGGGCCTACACTGCAAGTCCAGGGAGAGAGGTGGACCCCTGGGTAGCTTGCTGGGGTCAGAGGCCCCTAGGTGGAGGGCCAGGGGGCACCCTGGGGCCTATACTGCAAGATCAGGGAGAGAGGTGGACCCCTTGGTAACTTGCTGGGGTCAGAGACCCCTAGATGGAGGGCAAGGGGGCACTCTGGGGCCTCCACTGCAAGTCCAGGGAGAGAGGTGGACCACTGGGTAGCTTGCTGGGGTCAGAGGCCCCCAGGTGGAAGGCCAGGGGGCACCCTTGGGCCTACACTGCAAGTCCAGGGAGAGAGGTGGACCCCTGGGTAGCTTGCTGGGGTCAGAGACCCCTAGTTGGAGGGCAAGGGGGCACCCTGGGGCCTTTAATGGAAGTCCAAGGAGGGAAGTGGACCCCTGGGTAGCCTGCTGGGGTCAGATTCCATTAGGTGGAAGGCCAGGACGCACCCTGGGGCCTATACTGCATGTCCAGGAAGAGATGTGGACCCCTGGGTAGCTTGCTGGGGTCATAGGCCTCTAAGTGGAGTGCCAGGGGCACCCTGGGGCCTATACTGCAAGTACAGGGAGAGAGGTGGACCCCTGGGTAGCTTGCTGGGGTCAGGGGCCCTTAGGTGGAGGGCCAGGGGGCACCCTGGGGCCTACACTGCAAGTCCAGGGAGAGAGGTGGACCCCTGGGTAGCTTGCTGGGGTCAGAGGCCCCTAGGTGGAGGGCCAGGGGGCACCCTGGGGCCTACACTGCAAGTCCAGGGAGAGAAGTGGACCCCTGGGTAGCTTGCTGGGGTCAGGGGCCCTTAGGTGGAGGGCCAGGGGTCACCCTGGGGCCTACACTTCAAGTCCAGGGAGAGAGGTGGACCCCTGGGTAGCTTGCTGGGGTCAGAGACCCCTAGTTGGAGGGCCAGGGGCACCCTGGGGCCTTTTATGGAAGTCCAGGGAGGGAAGTGGACCCTGGGTAGCCTGCTGGGGTCAGATTCCCTTAGGTGGAAGGCCAGGGCGCACCCTGGGGCCTATACTGCAAGTCCAGGGAGAGAGGTGGACCCCTGGGTATCTTGCTGGGGTCAGGGACCCTTAGGTGGAGGGCCAGGTGCACCCTGGGGCCTATACTGCAAGTCCATGAAGAGATGTGGACCCCTGGGTAGCTTGCTGGGGTCATAGGCCCCTAAGTGGAGTGCCAGGGGCACCCTGGGGCCTATACTGCAAGTCCAGGGAGAGAGGTGGACCCCTGGGTAGCTTGCTCGGGTCAGGATCCCTTAGGTGGAGGGCAAGGGGGCACCCTGGGGCCTACACTGCATGTCCAGGGAGAGAGGTGGACCCCTGGGTAGCTTGCTGGGGTCAGGGGCCCTTAGGTGGAGGGCCAGGGGGCACCCTGGGGCCTATACTGCAAGTCCAGGAAGAGATGTGGACCCCTGGGTAGCTTGCTGGGGTCAGGGGCCCTTAGGTGGAGGGCAAGGGGGCACCCTGGGGCCTACACTGCAAGTCCAGGGAGAGAGGTGGACCCCTGGGTAGCTTACTGGGGTCAGAGGCCCTTAGGTGGAGGGCCAGGGGGCACCCTGGGGCCTACACTGCAAGTCCAGGGAGAGAGGTGGACCCCTGGGTAGCTTGCTGGGGTCAGAGGCCCCTAGGTGGAGGGCCAGGAGGCACAATGGGGCCTATACTGCTGGTCCAGGGAGAGAGGTGGACCCCTGGGTAGCTTGCTGGGGTCAGGGGCCCTTAGGTGGAGGGCCAGGGGGCACCCTGGGGCCTACACTGCAAGTCCAGGGAGAGAGGTGGACCCCATGGGTAGCTTGCTGGGGTCAGAGGCCCCCAGGTGGAGGGCCAGGGGGCACCCTTGGGCCTACACTGCAAGTCCAGGGAGAGAGGTGGACCCCTGGGTAGCTTGCTGGGGTCAGAGACCCCTATTTGGAGGGCAAGGGGGCACCCTGGGGCCTTTAATGGAAGTCCAGGGAGGGAAGTGGACCCTGGGTAGCCTGCTGGGGTCAGATTCTCTTAGGTGGAAGGCCAGGGTGCACCCTGGGGCCTATACTGCAAGTCCAGGGAGAGAGGTGGACCCCTGGGTAGCTTGCTGGGGTCAGGGGCCCTTAGGTGGAGGGCCAGGGGCACCCTGGGGCCTATACTGCATGTCCAGGAAGAGATGTGGACCCCTGGGTAGCTTGCTGGGGTCATAGGCCCCTAAGTGGAGTGCCAGGGGCACCCTGGGGCCTATACTGCAAGTCCAGGGAGAGAGGTGGACCCCTGGGTAGCTTGCTGGGGTCAGGGGCACTTAGGTGGAGGGCCAGGGGGCACCCTGGGGCCTACACTGCAAGTCCAGGTAGAGAGGTGGACCCCTGGGTAGCTTGCTGGGGTCAGAGGCCCCTAGGTGGAGGGCCAGGAGGCACAATGGGGCCTATACTGCTAGTCCAGGGAGAGAGGTGGACCCCTGGGTAGGTTGCTGGGGTCAGGGGCCCTTAGGTGGAGGGCAAGGGGGCACCCTGGGGCCTACACTGCAAGTCCAGGGAGAGAGGTGGACCCCTGGGTAGCTTGCTGGGGTCAGAGGCCCCCAGGTGGAGGGCCAGGGCGCACCCTTGGGCCTACACTGCAAGTCCAGGGAGAGAGGTGGACCCCTGGGTAGCTTGCTGGGGTCAGAGACCCCTAGTTGGAGGGCCAGGGGGCACCCTGGGGCCTTTAATGGAAGTCCAGGGAGAGAGGAGGACCCCTGGGTAGCTTGCTCGGGTCAGGATCCCTTAGGTGGAGGGAAAGGGGGCACCCTGGGGCCTACACTGCATGTCCAGGGAGAGAGGTGGACCCCTGGGTAGCTTGGTGGGGTCAGGGGCCCTTAGGTGGAGGGCCAGGGGGCACCCTGGGGCCTATACTGCAAGTCCAGGAAGAGATGTGGACCCCTGGGTAGCTTGCTGGGGTCAGGGGCCCTTAGGTGGAGTGCAAGGGGGCACCCTGGGGCCTACACTGCAAGTCCAGGGAGAGAGGTGGACCCCTGGGTAGCTTACTGGGGTCAGAGGCCCTTAGGTGGAGGGCCAGGGGGCACCCTGGGGCCTACACTGCAAGTCCAGGGAGAGAGGTGGACCCCTGGGTAGCTTGCTGGGGTCAGAGGCCCCTAGGTGGAGGGCCAGGAGGCACAATGGGGCCTATACTGCTGGTCCAGAGAGAGAGTTGGACCCCTGGGTAGCTTGCTGGGGTCAGGGGCCCTTAGGTGGAGGGCCAGGGGGCACCCTGGAGCCTACACTGCAAGTCCAGGGAGAGAGGTGGACCCCTGGGTAGCTTGCTGGGGTCAGAGGCCCCCAGGTGGAGGGCCAGGGGGCACCCTTGGGCCTACACTGCAAGTCCAGGGAGAGAGGTGGACCCCTGGGTAGCTTGCTGGGGTCAGAGACCCTTAGTTGGAGGGCAAGGGGGCACCCTGGGGCCTTTAATGGAAGTCCAGGGAGGGAAGTGGACCCTGGGTAGCATGCTGGGGTCAGATTCCCTTAGGTGGAAGGCCAGGGTGCACCCTGGGGCCTATACTGCAAGTCCAGGGAGAGAGGTGGACCCCTGGGTAGCTTGCTGGGGTCAGGGGCCCTTAGGTGGAGGGCCAGGGGCACCCTGGGGCCTATACTGCATGTCCAGGAAGAGATGTGGACCCCTGGGTAGCTTGCTGGGGTCATAGGCCCCTAAGTGGAGTGCCAGAGGCACCCTGGGGCCTATACTGCAAGTCCAGGGAGAGAGGTGGACCCCTGGGTAGCTTGCTGGGGTCATAGGCCCCTAAGTGGAGTGCCAGGGGCACCCTGCGGCCTATACTGCAAGTCCAGGGAGAGATGTGGACCCCTGGGTAGCTTGCTCGGGTCAGGATCCCTTAGTTGGAGGGCAAGGGGGCACCCTGGGGCCTACACTGCATGTCCAGGGAGAGAGGTGGACCCCTGGGTAGCTTGCTGGGGTCAGGGGCCCTTAGGTGGAGGGCCAGGGGGCACCCTGGGGCCTATACTGCAAGTCCAGGAAGAGATGTGGACCCCTGGGTAGCTTGCTGGGGTCAGGGGCCCTTAGGTGGAGGGCAAGGGGGCACCCTGGGGCCTACACTGCAAGTCCAGGGAGAGAGGTGGACCCCTGGGTAGCTTACTGGGGTCAGAGGCCCTTAGGTGGAGGGCCAGGGGGCACCCTGGGGCCTACACTTCAAGTCCAGGGAGAGAGGTGGACCCCTGGGTAGCTTGCTGGGGTCAGAGGCCCCTAGGTGGAGGGCCAGGAGGCACAATGGGGCCTATACTGCTGGTCCAGGGAGAGAGGTGGACCCCTGGGTAGCTTGCTGGGGTCAGGGGCCCTTAGGTGGAGGGCCAGGGGGCACCCTGGGGCCTATACTGCAAGTCCAGGGAGAGAGGTGGACACCTGGGTAGCTTGCTGGGGTCAGGGGCACTTAGGTGGAGGGCCAGGGGGCACCCTGGGGCCTACACTGCAAGTCCAGGTAGAGAGGTGGACCCCTGGGTAGCTTGCTGGGGTCAGAGGCCCCTAGGTGTAGGGCCAGGAGGCACAATGGGGCCTATACTGCTAGTCCAGGGAGAGAGGTGGACCCCTGGGTAGCTTGCTGGGGTCAGGGGCCCTTAGGTGGAGGGCAAGGGGGCACCCTGGGGCCTACACTGCAAGTCCAGGGAGAGAGGTGGACCCCTGGGTAGCTTGCTGGGGTCAGAGGCCCCCAGGTGGAGGGCCAGGGGGCACCCTTGGGCCTACACTGCAAGTCCAGGGAGAGAGGTGGACCCCTGGGTAGCTTGCTGGGGTCAGAGACCCCTAGTTGGAGGGCCAGGGGGCACCCTGGGGCCTTTAATGGAAGTCCAGGGAGAGAGGTGGACCCCTGGGTAGCTTGCTCGGGTCAGGATCCCTTAGGTGGAGGGCAAGGGGGCACCCTAGGGCCTACACTGCATGTCCAGGGAGAGAGGTGGACCCCTGGGTAGCTTGCTGGGGTCAGGGGCCCTTAGGTGGAGGGCCAGGGGGCACCCTGGGGCCTATACTGCAAGTCCAGGAAGAGATGTGGACCCCTGGGTAGCTTGCTGGGGTCAGGGGCCCTTAGGTGGAGGGCAAGGGGGCACCCTGGGGCCTACACTGCAAGTCCAGGGAGAGAGGTGGACCCCTGGGTAGCTTACTGGGGTCAGAGGCCCTTAGGTGGAGGGCCAGGGGGCACCCTGGGGCCTAAACTGCAAGTCCAGGGAGAGAGGTGGACCCCTGGGTAGCTTGCTGGGGTCAGAGGCCCCTAGGTGGAGGGCCAGGAGGCACATTGGGGCCTATACTGCTGGTCCAGGGAGAGAGGTGGACCCCTGGGTAGCTTGCTGGGGTCAGGGGCCATTAGGTGGAGGGCCAGGGGGCACCCTGGGGCCTACACTGCAAGTCCAGGGAGAGAGGTGGACCCCTGGGTAGCTTGCTGGGGTCAGAGGCCCCTAGGTGGAGGGCCAGGGGGCACCCTTGGGCCTACACTGCAAGTCCAGGGAGAGAGGTGGACCCCTGGGTAGCTTGCTGGGGTCAGAGACCCCTAGTCGGAGGGCAAGGAGGCACCCTGGGGCCTTTAATGGAAGTCCAGGGAGGGAAGTGGACCCTGGGTAGCCTGCTGGGGTCAGATTCCCTTAGGTGGAAGGCCAGGGTGCACCCTGGGGCCTATACTGCAAGTCCAGGGAGAGAGGTGGACCCCTGGGTAGCTTGCTGGGGTCAGGGGCCCTTAGGTGGAGGGCCAGGGGCACCCTGGGGCCTATACTGCATGTCCAGGAAGAGATGTGGACCCCTGGGTAGCTTGCTGGGGTCATAGGCCCCTAAGTGGAGTGCCAGGGGCACCCTGGGGCCTATACTGCAAGTCCAGGGAGAGAGGTGGACCCCTGGGTAGCTTACTGGGGTCAGAGGCCCTTAGGTGGAGGGCCAGGGGGCACCCTGGGGCCTACACTGCAAGTCCAGGGAGAGAGGTGGACCCCTGGGTAGCTTGCTGGGGTCAGAGGCCCCTAGGTGGAGGGCCAGGAGGCACAATGGGGCCTATACTGCTGGTCCAGGGAGAGAGGTGGACCCCTGGGTAGCTTGCTGGGGTCAGGGGCCCTTAGGTGGAGGGCCAGGGGGCACCCTGGGGCCTACACTGCAAGTCCAGGGAGAGAGGTGGACCCCTGGGTAGCTTGCTGGGGTCAGAGGCCCCCAGGTGGAGGGCCAGGGGGCACCCTTGGGCCTACACTGCAAGTCCAGGGAGAGAGGTGGACCCCTGGGTAGCTTGCTGGGGTCAGAGACCCCTAGTTGGAGGGCAAGGAGGCACCCTGGGGCCTTTAATGGAAGTCCAGGGAGGGAAGTGGACCCTGGGTATCCTGCTGGGGTCAGATTCCCTTAGGTGGAAGGCCAGGGTGAACCCTGGGGCCTACACTGCAAGTCCAGGGAGAGAGGTGGACCCCTGGGTAGCTTGCTGGGGTCAGGGGCCCTTAGGTGGAGGGCCAGGGGCACCCTGGGGCCTATTCTGCATGTCCAGGAAGAGATGTGGACCCCTGGGTAGCTTGCTGGGGTCATAGGCCCCTAAGTGGAGTGCCAGGGGCACCCTGGGGCCTATACTGCAAGTCCAGGGAGAGAGGTGGACCCCTGGGTAGCTTGCTGGGGTCAGGGGCACTTAGGTGGAGGGCCAGGGGGCACCCTGGGGCCTACACTGCAAGTCCAGGTAGAGAGGTGGACCCCTGGGTAGCTTGCTGGGGTCAGGGGCCCTTAGGTGGAGGGCAAGGGGGCACCCTGGGGCCTACACTGCAAGTCCAGGGAGAGAGTTGGACCCCTGTTTAGCTTGCTGGGGTCAGAGGCCCTTAGGTGGAGGGCCAGGGGGCACCCTGGGGCCTACACTGCAAGTCCAGGGAGAGAGGTGGACCCCTGGGTAGCTTGCTGGGGTCAGAGGCCCCTAGGTGGAGGGCCAGGAGGCACAATGGGGCCTATACTGCATGTCCAGGGAGAGAGTTGGACCCCTGGGTAGCTTGCTGGGGTCAGGGGCCCTTAGGTGGAGGGCCAGGGGGCACCCTGGGGCCTACACTGCAAGTCCAGGGAGAGAGGTGGACCCCTGGGTAGCTTGCTGGGGTCAGAGGCCCCTAGGTGGAGGGCCAGGAGGCACAATGGGGCCTATACTGCTAGTCCAGGGAGAGAGGTGGACCCCTGGGTAGCTTGCTGGGGTCAGGGGCCCTTAGGTGGAGGGCAAGGGGGCACCCTGGGGCCTACACTGCAAGTCCAGGGAGAGAGGTGGACCCCTGGGTAGCTTGCTGGGGTCAGAGGCCCCCAGGTGGAGGGCCAGGGGGCACCCTTGGGCCTACACTGCAAGTCCAGGGAGAGAGGTGGACCCCTGGGTAGCTTGCTGGGGTCAGAGACCCCTAGTTGGAGGGCCAGGGGGCACCCTTGGGCCTTTAATGGAAGTCCAGGGAGGGAAGTGGACCCTGGGTAGCCTGCTGGGGTCAGATTCCCTTAGGTGGAAGGCCAGGGCGCACCCTGGGGCCTATACTGCAAGTCCAGGGAGAGAGGTGGACCCCTGGGTAGCTTGCTGGGGTCAGGGGCCCTTAGGTGGAGGGCCAGGTGCACCCTGGGGCCTATACTGCAAGTCCAGGAAGAGAGGTGGACCCCTGGGTAGCTTGCTGGGGTCAGAGGCCCCTAGGTGGAGGGCCAGGGGGCATCCTGGGGCCTACACTGCAAGTCCAGGGATAGACACGGAACCCTGGGTAGCTTGCTGGGGTCAGGGGCACCTAGATGGAGGGCCAGGGGTAACCCTGGGGCCTATACTGCAAGTCCATGGAGAGAGGTGGACCCCTGGTTAGTTTGCTGGGCTCATGGGCCCTTACGTGGAGGGCCAGGGGCACCCTGGGGCCTATATTGCAAGTCCAGGGAGAGAGCTGGTCCTCTTGGTAGCTTGCTTGGGTCAGAAGCCCCTTGGTGGGGTGCAAGGGGGCACCCTGAGGCCTATACTGCAAGTCCAGAGAGAGAGGTGGACCCCTGGGTAGCTTGCTGGGGTAAGGGGCCCCTAGGAAGAGGGCCAGGGGGCACCCTGGGGCCTATACTGCAAGACCAGGGAGAGAGGTGGACCCCTGGGTAGCTTGCTGGGGTCAGGGGCCCTTAGGTGGAGGGCAAGGGGGCACCCTGGGGCCTACACTGCAAGTCCAGGGAGAGAGGTTGACCCCTGGGTAGCTTGCTGGGGTCAGAGGCCCCTAGGTGGAGGGCCAGGAGGCACAATGGGGCCTATACTGCTGGTCCAGGGAGAGAGGTGGACCCCTGGGTAGCTTGCTGGGTTCAGAAGCCCCTAGATGGAGGGCCAGGGGGCACCCTGGGGCCTATACTGCAAGATCAGGGAGAGAGGTGGACCCCTGGGTAGCTTGCTGGGGTCAGAGACCCCTAGGTGGAGGGCAAGGGGGCACCCTGGGGCCTCCACTGCAAGTCCAGGGAGAGAGGTGGACCCCTGGGTAAATTGCTGGGGTCAGAGGCCCCCAGGTGGAGTGCCAAGGGGCACCCTTGGGCCTACACTGCAAGTCCAGGGAGAGAGGTGGACCCCTGGGTAGCTTGCCGGGGTCAGGGACCCCTAGTTGGAGGGCAAGGGGGCACCCTGGGGCCTTTAATGGAAGTCCAGGGAGGGAAGTGGACCCCTGGGTAGCTGGCTAGGGTCAGATTCCCCTAGGTGGAAGGCCAGGGCGCACCCTGGGGCCTATACTGCGAGTCCAGGGAGAGAGGTGGACCCCTGGGTAGCTTGCTAGGGTCAGGGGCCCTTAGGTGGAGGGCCAGAGGGCACCCTGGGGCCTATACTGCAAGTCCAGGAAAAGATGTGGACCCCTGGGTAGCTTGCTGGTGTCATAGGCCCCTAAGTGGAGTGCCAGGGGCACCTTGGGGCCTATACTGCAAGTCCAGGGAGAGAGGTGGAGCCCTGGGTAGCTTGCTGGGGTCAGGGGCTCTTAGGTGGAGGGCCAGGTGGCACCCTGGTGCCTATAATGCAAGTCCAGGAAGAGAGGTGGACCCCTGGGTAGCTTGCTGGGGTCAGAGGCCCCTAGGTGGAGGGCCAGGGGGCATCCTGGGGCCTACATTGCAAGTCCAGGGATAGACACGGACCCCTGGGTAGCTTGCTGGGGTCAGGGGCACCTAGATGGAGGGCCAGGGGTAACCCTGGGGCCTATACTGCAAGTCCAGGGAGAGAGGTGGACCCCTGGTTAGTTTGCTGGGCTCATGGGCCCTTACGTGGAGGGCCAGGGGCACCCTGGGGCCTATACTGCAAGTCCAGGGAGAGAGCTGATTCTTTGGGTAGCTTGCTGGGGTCAAAAGCCCCTAGGTGGGGTGCAAGGGGGCACCCTGGGGCCTATACTGCAAGTCCAGGGAGAGAGGTGGACCCCTGGGTAGCTTGCTGGGGTAAGGGGCCCCTAGGAGGAGGGCCAGGGGGCACCCTGGGGCCTAAACTGCAAGACCAGGGAGAGAGGTGGACCCCTTGGTAGCTTGCTGGGGTCAGGGGCCCTTAGGTGGAGGGCCAGGTGCACCCTGGGGCCTTTAATGGAAGTCCAGGGAGGGAAGTGGACCCTGGGTAGCTTGCTGGGGTCATATTCCCCTAGGTGGAAGGCCAGTGTGCACCCTGGGGCCTATACTGCAAGTCCAGGGAGAGAGGTGGACCCCTGGGTAGCTTGCTGGTGTCAGGGGCACCTAGATGGAGGGCCAGGGGTAACCCTGGGGCCTATACTGCAAGTCCAGGGAGAGAGGTGGACCCCTGGTTAGTTTGCTGGACTCATGGGCCCTTAGGTGGAGGGCTAGGGGCACCCTGGGGCCTATACTGCAAGTCCAGGGAGAGAGCTGGTCCTCTGGGTAGCTTGCTTGGGTGGGGGGCCCTTAGGTGGAGGGCAAGGGGGCACCCTGGGGCCTACACTGCAAGTCCAGGGAGAGAGCTGGTCCTCTGGGTAGCTTGCTTGGGTGGGGGGCCCTTAGGTGGAGGGCAAGGGGGCACCCTGGGGCCTACACTGCAAGTCCAGGGAGAGAGGTGGACCCCTGGGTAGCTTGCCGGGGTCAGAGACCCCTAGTTGGAGGGCAAGGGGGCACCCTGGGGCCTTTAATGGAAGTCCAGGGAGGGAAGTGGACCCCTGGGTAGCTGGCTAGGGTCAGATTCCCCTAGGTGGAAGGCCAGGGCGCACCCTGGGGCCTATACTGCGAGTCCAGGGAGAGAGGTGGACCCCTGGGTAGCTTGCTAGGGTCAGGGGCCCTTAGGTGGAGGGCCAGAGGGCACCCTGGGGCCTATACTGCAAGTCCAGGAAAAGATGTGGACCCCTGGGTGGCTTGCTGGTGTCATAGGCCCCTAAGTGGAGTGCCAGGGGCACCTTGGGGCCTATACTGCAAGTCCAGGGAGAGAGGTGGAGCCCTGGGTAGCTTGCTGGGGTCAGGGGCCCTTAGGTGGAGGGCCAGGTGGAACCCTGGTGCCTATAATGCAAGTCCAGGAAGAGAGGTGGACCCCTGGGTAGCTTGCTGGGGTCAGAGGCCCCTAGGTGGAGGGCCAGGGGGCATCCTGGGGCCTACATTGCAAGTCCAGGGATAGACACGGACCCCTGGGTAGCTTGCTGGGGTCAGGGGCACCTAGATGGAGGGCCAGGGGTAACCCTGGGGCCTATACTGCAAGTCCAGGGAGAGAGGTGGACCCCTGGTTAGTTTGCTGGGCTCATGGGCCCTTACGTGGAGGGCCAGGGGCACCCTGGGGCCTATACTGCAAGTCCAGGGAGAGAGCTGATTCTCTGGGTAGCTTGCTGGGGTCAAAAGCCCCTAGGTGGGGTGCAAGGGGGCACCCTGGGGCCTATACTGCAAGTCCAGGGAGAGAGGTGGACCCCTGGGTAGCTTGCTGAGGTCAGAGGCCCCTAGGTGGAGGGCCAGGAGGCACAATGGGGCCTATACTGCTGGTCCAGGGAGAGAGGTGGACCCCTGGGTAGCTTGCTGGGTTCAGAAGCCCCTAGATGGAGGGCCAGGGGGCACCCTGGGGCCTATACTGCAAGATCAGGGAGAGAGGTGGACCCTTGGGTAGCTTGCTGGGGTCAGAGACCCCTAGGTGGAGGGCAAGGGGGCACCCTGGGGCCTCCACTGCAAGTCCAGGGAGAGAGGTGGACCCCTGGGTAAATTGCTGGGGTCAGAGGCCCCCAGGTGGAGTGCCAAGGGGCACCCTTGGGCCTACACTGCAAGTCCAGGGAGAGAGGTGGACCCCTGGGTAGCTTGCCGGGGTCAGAGACCCCTAGTTGGAGGGCAAGGGGGCACCCTGGGGCCTTTAATGGAAGTCCAGGGAGGGAAGTGGACCCCTGGGTAGCTGGCTAGGGTCAGATTCCCCTAGGTGGAAGGCCAGGGCGCACCCTGGGGCCTATACTGCAAGTCCAGGGAGAGAGGTGGACCCCTGGGTAGCTTGCTGGGGTGAGAGGCCCCCAGGTGGAGGGCCAGGGGGCACCCTTGGGCCTACACTGCAAGTCCAGGGAGAGAGCTGGTCCTCTTGGTAGCTTGCTTGGGTCAGAAGCCCCTAGGTGGCGTGCAAGGGGGCACCCTGGGGCCTATACTGCAAGTCCAGGGAGAGAGGTGGACCCCTGGGTAGCTTGCTGGGGTAAGGGGCCCCTAGGAAGAGGGCCAGGGGGCACCCTGGGGCCTATACTGCAAGACCAGGGAGAGAGGTGGACCCCTGGGTAGCTTGCTGGGGTCAGGGGCCCTTAGGTGGAGGGCAAGGGGGCACCCTGGGGCCTACACTGCAAGTCCAGGGAGAGAGGTTGACCCCTGAGTAGCTTGCTCGGGTCAGAGGCCCCTAGGTGGAGGGCCAGGAGGCACAATGGGGCCTATACTGCTGGTCCAGGGAGAGAGGTGGACCCCTGGGTAGCTTGCTGGGTTCAGAAGCCCCTAGATGGAGGGCCAGGGGGCACCCTGGGGCCTATACTGCAAGATCAGGGAGAGAGGTGGACCCCTGGGTAGCTTGCTGGGGTCAGAGACCCCTAGGTGGAGGGCAAGGGGGCACCCTGGGGCCTCCACTGCAAATCCAGGGAGAGAGGTGGACCCCTGGGTAAATTGCTGGGGTCAGAGGCCCCCAGGTGGAGTGCCAAGGGGCACCCTTGGGCCTACACTGCAAGTCCAGGGAGAGAGGTGGACCCCTGGGTAGCTTGCCGGGGTCAGACACCTCTAGTTGGAGGGCAAGGGGGCACCCTGGGGCCTTTACTGGAAGTCCAGGGAGGGAAGTGGACCCCTGGGTAGCTGGCTAGTGTCAGATTCCCCTAGGTGGAAGGCCAGAGCGCACCCTGGGGCCTATACTGCAAGTCCAGGGAGAGAGGTGGACCCCTGGGTAGCTTGCTAGGGTCAGGGGCCCTTAGGTGGAGGGCCAGAGGGCACACTGGGGCCTATACTGCAAGTCCAGGGAGAGAGCTGATTCTCTGGGTAGCTTGCTGGGGTCAAAAGCCCCTAGGTGGGGTGCAAGGGGGCACCCTGGGGCCTTACTGCAAGTCCAGGGAGAGAGGTGGACCCCTGGGTAGCTTGCTGGGGTAAGGGGCCCCTAGGAGGAGGGCCAGGGGGCACCCTGGGGCCTACACTGCAAGACCAGGGAGAGAGGTGGACCACTTGGTAGCTTGCTGGGGTCAGGGGCCCTTAGGTGGAGGGCCAGGTGCACCCTGGGGCCTTTAATGGAAGTCCAGGGAGGGAAGTAGACCCTGGGTAGCTTGCTGGGGTCATATTTCCCTAGGTGGAAGGCCAGTGTGCACCCTGGGGCCTATACTGCAAGTCCAGGGAGAGAGGTGGACCCCTGGGTAGCTTGCTGGTGTCAGGGGCACCTAGATGGAGGGCCAGGGGTAACCCTGGGGCCTATACTGCAAGTCCAGGGAGAGAGGTGGACCCCTGGTTAGTTTGCTGGACTCATGGGCCCTTAGGTGGAGGGCCAGGGGCACCCTGGGGCCTACACTGCAAGTCCAGGGAGAGAGCTCGTCCTCTGGGTAGCTTGCTGGGGTGGGGGGCCCTTAGGTGGAGGGCAAGGGGGCACCCTGGGGCCTACACTGCAAGTCCAGGGAGAGAGGTGGACACCTGGGTAGCTTGCTGGGGTCAGGATCCCTTAGGTGGAGGGCAAGGGGGCACCCTGGGGCCTACACTGCATGTCCAGGGAGAGAGGTGGACCCCTGAGTAGCATGCTGGGGTAAGAGGCCCTTAGGTGGAGGGCAAGGGGGCACCCTGGGGCCTACACTGCAAGTCCAGGGAGAGAGGTGGTCCCCTGGGTAGCTTGCTGGGGTCAGAGGCCCTTGTGTGGAGGGCAAGGGGGCACCCTGGGGCCTACACTGCAAGTCCAGGGAGAGAGGTGGACCCCTGGGTAGCTTGCTGGGGTCAGAGGCCCCTAGGTGGAGGGCCAGGGGGCACCCTGGGGCCTATACTGCAAGATCAGGGAGAGAGGTGGACCCCTTGGTAACTTGCTGGGGTCAGAGACCCCTAGAT
The DNA here is from genome assembly GCF_052040795.2 of Danio rerio. Lineage (NCBI taxonomy): Eukaryota > Metazoa > Chordata > Actinopteri > Cypriniformes > Danionidae > Danio > Danio rerio. The sequence continues at coordinate 28,710,535 of NC_141041.1, read as the reverse complement.
GGAGGGCAAGGGGGCACCCTGGGGCCTCCACTGCAAGTCCAGGGAGAGAGGTGGACCACTGGGTAGCTTGCTGGGGTCAGAGGCCCCCAGGTGGAAGGCCAGGGGGCACCCTTGGGCCTACACTGCAAGTCCAGGGAGAGAGGTGGACCCCTGGGTAGCTTGCTGGGGTCAGAGACCCCTAGTTGGAGGGCAAGGGGGCACCCTGGGGCCTTTAATGGAAGTCCAAGGAGGGAAGTGGACCCCTGGGTAGCCTGCTGGGGTCAGATTCCATTAGGTGGAAGGCCAGGACGCACCCTGGGGCCTATACTGCATGTCCAGGAAGAGATGTGGACCCCTGGGTAGCTTGCTGGGGTCATAGGCCTCTAAGTGGAGTGCCAGGGGCACCCTGGGGCCTATACTGCAAGTACAGGGAGAGAGGTGGACCCCTGGGTAGCTTGCTGGGGTCAGGGGCCCTTAGGTGGAGGGCCAGGGGGCACCCTGGGGCCTACACTGCAAGTCCAGGGAGAGAGGTGGACCCCTGGGTAGCTTGCTGGGGTCAGAGGCCCCTAGGTGGAGGGCCAGGGGGCACCCTGGGGCCTACACTGCAAGTCCAGGGAGAGAAGTGGACCCCTGGGTAGCTTGCTGGGGTCAGGGGCCCTTAGGTGGAGGGCCAGGGGTCACCCTGGGGCCTACACTTCAAGTCCAGGGAGAGAGGTGGACCCCTGGGTAGCTTGCTGGGGTCAGAGACCCCTAGTTGGAGGGCCAGGGGCACCCTGGGGCCTTTTATGGAAGTCCAGGGAGGGAAGTGGACCCTGGGTAGCCTGCTGGGGTCAGATTCCCTTAGGTGGAAGGCCAGGGCGCACCCTGGGGCCTATACTGCAAGTCCAGGGAGAGAGGTGGACCCCTGGGTATCTTGCTGGGGTCAGGGACCCTTAGGTGGAGGGCCAGGTGCACCCTGGGGCCTATACTGCAAGTCCATGAAGAGATGTGGACCCCTGGGTAGCTTGCTGGGGTCATAGGCCCCTAAGTGGAGTGCCAGGGGCACCCTGGGGCCTATACTGCAAGTCCAGGGAGAGAGGTGGACCCCTGGGTAGCTTGCTCGGGTCAGGATCCCTTAGGTGGAGGGCAAGGGGGCACCCTGGGGCCTACACTGCATGTCCAGGGAGAGAGGTGGACCCCTGGGTAGCTTGCTGGGGTCAGGGGCCCTTAGGTGGAGGGCCAGGGGGCACCCTGGGGCCTATACTGCAAGTCCAGGAAGAGATGTGGACCCCTGGGTAGCTTGCTGGGGTCAGGGGCCCTTAGGTGGAGGGCAAGGGGGCACCCTGGGGCCTACACTGCAAGTCCAGGGAGAGAGGTGGACCCCTGGGTAGCTTACTGGGGTCAGAGGCCCTTAGGTGGAGGGCCAGGGGGCACCCTGGGGCCTACACTGCAAGTCCAGGGAGAGAGGTGGACCCCTGGGTAGCTTGCTGGGGTCAGAGGCCCCTAGGTGGAGGGCCAGGAGGCACAATGGGGCCTATACTGCTGGTCCAGGGAGAGAGGTGGACCCCTGGGTAGCTTGCTGGGGTCAGGGGCCCTTAGGTGGAGGGCCAGGGGGCACCCTGGGGCCTACACTGCAAGTCCAGGGAGAGAGGTGGACCCCATGGGTAGCTTGCTGGGGTCAGAGGCCCCCAGGTGGAGGGCCAGGGGGCACCCTTGGGCCTACACTGCAAGTCCAGGGAGAGAGGTGGACCCCTGGGTAGCTTGCTGGGGTCAGAGACCCCTATTTGGAGGGCAAGGGGGCACCCTGGGGCCTTTAATGGAAGTCCAGGGAGGGAAGTGGACCCTGGGTAGCCTGCTGGGGTCAGATTCTCTTAGGTGGAAGGCCAGGGTGCACCCTGGGGCCTATACTGCAAGTCCAGGGAGAGAGGTGGACCCCTGGGTAGCTTGCTGGGGTCAGGGGCCCTTAGGTGGAGGGCCAGGGGCACCCTGGGGCCTATACTGCATGTCCAGGAAGAGATGTGGACCCCTGGGTAGCTTGCTGGGGTCATAGGCCCCTAAGTGGAGTGCCAGGGGCACCCTGGGGCCTATACTGCAAGTCCAGGGAGAGAGGTGGACCCCTGGGTAGCTTGCTGGGGTCAGGGGCACTTAGGTGGAGGGCCAGGGGGCACCCTGGGGCCTACACTGCAAGTCCAGGTAGAGAGGTGGACCCCTGGGTAGCTTGCTGGGGTCAGAGGCCCCTAGGTGGAGGGCCAGGAGGCACAATGGGGCCTATACTGCTAGTCCAGGGAGAGAGGTGGACCCCTGGGTAGCTTGCTGGGGTCAGGGGCCCTTAGGTGGAGGGCAAGGGGGCACCCTGGGGCCTACACTGCAAGTCCAGGGAGAGAGGTGGACCCCTGGGTAGCTTGCTGGGGTCAGAGGCCCCCAGGTGGAGGGCCAGGGCGCACCCTTGGGCCTACACTGCAAGTCCAGGGAGAGAGGTGGACCCCTGGGTAGCTTGCTGGGGTCAGAGACCCCTAGTTGGAGGGCCAGGGGGCACCCTGGGGCCTTTAATGGAAGTCCAGGGAGAGAGGAGGACCCCTGGGTAGCTTGCTCGGGTCAGGATCCCTTAGGTGGAGGGAAAGGGGGCACCCTGGGGCCTACACTGCATGTCCAGGGAGAGAGGTGGACCCCTGGGTAGCTTGGTGGGGTCAGGGGCCCTTAGGTGGAGGGCCAGGGGGCACCCTGGGGCCTATACTGCAAGTCCAGGAAGAGATGTGGACCCCTGGGTAGCTTGCTGGGGTCAGGGGCCCTTAGGTGGAGTGCAAGGGGGCACCCTGGGGCCTACACTGCAAGTCCAGGGAGAGAGGTGGACCCCTGGGTAGCTTACTGGGGTCAGAGGCCCTTAGGTGGAGGGCCAGGGGGCACCCTGGGGCCTACACTGCAAGTCCAGGGAGAGAGGTGGACCCCTGGGTAGCTTGCTGGGGTCAGAGGCCCCTAGGTGGAGGGCCAGGAGGCACAATGGGGCCTATACTGCTGGTCCAGAGAGAGAGTTGGACCCCTGGGTAGCTTGCTGGGGTCAGGGGCCCTTAGGTGGAGGGCCAGGGGGCACCCTGGAGCCTACACTGCAAGTCCAGGGAGAGAGGTGGACCCCTGGGTAGCTTGCTGGGGTCAGAGGCCCCCAGGTGGAGGGCCAGGGGGCACCCTTGGGCCTACACTGCAAGTCCAGGGAGAGAGGTGGACCCCTGGGTAGCTTGCTGGGGTCAGAGACCCTTAGTTGGAGGGCAAGGGGGCACCCTGGGGCCTTTAATGGAAGTCCAGGGAGGGAAGTGGACCCTGGGTAGCATGCTGGGGTCAGATTCCCTTAGGTGGAAGGCCAGGGTGCACCCTGGGGCCTATACTGCAAGTCCAGGGAGAGAGGTGGACCCCTGGGTAGCTTGCTGGGGTCAGGGGCCCTTAGGTGGAGGGCCAGGGGCACCCTGGGGCCTATACTGCATGTCCAGGAAGAGATGTGGACCCCTGGGTAGCTTGCTGGGGTCATAGGCCCCTAAGTGGAGTGCCAGAGGCACCCTGGGGCCTATACTGCAAGTCCAGGGAGAGAGGTGGACCCCTGGGTAGCTTGCTGGGGTCATAGGCCCCTAAGTGGAGTGCCAGGGGCACCCTGCGGCCTATACTGCAAGTCCAGGGAGAGAGGTGGACCCCTGGGTAGCTTGCTCGGGTCAGGATCCCTTAGTTGGAGGGCAAGGGGGCACCCTGGGGCCTACACTGCATGTCCAGGGAGAGAGGTGGACCCCTGGGTAGCTTGCTGGGGTCAGGGGCCCTTAGGTGGAGGGCCAGGGGGCACCCTGGGGCCTATACTGCAAGTCCAGGAAGAGATGTGGACCCCTGGGTAGCTTGCTGGGGTCAGGGGCCCTTAGGTGGAGGGCAAGGGGGCACCCTGGGGCCTACACTGCAAGTCCAGGGAGAGAGGTGGACCCCTGGGTAGCTTACTGGGGTCAGAGGCCCTTAGGTGGAGGGCCAGGGGGCACCCTGGGGCCTACACTTCAAGTCCAGGGAGAGAGGTGGACCCCTGGGTAGCTTGCTGGGGTCAGAGGCCCCTAGGTGGAGGGCCAGGAGGCACAATGGGGCCTATACTGCTGGTCCAGGGAGAGAGGTGGACCCCTGGGTAGCTTGCTGGGGTCAGGGGCCCTTAGGTGGAGGGCCAGGGGGCACCCTGGGGCCTATACTGCAAGTCCAGGGAGAGAGGTGGACACCTGGGTAGCTTGCTGGGGTCAGGGGCACTTAGGTGGAGGGCCAGGGGGCACCCTGGGGCCTACACTGCAAGTCCAGGTAGAGAGGTGGACCCCTGGGTAGCTTGCTGGGGTCAGAGGCCCCTAGGTGGAGGGCCAGGAGGCACAATGGGGCCTATACTGCTAGTCCAGGGAGAGAGGTGGACCCCTGGGTAGCTTGCTGGGGTCAGGGGCCCTTAGGTGGAGGGCAAGGGGGCACCCTGGGGCCTACACTGCAAGTCCAGGGAGAGAGGTGGACCCCTGGGTAGCTTGCTGGGGTCAGAGGCCCCCAGGTGGAGGGCCAGGGGGCACCCTTGGGCCTACACTGCAAGTCCAGGGAGAGAGGTGGACCCCTGGGTAGCTTGCTGGGGTCAGAGACCCCTAGTTGGAGGGCCAGGGGGCACCCTGGGGCCTTTAATGGAAGTCCAGGGAGAGAGGTGGACCCCTGGGTAGCTTGCTCGGGTCAGGATCCCTTAGGTGGAGGGCAAGGGGGCACCCTAGGGCCTACACTGCATGTCCAGGGAGAGAGGTGGACCCCTGGGTAGCTTGCTGGGGTCAGGGGCCCTTAGGTGGAGGGCCAGGGGGCACCCTGGGGCCTATACTGCAAGTCCAGGAAGAGATGTGGACCCCTGGGTAGCTTGCTGGGGTCAGGGGCCCTTAGGTGGAGGGCAAGGGGGCACCCTGGGGCCTACACTGCAAGTCCAGGGAGAGAGGTGGACCCCTGGGTAGCTTACTGGGGTCAGAGGCCCTTAGGTGGAGGGCCAGGGGGCACCCTGGGGCCTAAACTGCAAGTCCAGGGAGAGAGGTGGACCCCTGGGTAGCTTGCTGGGGTCAGAGGCCCCTAGGTGGAGGGCCAGGAGGCACATTGGGGCCTATACTGCTGGTCCAGGGAGAGAGGTGGACCCCTGGGTAGCTTGCTGGGGTCAGGGGCCATTAGGTGGAGGGCCAGGGGGCACCCTGGGGCCTACACTGCAAGTCCAGGGAGAGAGGTGGACCCCTGGGTAGCTTGCTGGGGTCAGAGGCCCCTAGGTGGAGGGCCAGGGGGCACCCTTGGGCCTACACTGCAAGTCCAGGGAGAGAGGTGGACCCCTGGGTAGCTTGCTGGGGTCAGAGACCCCTAGTCGGAGGGCAAGGAGGCACCCTGGGGCCTTTAATGGAAGTCCAGGGAGGGAAGTGGACCCTGGGTAGCCTGCTGGGGTCAGATTCCCTTAGGTGGAAGGCCAGGGTGCACCCTGGGGCCTATACTGCAAGTCCAGGGAGAGAGGTGGACCCCTGGGTAGCTTGCTGGGGTCAGGGGCCCTTAGGTGGAGGGCCAGGGGCACCCTGGGGCCTATACTGCATGTCCAGGAAGAGATGTGGACCCCTGGGTAGCTTGCTGGGGTCATAGGCCCCTAAGTGGAGTGCCAGGGGCACCCTGGGGCCTATACTGCAAGTCCAGGGAGAGAGGTGGACCCCTGGGTAGCTTACTGGGGTCAGAGGCCCTTAGGTGGAGGGCCAGGGGGCACCCTGGGGCCTACACTGCAAGTCCAGGGAGAGAGGTGGACCCCTGGGTAGCTTGCTGGGGTCAGAGGCCCCTAGGTGGAGGGCCAGGAGGCACAATGGGGCCTATACTGCTGGTCCAGGGAGAGAGGTGGACCCCTGGGTAGCTTGCTGGGGTCAGGGGCCCTTAGGTGGAGGGCCAGGGGGCACCCTGGGGCCTACACTGCAAGTCCAGGGAGAGAGGTGGACCCCTGGGTAGCTTGCTGGGGTCAGAGGCCCCCAGGTGGAGGGCCAGGGGGCACCCTTGGGCCTACACTGCAAGTCCAGGGAGAGAGGTGGACCCCTGGGTAGCTTGCTGGGGTCAGAGACCCCTAGTTGGAGGGCAAGGAGGCACCCTGGGGCCTTTAATGGAAGTCCAGGGAGGGAAGTGGACCCTGGGTATCCTGCTGGGGTCAGATTCCCTTAGGTGGAAGGCCAGGGTGAACCCTGGGGCCTACACTGCAAGTCCAGGGAGAGAGGTGGACCCCTGGGTAGCTTGCTGGGGTCAGGGGCCCTTAGGTGGAGGGCCAGGGGCACCCTGGGGCCTATACTGCATGTCCAGGAAGAGATGTGGACCCCTGGGTAGCTTGCTGGGGTCATAGGCCCCTAAGTGGAGTGCCAGGGGCACCCTGGGGCCTATACTGCAAGTCCAGGGAGAGAGGTGGACCCCTGGGTAGCTTGCTGGGGTCAGGGGCACTTAGGTGGAGGGCCAGGGGGCACCCTGGGGCCTACACTGCAAGTCCAGGTAGAGAGGTGGACCCCTGGGTAGCTTGCTGGGGTCAGGGGCCCTTAGGTGGAGGGCAAGGGGGCACCCTGGGGCCTACACTGCAAGTCCAGGGAGAGAGTTGGACCCCTGTTTAGCTTGCTGGGGTCAGAGGCCCTTAGGTGGAGGGCCAGGGGGCACCCTGGGGCCTACACTGCAAGTCCAGGGAGAGAGGTGGACCCCTGGGTAGCTTGCTGGGGTCAGAGGCCCCTAGGTGGAGGGCCAGGAGGCACAATGGGGCCTATACTGCATGTCCAGGGAGAGAGTTGGACCCCTGGGTAGCTTGCTGGGGTCAGGGGCCCTTAGGTGGAGGGCCAGGGGGCACCCTGGGGCCTACACTGCAAGTCCAGGGAGAGAGGTGGACCCCTGGGTAGCTTGCTGGGGTCAGAGGCCCCTAGGTGGAGGGCCAGGAGGCACAATGGGGCCTATACTGCTAGTCCAGGGAGAGAGGTGGACCCCTGGGTAGCTTGCTGGGGTCAGGGGCCCTTAGGTGGAGGGCAAGGGGGCACCCTGGGGCCTACACTGCAAGTCCAGGGAGAGAGGTGGACCCCTGGGTAGCTTGCTGGGGTCAGAGGCCCCCAGGTGGAGGGCCAGGGGGCACCCTTGGGCCTACACTGCAAGTCCAGGGAGAGAGGTGGACCCCTGGGTAGCTTGCTGGGGTCAGAGACCCCTAGTTGGAGGGCCAGGGGGCACCCTTGGGCCTTTAATGGAAGTCCAGGGAGGGAAGTGGACCCTGGGTAGCCTGCTGGGGTCAGATTCCCTTAGGTGGAAGGCCAGGGCGCACCCTGGGGCCTATACTGCAAGTCCAGGGAGAGAGGTGGACCCCTGGGTAGCTTGCTGGGGTCAGGGGCCCTTAGGTGGAGGGCCAGGTGCACCCTGGGGCCTATACTGCAAGTCCAGGAAGAGAGGTGGACCCCTGGGTAGCTTGCTGGGGTCAGAGGCCCCTAGGTGGAGGGCCAGGGGGCATCCTGGGGCCTACACTGCAAGTCCAGGGATAGACACGGAACCCTGGGTAGCTTGCTGGGGTCAGGGGCACCTAGATGGAGGGCCAGGGGTAACCCTGGGGCCTATACTGCAAGTCCATGGAGAGAGGTGGACCCCTGGTTAGTTTGCTGGGCTCATGGGCCCTTACGTGGAGGGCCAGGGGCACCCTGGGGCCTATATTGCAAGTCCAGGGAGAGAGCTGGTCCTCTTGGTAGCTTGCTTGGGTCAGAAGCCCCTTGGTGGGGTGCAAGGGGGCACCCTGAGGCCTATACTGCAAGTCCAGAGAGAGAGGTGGACCCCTGGGTAGCTTGCTGGGGTAAGGGGCCCCTAGGAAGAGGGCCAGGGGGCACCCTGGGGCCTATACTGCAAGACCAGGGAGAGAGGTGGACCCCTGGGTAGCTTGCTGGGGTCAGGGGCCCTTAGGTGGAGGGCAAGGGGGCACCCTGGGGCCTACACTGCAAGTCCAGGGAGAGAGGTTGACCCCTGGGTAGCTTGCTGGGGTCAGAGGCCCCTAGGTGGAGGGCCAGGAGGCACAATGGGGCCTATACTGCTGGTCCAGGGAGAGAGGTGGACCCCTGGGTAGCTTGCTGGGTTCAGAAGCCCCTAGATGGAGGGCCAGGGGGCACCCTGGGGCCTATACTGCAAGATCAGGGAGAGAGGTGGACCCCTGGGTAGCTTGCTGGGGTCAGAGACCCCTAGGTGGAGGGCAAGGGGGCACCCTGGGGCCTCCACTGCAAGTCCAGGGAGAGAGGTGGACCCCTGGGTAAATTGCTGGGGTCAGAGGCCCCCAGGTGGAGTGCCAAGGGGCACCCTTGGGGCTACACTGCAAGTCCAGGGAGAGAGGTGGACCCCTGGGTAGCTTGCCGGGGTCAGGGACCCCTAGTTGGAGGGCAAGGGGGCACCCTGGGGCCTTTAATGGAAGTCCAGGGAGGGAAGTGGACCCCTGGGTAGCTGGCTAGGGTCAGATTCCCCTAGGTGGAAGGCCAGGGCGCACCCTGGGGCCTATACTGCGAGTCCAGGGAGAGAGGTGGACCCCTGGGTAGCTTGCTAGGGTCAGGGGCCCTTAGGTGGAGGGCCAGAGGGCACCCTGGGGCCTATACTGCAAGTCCAGGAAAAGATGTGGACCCCTGGGTAGCTTGCTGGTGTCATAGGCCCCTAAGTGGAGTGCCAGGGGCACCTTGGGGCCTATACTGCAAGTACAGGGAGAGAGGTGGAGCCCTGGGTAGCTTGCTGGGGTCAGGGGCTCTTAGGTGGAGGGCCAGGTGGCACCCTGGTGCCTATAATGCAAGTCCAGGAAGAGAGGTGGACCCCTGGGTAGCTTGCTGGGGTCAGAGGCCCCTAGGTGGAGGGCCAGGGGGCATCCTGGGGCCTACATTGCAAGTCCAGGGATAGACACGGACCCCTGGGTAGCTTGCTGGGGTCAGGGGCACCTAGATGGAGGGCCAGGGGTAACCCTGGGGCCTATACTGCAAGTCCAGGGAGAGAGGTGGACCCCTGGTTAGTTTGCTGGGCTCATGGGCCCTTACGTGGAGGGCCAGGGGCACCCTGGGGCCTATACTGCAAGTCCAGGGAGAGAGCTGATTCTCTGGGTAGCTTGCTGGGGTCAAAAGCCCCTAGGTGGGGTGCAAGGGGGCACCCTGGGGCCTATACTGCAAGTCCAGGGAGAGAGGTGGACCCCTGGGTAGCTTGCTGGGGTAAGGGGCCCCTAGGAGGAGGGCCAGGGGGCACCCTGGGGCCTAAACTGCAAGACCAGGGAGAGAGGTGGACCCCTTGGTAGCTTGCTGGGGTCAGGGGCCCTTAGGTGGAGGGCCAGGTGCACCCTGGGGCCTTTAATGGAAGTCCAGGGAGGGAAGTGGACCCTGGGTAGCTTGCTGGGGTCATATTCCCCTAGGTGGAAGGCCAGTGTGCACCCTGGGGCCTATACTGCAAGTCCAGGGAGAGAGGTGGACCCCTGGGTAGCTTGCTGGTGTCAGGGGCACCTAGATGGAGGGCCAGGGGTAACCCTGGGGCCTATACTGCAAGTCCAGGGAGAGAGGTGGACCCCTGGTTAGTTTGCTGGACTCATGGGCCCTTAGGTGGAGGGCTAGGGGCACCCTGGGGCCTATACTGCAAGTCCAGGGAGAGAGCTGGTCCTCTGGGTAGCTTGCTTGGGTGGGGGGCCCTTAGGTGGAGGGCAAGGGGGCACCCTGGGGCCTACACTGCAAGTCCAGGGAGAGAGCTGGTCCTCTGGGTAGCTTGCTTGGGTGGGGGGCCCTTAGGTGGAGGGCAAGGGGGCACCCTGGGGCCTACACTGCAAGTCCAGGGAGAGAGGTGGACCCCTGGGTAGCTTGCCGGGGTCAGAGACCCCTAGTTGGAGGGCAAGGGGGCACCCTGGGGCCTTTAATGGAAGTCCAGGGAGGGAAGTGGACCCCTGGGTAGCTGGCTAGGGTCAGATTCCCCTAGGTGGAAGGCCAGGGCGCACCCTGGGGCCTATACTGCGAGTCCAGGGAGAGAGGTGGACCCCTGGGTAGCTTGCTAGGGTCAGGGGCCCTTAGGTGGAGGGCCAGAGGGCACCCTGGGGCCTATACTGCAAGTCCAGGAAAAGATGTGGACCCCTGGGTGGCTTGCTGGTGTCATAGGCCCCTAAGTGGAGTGCCAGGGGCACCTTGGGGCCTATACTGCAAGTCCAGGGAGAGAGGTGGAGCCCTGGGTAGCTTGCTGGGGTCAGGGGCCCTTAGGTGGAGGGCCAGGTGGAACCCTGGTGCCTATAATGCAAGTCCAGGAAGAGAGGTGGACCCCTGGGTAGCTTGCTGGGGTCAGAGGCCCCTAGGTGGAGGGCCAGGGGGCATCCTGGGGCCTACATTGCAAGTCCAGGGATAGACACGGACCCCTGGGTAGCTTGCTGGGGTCAGGGGCACCTAGATGGAGGGCCAGGGGTAACCCTGGGGCCTATACTGCAAGTCCAGGGAGAGAGGTGGACCCCTGGTTAGTTTGCTGGGCTCATGGGCCCTTACGTGGAGGGCCAGGGGCACCCTGGGGCCTATACTGCAAGTCCAGGGAGAGAGCTGATTCTCTGGGTAGCTTGCTGGGGTCAAAAGCCCCTAGGTGGGGTGCAAGGGGGCACCCTGGGGCCTATACTGCAAGTCCAAGGAGAGAGGTGGACCCCTGGGTAGCTTGCTGGGGTCAGAGACCCCTAGTTGGAGGGCAAGGGGGCACCCTGGGGCCTTCAATGGAAGTCCAGGGAGGGAAGTGGACCCTGGGTAGCCTGCTGGGGTCAGATTCCCTTAGGTGGAAGGCCAGGGTGCACCCTGGGGCCTATACTGCATGTCCAGGAAGAGATGTATACCCCTGGGTAGCTTGCTGGGGTCATAGGCCCCTAAGTGGAGTGCAAGGGGCACCCTGGGGCCTATACTGCAAGTCCAGGGAGAGAGGTGGACCCCTGGGTAGCTTGCTGGGGTCAGGGGCCCTTAGGTGGAGGGCCAGGGGGCACCCTGGGGCCTACACTGCAAGTCCAGGGAGAGAGGTGGACCCCTGGGTAGCTTGCTGGGGTCAGAGGCCCCTAGGTGGAGGGCCAGGTGGCACAATGGGGCCTATACTGCTGGTCCAGGGAGAGAGGTGGACCCCTGGGTAGCTTGCTGGGGTCAGGGGCCCTTAGGTGGAGGGCCAGGGGCACCCTGGAGCCTACACTGCAAGTCCAGGGAGAGAGGTGGACCCCTGGGTAGCTTGCTGGGGTCAGAGGCCCCCAGGTGGAGGGCCAGGGGGCACCCTTGGGCCTACACTGCAAGTCCAGGGAGAGAGGTGGACCCCTGGGTAGCTTGCTGGGGTCAGAGACCCCTAGTTGGAGGGCCAGGGGCACCCTGGGGCCTTTTATGGAAGTCCAGGGAGGGAAGTGGACCCTGGGTAGCCTGCTGGGGTCAGATTCCCTTAGGTGGAAGGCCAGGGCGCACCCTGGGGCCTATACTGCAAGTCCAGGGAGAGAGGTGGACCCCTGGGTAGCTTGCTGGGGTCAGCGGCCCTTAGGTGGAGGGCCAGGTGCACCCTGGGGCCTATACTGCAAGTCCAGGAAGAGATGTGGACCCCTGGGTAGCTTGCTGGGGTCATAGGCCCCTAAGTGGAGTGCCAGGGGCACCCTGGGGCCTATACTGCAAGTCCAGGGAGAGAGGTGGACCCCTGGGTAGCTTGCTCGGGTCAGGATTCCTTAGGTGGAGGGCAAGGGGGCACCCTGGGGCCTACACTGCATGTCCAGGGAGAGAGGTGGACCCCTGAGTAGCTTGCTGGGGTCAGGGGCCCTTAGGTGGAGGGCCAGGGGGCACCCTGGGGCCTATACTGCAAGTCCAGGAAGAGATGTGGACCCCTGGGTAGCTTGCTGGGGTCAGGGGCCCTTAGGTGGAGGGCAAGGGGGCAACCTGGGGCCTACACTGCAAGTCCAGGGAGAGAGGTGGACCCCTGGGTAGCTTACTGGGGTCAGAGGCCCTTAGGTGGAGGGCCAGGGGGCACCCTGGGGCCTACACTGCAAGTCCAGGGAGAGAGGTGGACCCCTGGGTAGCTTGCTGGGGTCAGAGGCCCCTAGGTGGAGGGCCAGGAGGCACAATGGGGCCTATACTGCTGGTCCAGGGAGAGAGGTGGACCCCTGGGTAGCCTGCTGGGGTCAGGGGCCCTTAGGTGGAGGGCCAGGGGGCACCCTGGGGCCTACACTGCAAGTCCAGGGAGAGAGGTGGACCCCTGGGTAGCTTGCTGGGGTCAGAGACCCCTAGTTGGAGGGCAAGGGGGCACCCTGGGGCCTTTAATGGAAGTCCAGGGAGGGAAGTGGACCCTGGGTAGCCTGCTGGGGTCAGATTCCCTTAGGTGGAAGGCCAGGGTGCACCCTGGGGCCTATACTGCAAGTCCAGGGAGAGAGGTGGACCCCTGGGTAGCTTGCTGGGGTCAGAGGCCCTTAGGTGGAGGGCCAGGGGCACCCTGGGGCCTATACTGCATGTCCAGGAAGAGATGTGGACCCCTGGGTAGCTTGCTGGGGTCATAGGCCCCTAAGTGGAGTGCCAGGGGCACCCTGGGGCCTATACTGCAAGTCCAGGGAGAGAGGTGGACCCCTGGGTAGCTTGCTGGGGTCAGGGGCACTTAGGTGGAGGGCCAGGGGGCACCCTGGGGCCTACACTGCAAGTCCAGGTAGAGAGGTGGACCCCTGGGTAGCTTGCTGGGGTCAGAGGCCCCTAGGTGGAGGGCCAGGAGGCACAATGGGGCCTATACTGCTAGTCCAGGGAGAGAGGTGGACCCCTGGGTAGCTTGCTGGGGTCAGGGGCCCTTAGGTGGAGGGCAAGGGGGCACCCTGGGGCCTACACTGCAAGTCCAGGGAGAGAGGTGGACCCCTGGGTAGCTTGCTGGGGTCAGAGGCCCCCAGGTGGAGGGCCAGGGGGCACCCTTGGGCCTACACTGCAAGTCCAGCGAGAGAGGTGGACCCCTGGGTAGCTTGCTGGGGTCAGAGACCCCTAGTTGGAGGGCCAGGGGGCACCCTGGGGCCTTTAATGGAAGTCCAGGGAGGGAAGTGGACCCTGGGTAGCCTGCTGGGGTCAGATTCCCTTAGGTGGAAGGCCAGGGCGCACCCTGGGGCCTATACTGCAAGTCCAGGGAGAGAGGTGGACCCCTGGGTAGCTTGCTGGGGTCAGGGGCCCTTAGGTGGAGGGCCAGGTGCACCCTGGGGCCTATACTGCAAGTCCAGGAAGAGAGGTGGACCCCTGGGTAGCTTGCTGGGGTCAGAGGCCCCTAGGTGGAGGGCCAGGGGGCATCCTGGGGCCTACACTGCAAGTCCAGGGATAGACACGGAACCCTGGGTAGCTTGCTGGGGTCAGGGGCACCTAGATGGAGGGCCAGGGGTAACCCTGGGGCCTATACTGCAAGTCCAGGGAGAGAGGTGGACCCCTGGTTAGTTTGCTGGGCTCATGGGCCCTTACGTGGAGGGCCAGGGGCACCCTGGGGCCTATATTGCAAGTCCAGGGAGAGAGCTGGTCCTCTTGGTAGCTTGCTTGGGTCAGAAGCCCCTAGGTGGGGTGCAAGGGGGCACCCTGGGGCCTATACTGCAAGTCCAGGGAGAGAGGTGGACCCCTGGGTAGCTTGCTGGGGTAAGGGGCCCCAAGGAAGAGGGCCAGGGGGCACCCTGGGGCCTATACTGCAAGACCAGGGAGAGAGGTGGACCCCTGGGTAGCTTGCTGGGGTCAGGGGCCTTTAGGTGGAGGGCAAGGGGGCACCCTGGGGCCTACACTGCAAGTCCAGGGAGAGAGGTTGACCCCTGGGTAGCTTGCTGGGGTCAGAGGCCCCTAGGTGGAGGGCCAGGAGGCACAATGGGGCCTATACTGCTGGTCCAGGGAGAGAGGTGGACCCCTGGGTAGCTTGCTGGGTTCAGAAGCCCCTATATGGAGGGCCAGGGGGCACCCTGGGGCCTATACTGCAAGATCAGGGAGAGAGGTGGACCCCTGGGTAGCTTGCTGGGGTCAGTGGCCCTTAGGTGGAGGGCAAGGGGGCACCCTGGGGCCTACACTGCAAGTCCAGGGAGAGAGGTGGACCCCTGGGTAGCTTGCTGGGGTCAGAGGCCCCCAGGTGGAGGGCCAGGGGGCACCCTTGGGCCTACACTGCAAGTCCAGGGAGAGAGGTGGACCCCTGGGTAGCTTGCTGGGGTCAGAGACCCCTAGTTGGAGGGCCAGGGGGCACCCTGGGGCCTTTAATGGAAGTCCAGGGAGGGAAGTGGACCCTGGGTAGCCTGCTGGGGTCAGATTCCCTTAGATGGAAGGCCAGGGCGCACCCTGGGGCCTATACTGCAAGTCCAGGGAGAGAGGTGGACCCCTGGGTAGCTTGCTGGGGTCAGGGGCCCTTAGGTGGAGGGCCAGGTGCACCCTGGGGCCTATACTGCAAGTCCAGGAAGAGAGGTGGACCCCTGGGTAGCTTGCTGGGGCCTACACTGCAAGTCCAGGGATAGACACGGAACCCTGGGTAGCTTGCTGGGGTCAGGGGCACCTAGATGGAGGGCCAGGGGTAACCCTGGGGCCTATACTGCAAGTCCAGGGAGAGAGGTGGACCCCTGGTTAGTTTGCTGGGCTCATGGGCCCTTACGGGGAGGGCCAGGGGCACCCTGGGGCCTATATTGCAAGTCCAGGGAGAGAGCTGGTCCTCTTGGTAGCTTGCTTGGGTCAGAAGCCCCTAGGTGGGGTGCAAGGGGGCACCCTGGGGCCTATACTGCAAGTCCAGGGAGAGAGGTGGACCCCTGGGTAGCTTGCTGGGGTAAGGGGCCCCTAGGAAGAGGGCCAGGGGGCACCCTGGGGCCTATACTGCAAGACCAGGGAGAGAGGTGGACCCCTGGGTAGCTTGCTGGGGTCAGGGGCCCTTAGGTGGAGGGCAAGGGGGCACCCTGGGGCCTACACTGCAAGTCCAGGGAGAGAGGTTGACCCCTGGGTAGCTTGCTGGGGTCAGAGGCCCCTAGGTGGAGGGCCAGGAGGCAGAATGGGGCCTATACTGCTGGTCCAGGGAGAGAGGTGGACCCCTGGGTAGCTTGCTGGGTTCAGAAGCCCCTAGATGGAGGGCCAGGGGGCACCCTGGGGCCTATACTGCAAGATCAGGGAGAGAGGTGGACCCCTGGGTAGCTTGCTGGGGTCAGGGGCCCTTAGGTGGAGGGCAAGGGGGCACCCTGGGGCCTACACTGCAAGTCCAGGGAGAGAGGTGGACCCCTGGGTAGCTTGCTGGGGTCAGAGGCCCCCAGGTGGAGGGCCAGGGGGCACCCTTGGGCCTACACTGCAAGTCCAGGGAGAGAGGTGGACCCCTGGGTAGCTTGCTGGGGTCAGAGACCCCTAGTTGGAGGGCCAGGGGGCACCCTGGGGCCTTTAATGGAAGTCCAGGGAGGGAAGTGGACCCTGGGTAGCCTGCTGGGGTCAGATTCCCTTAGGTGGAAGGCCAGGGCGCACCCTGGGGCCTATACTGCAAGTCCAGGGAGAGAGGTGGACCCCTGGGTAGCTTGCTGCGGTCAGGGGCCCTTAGGTGGAGGGCCAGGTGCACCCTGGGGCCTATACTGCAAGTCCAGGAAGAGAGGTGGACCCCTGGGTAGCTTGCTGGGGCCTACACTGCAAGTCCAGGGATAGACACGGAACCCTGGGTAGCTTGCTGGGGTCAGGGGCACCTAGATGGAGGGCCAGGGGTAACCCTGGGGCCTATACTGCAAGTCCAGGGAGAGAGCTGGTCCTCTTGGTAGCTTGCTTGGGTCAGAAGCTCCTAGGTGGGGTGCAAGGGGGCACCCTGGGAACTATACTGCAAGTCCAGGGAGAGAGGTGGACCCCTGGGTAGCTTGCTGGGGTAAGGGGCCCCTAGGAAGAGGGCCAGGGGGCACCCTGGGGCCTATACTGCAAGACCAGGGAGAGAGGTGGACCCCTGGGTAGCTTGCTGGGGTCAGGGGCCCTTAGGTGGAGGGCAAGGGGGCACCCTGGGGCCTACACTGCAAGTCCAGGGAGAGAGGTTGACCCCTGGGTAGCTTGCTGGGGTCAGAGGCCCCTAGGTGGAGGGCCAGGAGGCACAATGGGGACTATACTGCTGGTCCAGGGAGAGAGGTGGACCCCTGGGTAGCTTGCTGGGTTCAGAAGCCCCTAGATGGAGGGCCAGGGGGCACCCTGGGGCCTATACTGCAAGATCAGGGAGAGAGGTGGAACCCTGGGTAGCTTGCCGGGGTCAGAGACCCCTAGGTGGAGGGCAAGGGGGCACCCTGGGGCCTCCACTGCAAGTCCAGGGAGAGAGGTTGACCCCTGGGTAGCTTGCTGGGGTCAGAGGCCCCTAGGTGGAGGGCCAGGAGGCACAATGGGGCCTATACTGCTGGTCCAGGGAGAGAGGTGGACCCCTGGGTAGCTTGCTGGGTTCAGAAGCCCCTATATGGAGGGCCAGGGGGCACCCTGGGGCCTATACTGCAAGATCAGGGAGAGAGGTGGACCCCTGGGTAGCTTGCTGGGGTCAGGGGCCCTTAGGTGGAGGGCAAGGGGGCACCCTGGGGCCTACAGTGCAAGTCCAGGGAGAGAGGTGGACCCCTGGGTAGCTTGCTGGGGTCAGAGGCCCCCAGGTGGAGGGCCAGGGGGCACCCTTGGGCCTACACTGCAAGTCCAGGAAAAGAAGTGGACCCCTGGGTAGCTTGCTGGGGTCAGAGACCCCTAGTTGGAGGGCCAGGGGGCACCCTGGGGCCTTTAATGGAAGTCCAGGGAGGGAAGTGGACCCTGGGTAGCCTGCTGGGGTCAGATTCCCTTCGGTGGAAGGCCAGGGCGCACCCTGGGGCCTATACTGCAAGTCCAGGGAGAGAGGTGGACCCCTGGGTAGCTTGCTGGGGTCAGGGGCCCTTAGGTGGAGGGCCAGGTGCACCCTGGGGCCTATACTGCAAGTCCAGGAAGAGAGGTGGACCCCTGGGTAGCTTGCTGGGGCCTACACTGCAAGTCCAGGGATAGACAAGGAACCCTGGGCAGCTTGCTGGGGTCAGGGGCACCTAGATGGAGGGCCAGGGGTAACCCTGGGGCCTATACTGCAGGTCCAGGGAGAGAGGTGGACCCCTGGTTAGTTTGCTGGGCTCATGGGCCCTTACGTGGAGGGCCAGGGGCACCCTGGGGCCTATATTGCAAGTCCAGGGAGAGAGCTGGTCCTCTTGGTAGCTTGCTTGGGTCAGAAGCCCCTAGGTGGGGTGCAAGGGGGCACCCTGGGGCCTATACTGCAACTCCAGGGAGAGAGGTGGACCCCTGGGTAGCTTGCTGGGGTAAGGGGCCCCTAGGAAGAGGGCCAGGGGGCACCCTGGGGCCTATACTGCAAGACCAGGGAGAGAGGTGGACCCCTGGGTAGCTTGCTGGGGTCAGGGGCCCTTAGGTGGAGGGCAAGGGGGCACCCTGGGGCCTACACTGCAAGTCCAGGGAGAGAGGTTGACCCCTGGGTAGCTTGCTGGGGTCAGAGGCCCCTAGGTGGAGGGCCAGGAGGCACAATGGGGACTATACTGCTGGTCCAGGGAGAGAGGTGGACCCCTGGGTAGCTTGCTGGGTTCAGAAGCCCCTAGATGGAGGGCCAGGGGGCACCCTGGGGCCTATACTGCAAGATCAGGGAGAGAGGTGGAACCCTGGGTAGCTTGCCGGGGTCAGAGACCCCTAGGTGGAGGGCAAGGGGGCACCCTGGGGCCTCCACTGCAAGTCCAGGGAGAGAGGTTGACCCCTGGGTAGCTTGCTGGGGTCAGAGGCCCCTAGGTGGAGGGCCAGGAGGCACAATGGGGCCTATACTGCTGGTCCAGGGAGAGAGGTGGACCCCTGGGTAGCTTGCTGGGTTCAGAAGCCCCTATATGGAGGGCCAGGGGGCACCCTGGGGCCTATACTGCAAGATCAGGGAGAGAGGTGGACCCCTGGGTAGCTTGCTGGGGTCAGGGGCCCTTAGGTGGAGGGCAAGGGGGCACCCTGGGGCCTACAGTGCAAGTCCAGGGAGAGAGGTGGACCCCTGGGTAGCTTGCTGGGGTCAGAGGCCCCCAGGTGGAGGGCCAGGGGGCACCCTTGGGCCTACACTGCAAGTCCAGGAAAAGAAGTGGACCCCTGGGTAGCTTGCTGGGGTCAGAGACCCCTAGTTGGAGGGCCAGGGGGCACCCTGGGGCCTTTAATGGAAGTCCAGGGAGGGAAGTGGACCCTGGGTAGCCTGCTGGGGTCAGATTCCCTTCGGTGGAAGGCCAGGGCGCACCCTGGGGCCTATACTGCAAGTCCAGGGAGAGAGGTGGACCCCTGGGTAGCTTGCTGGGGTCAGGGGCCCTTAGGTGGAGGGCCAGGTGCACCCTGGGGCCTATACTGCAAGTCCAGGAAGAGAGGTGGACCCCTGGGTAGCTTGCTGGGGCCTACACTGCAAGTCCAGGGATAGACAAGGAACCCTGGGCAGCTTGCTGGGGTCAGGGGCACCTAGATGGAGGGCCAGGGGTAACCCTGGGGCCTATACTGCAGGTCCAGGGAGAGAGGTGGACCCCTGGTTAGTTTGCTGGGCTCATGGGCCCTTACGTGGAGGGCCAGGGGCACCCTGGGGCCTATATTGCAAGTCCAGGGAGAGAGCTGGTCCTCTTGGTAGCTTGCTTGGGTCAGAAGCCCCTAGGTGGGGTGCAAGGGGGCACCCTGGGGCCTATACTGCAACTCCAGGGAGAGAGGTGGACCCCTGGGTAGCTTGCTGGGGTAAGGGGCCCCTAGGAAGAGGGCCAGGGGGCACCCTGGGGCCTATACTGCAAGACCAGGGAGAGAGGTGGACCCCTGGGTAGCTTGCTGGGGTCAGGGGCCCTTAGGTGGAGGGCAAGGGGGCACCCTGGGGCCTACACTGCAAGTCCAGGGAGAGAGACTGACCCCTGGGTAGCTTGCTGGGGTCAGAGGCCCCTAGGTGGAGGGCCAGGAGGCAGAATGGGGCCTATACTGCTGGTCCAGGGAGAGAGGTGGACCCCTGGGTAGCTTGCTGGGTTCAGAAGCCCCTAGATGGAGGGCCAGGGGGCACCCTGGGGCCTATACTGCAAGATCAGGGAGAGAGGTGGACCCCTGGGTAGCTTGCTGGGGTCAGGGGCCCTTAGGTGGAGGGCAAGGGGGCACCCTGGGGCCTACACTGCAAGTCCAGGGAGAGAGGTGGACCCCTGGGTAGCTTGCTGGGGTCAGAGGCCCCCAGGTGGAGGGCCAGGGGGCACCCTTGGGCCTACACTGCAAGTCCAGGGAGAGAGGTGGACCCCTGGGTAGCTTGCTGGGGTCAGAGACCCCTAGTTGGAGGGCCAGGGGGCACCCTGGGGCCTTTAATGGAAGTCCAGGGAGGGAAGTGGACCCTGGGTAGCCTGCTGGGGTCAGATTCCCTTAGGTGGAAGGCCAGGGCGCACCCTGGGGCCTATACTGCAAGTCCAGGGAGACAGGTGGAGCCCTGGGTAGCTTGCTGCGGTCAGGGGCCCTTAGGTGGAGGGCCAGGTGCACCCTGGGGCCTATACTGCAAGTCCAGGAAGAGAGGTGGACCCCTGGGTAGCTTGCTGGGGCCTACACTGCAAGTCCAGGGATAGACACGGAACCCTGGGTAGCTTGCTGGGGTCAGGGGCACCTAGATGGAGGGCCAGGGGTAACCCTGGGGCCTATACTGCAAGTCCAGGGAGAGAGCTGGTCCTCTTGGTAGCTTGCTTGGGTCAGAAGCTCCTAGGTGGGGTGCAAGGGGGCACCCTGGGGCCTATACTGCAAGTCCAGGGAGAGAGGTGGACCCCTGGCTAGCTTGCTGGGGTAAGGGGCCCCTAGGAAGAGGGCCAGGGGGCACCCTGGGGCCTATACTGCAAGACCAGGGAGAGAGGTGGACCCCTGGGTAGCTTGCTGGGGTCAGGGGCCCTTAGGTGGAGGGCAAGGGGGCACCCTGGGGCCTACACTGCAAGTCCAGGGAGAGAGGTTGACCCCTGGGTAGCTTGCTGGGGTCAGAGGCCCCTAGGTGGAGGGCCAGGAGGCACCCTGGGGCCTATACTGCTGGTCCAGGGAGAGAGGTGGACCCCTGGGTAGCTTGCTGGGTTCAGAAGCCCCTAGATGGAGGGCCAGGGGCACCCTGGGGCCTATACTGCAAGATCAGGGAGAGAGGTGGACCCCTTGGTAGCTTGCTGGGGTCAGAGACCCCTAGGTGGAGGGCAAGGGGGCACTCTGGGGCCTCCACTGCAAGTCCAGGGAGAGAAGTGGACCCCTGGGTAGCTTGCTGGGGTCAGAGGCCCCCAGGTGGAAAGCCAGGGGGCACCCTTGGGCCTACACTGCAAGTCCAGGGAGAGAGGTGGACCCCTGGGTAGCTTGCTGGGGTCAGAGGCCCCTAGGTGGAGGGCCAGGTGGCACAATGGGGCCTATACTGCTGGTCCAGGGAGAGAGGTGGACCCCTGGGTAGCTTGCTGGGGTCAGGGGCCCTTAGGTGGAGGGCCAGGGGTCACCCTGGGGCCTACACTGCAAGTCCAGGGAGAGAGCTGGACCCCTGGGTAGCTTGCTGGGGTCAGAGGCCCCCAGGTGGAGGGCCAGGGGGCACCCTTGGGCCTACACTGCAAGTCCAGGGAGAGAGGTGGACCGCTGGGTAGCTTGCTGGGGTCAGAGACCCCTAGTTTTTAGGGCCAGGGGCACAATGGCGCCTTTTATGGAAGTCCAGGGAGGGAAGTGGACCCTGGGTAGCCTGCTGGGGTCAGATTCCCTTAGGTGGAAGGCCAGGGCGCACCCTGGGGCCTATACTGCAAGTCCAGGGAGAGAGGTGGACCCCTGGGTATCTTGCTGGGGTCAGGGGCGCTTAGGTGGAGGGCCAGATGCACCCTGGGGCCTATACTGCAAGTCCAGGAAGAGATGTGGACCCCTGGGTAGCTTGGTGGGGTCATAGGCCCCTAAGTGGAGTGCCAGGGGCACCCTGGGGCCTATACTGCAAGTCCAGGGAGAGAGGTGGACCCCTGGGTAGCTTGCTGGGGTCAGGATCCCTTAGGTGGAGGGCAAGGGGGCACCCTGGGGCCTACACTGCATGTCCAGGGAGAGAGGTGGACCCCTGGGTAGCTTGCTGGATTCAGGGGCCCTTAGGTGGAGGGCCAGGGGGCACCCTGGGGCCTATACTGCAAGTCCAGGAAGAGATGTGGACCCCTGGGTAGCTTGCTGGGGTCAGGGGCCCTTAGGTGGAGGGCAAGGGGGCACCCTGGGGCCTACACTGCAAGTCCAGGGAGAGAGGTGGACCCCTGGGTAGCTTACTGGGGTCAGAGGCCCTTAGGTGGAGGGCCAGGGGGCACCCTGGGGCCTACACTGCAAGTCCAGGGAGAGATGTGAACCCCTGGGTAGCTTGCT
The DNA here is from genome assembly GCF_052040795.2 of Danio rerio. Lineage (NCBI taxonomy): Eukaryota > Metazoa > Chordata > Actinopteri > Cypriniformes > Danionidae > Danio > Danio rerio. Next base: position 28,689,284 of record NC_141041.1, on the reverse strand, counting down.
GGGGTCAGAGGCCCCTAGGTGGAGGGCCAGGAGGCACAATGTGGCCTATACTGCTGGTCCAGGGAGAGAGGTGGACCCCTGGGTAGCTTGCTGGGGTCAGGGGCCCTTAGGTGGAGGGCCAGGGGGCACCCTGGGGCCTACACTGCAAGTCCAGGGAGAGAGGTGGACCCCTGGGTAGCTTGCTGGGGTCAGAGGCCCCCAGGTGGAGGGCCAGGGGGCACCCTTGGGCCTACTCTGCAAGTCCAGGGAGAGAGGTGGACCCCTGGGTAGCTTGCTGGGGTCAGAGACCCCTAGTTGGAGGGCAAGGGGGCACCCTGGGGCCTTTAATGGAAGTCCAGGGAGGGAAGTGGACCCTGGGTAGCCTGCTGGGGTCAGATTCCCTTAGGTGGAAGGCCAGGGTGCACCCTGGGGCCTATACTGCAAGTCCAGGGAGAGAGGTGGACCCCTGGGTAGCTTGCTGGGGTCAGGGGCCCTTAGGTGGAGGGCCAGGGGCACCCTGGGGCCTATACTGCATGTCCAGGAAGAGATTTGGACCCCTGGGTAGCTTGCTGGGGTCATAGGCCCCTAAGTGGAGTGCCAGGGGCACCCTGGGGCCTATACTTCAAGTCCAGGGAGAGAGGTGGACCCCTGGGTAGCTTGCTGGGGTCAGGGGCACTTAGGTGGAGGGCCAGGGGGCACCCTGGGGCCTACACTGCAAGTCCAGGTAGAGAGGTGGACCCCTGGGTAGCTTGCTGGGGTCAGAGGCCCCTAGGTGGAGAGCCAGGAGGCACAATGGGGCCTATACTGCTAGTCCAGGGAGAGAGGTGGACCCCTGGGTAGCTTGCTGGGGTCAGGGGCCCTTAGGTGGAGGGCAAGGGGGCACCCTGGGGCCTACACTGCAAGTCCAGGGAGAGAGGTGGACCCCTGGGTAGCTTGCTGGGGTCAGAGGCCCCCAGGTGGAGGGCCAGGGGGCACCCTTGGGCCTACACTGCAAGTCCAGGGAGAGAGGTGGACCCCTGGGTAGCTTGCTGGGGTCAGAGACCCCTAGTTGGAGGGCCAGGGGGCACCCTGGGGCCTTTAATGGAAGTCCAGGGAGGGAAGTGGACCCTGAGTAGCCTGCTGGGGTCAGATTCCCTTAGGTGGAAGGCCAGGGCGCACCCTGGGGCCTATACTGCAAGTCCAGGGAGAGAGGTGGACCCCTGGGTAGCTTGCTGGGGTCAGGGGCCCTTAGGTGGAGGGCCAGGTGCACCCTGGGGCCTATACTGCAAGTCCAGGAAGAGATGTGGACCCCTGGGTAGCTTGCTGGGGTCAGAGGCCCCCAGGTGGAGGGCCAGGGGGCACCCTTGGGCCTACACTGCAAGTCCAGGGAGAGAGGTGGACCCCTGGGTAGCTTGCTGGGGTCAGAGACCCCTAGTTGGAGAGCCAGGGGGCACCCTGGGGCCTTTAATGGAAGTCCAGGGAGGTAAGTTTACCCTGGGTAGCCTGCTGGGGTCAGATTCCCTTAGGTGGAAGGCCAGGGCGCACCCTGGGGCCTATACTGCAAGTCCAGGGAGAGAGGTGGACCCCTGGCTAGCTTGCTAGGGTCAGGATCCCTTAGGTGGAGGGCAAGGGGGCACCCTGGGGCCTACACTGCATGTCCAGGGAGAGAGGTGGACCCCTGGGTAGCTTGCTGGGGTCAGGGGCCCTTAGGAGGAGGGCCAGGTGGCACCCTGGGGCCTATACTGCAAGTCCAGGAAGAGATGTAGACCCCTGGGTAGCTTGCTGGGGTCAGGGGCCCTTAGGTGGAGGGCAAGGGGGCACCCTGGGGCCTACACTGCAAGTCCAGGGAGAGAGGTGGACCCCTGGGTAAATTGCTGGGGTCAGAGGCCCCCAGGTGGAGTGCCAAGGGGCACCCTTGGGACTACACTGCAAGTCCAGGGAGAGAGGTGGACCCCTGGGTAGCTTGCCGGGGTCAGAGACCCCTAGTTGGAGGGCAAGGGGGCACCCTGGGGCCTATACTGCAAGTCCAGGGAGAGAGGTGGACCCCTGGGTAGCTTGCTAGGGTCAGGGGCCCTTAGGTGGAGGGCCAGAGGGCACCCTGGGGCCTCTACTGCAAGTCCAGGAAGAGATGTGGACCCCTGGGTAGCTTGCTGGGGTCATAGGCCCCTAAGTGGAGTGCCAGGGGCACCCTGGGGCCTATACTGAAAGTCAGGGGAGAGAGGTGGACCCCTGGGTAGCTTGCTGGGGTCAGGGGCCCTTAGGTGGAGGGCCAGGTGGCACCCTGGTGCCTATAATGCAAGTCCAGGAAGAGAGGTGGACCCCTGGGTAGCTTGCTGGGGTCAGAGGCCCCTAGGTGGAGGGCCAGGGGGCATCCTGGGGCCTATACTGCAAGTCCAGGGAGAGAGGTGGAACGTTGGTTAGTTTGCTGGGCTCATGGGCCCTTACGTGGAGGGCCAGGGGCACCCTGGGGCCTATACTGCAAGTCCAGGGAGAGAGCTGATTCTCTGGGTAGCTTGCTTTGGTCAAAAGCCCCTAGGTGGGGTGCAAGGGGGCACCCTGGGGCCTATACTGCAAGTCCAGGGAGAGAGGTGGACCCCTGGGTAGCTTGCTGGGGTAAGGGGCCCCTAGGAGGAGGGCCAAGGGGCACCCTGGGGCCTATACTGCAAGACCAGGGAGAGAGGTGGACCCCTTGGTAGCTTGCTGGGGTCAGGGGCCCTTAGGTGGAGGGCCAGGTGCACCCTGGGGCCTATACTGCAAGTCCAGGAAGAGATGTGGACCCCTGGGTAGCTTGCTGGGGTCATAGGCCCCTAAGTGGAGTGCCAGGGGCACCCTGGGGCCTATATTGCAAGTCCAGGGAGAGAGGTGGACCCCTGGGTAGCTTGCTGGGGTCAGGATCCCTTAGGTGGAGGGCAAGGGGGCACCCTGGGGCCTACACTGCATGTCCAGGGAGAGAGGTGGACCCCTAGGTAGCTTGCTGGGGTCAGGGGCCCTTAGGTGGAGGGCCAGGTGGCACCCTGGGGCCTATACTGCAAGTCCAGGAAGAGATGTGGACCCCTGGGTAGCTTGCTGGGGTCAGGGGCCCTTAGGTGGAGGGCAAGGGGGCACCCTGGGGCCTACACTGCAAGTCCAGGGAGAGAGGTGGACCCCTGGGTAAATTGCTGGGGTCAGAGGCCCCCAGGTGGAGTGCCAAGGGGCACCCTTAGGCCTACACTGCAAGTCCAGGGAGAGAGGTGGACCCCTGGGTAGCTTGCCGGGGTCTAAGACCCCTAGTTGGAGGGCAAGGGGGCACCCTGGGGCCTTTAATGGAAGTCCAGGGAGGGAAGTGGACCCCTGGGTAGCTGGCTAGGGTCAGATTCCCCTAGGTGGAAGGCCATGGCGCACGCTGGGGCCTATACTGCAAGTCCAGGGAGAGAGGTGGACCCCTGGGTAGCTTGCTAGGGTCAGGGGCCTTTAGGTGGAGGGCCAGAGGGCACCCTTGGGCCTATACTGCAAGTCCAGGAAGAGATGTGGACCCCTGGGTAGCTTGCTGGGGTCATAGGCCCCTAAGTGGAGTGCCAGGGGCACCCTGGGGCCTATACTGCAAGTCCAGGGAGAGAGGTGGACCCCTGGGTAGCTTGCTGGGGTCAGGGGCCCTTAGGTGGAGGGCCAGGTGGCACCCTGGTGCCTATAATGCAAGTCCAGGAAGAGAGGTGGACCCCTGGGTAGCTTGCTGGGGTCAGAGGCCCCTAGGTGGAGGGCCAGGGGGCATCCTGGGGCCTACACTGCAAATCCAGGAATAGACACGGACCCCTGGGTAGCTTGCTGGGGTCAGGGGCACCTAGATGGAGGGCCAGGGGTAACCCTGGGGCCTATACTGCAAGTCCAGGGAGAGAGGTGGACCCCTGGTTAGTTTGCTGGGCTCATGGGCCCTTACGTGGAGGGCCAGGGGCACCCTGGGGCCTATACTGCTAGTCCAGGGAGAGAGGTGGACCCCTGGGTAGCTTGCTGGGGTCAGGGGCCCTTAGGTGGAGGGCAAGGGGGCACCCTGGGGCCTACACTGCAAGTCCAGGGAGAGAGGTGGACCCCTGGGTAGCTTGCTGGGGTCAGGGGCCCTTAGGTGGAGGGCAAGGGGGCACCCTGGGGCCTACACTGCAAGTCCAGGGAGAGAGGTTGACCCCTGAGTAGCTTGCTGAGGTCAGAGGCCCCTAGGTGGAGGGCCAGGAGGCACAATGGGGCCTATACTGCTGGTCCAGGGAGAGAGGTGGACCCCTGGGTAGCTTGCTGGGTTCAGAAGCCCCTAGATGGAGGGCCAGGGGGCACCCTGGGGCCTATACTGCAAGATCAGGGAGAGAGGTGGACCCCTGGGTAGCTTGCTGGGGTCAGAGACCCCTAGGTGGAGGGCCAGGTGCACCCTGGGGCCTATACTGCAAGTCCAGGAAGAGATGTGGACCCCTGGGTAGCTTGCTGGGGTCATAGGCCCCTAAGTGGAGTGCCAGGGGCACCCTGGGGCCTCCACTGCAAGTCCAGGGAGAGAGGTGGACCCCTGGGTAAATTGCTGGGGTCAGAGGCCCCCAGGTGGAGTGCCAAGGGGCACCCTTGGGCCTTTAATGGAAGTCCAGGGAGGGAAGTGGACCCCTGGGTAGCTGGCTAGGGTCAGATTCCCCTAGCTGGAAGGCCATGGCGCACGCTGGGGCCTATACTGCAAGTCCAGGGAGAGAGGTGGACCCCTGGGTAGCTTGCTAGGGTCAGGGGCCCTTAGGTGGAGGGCCAGAGGGCACCCTTGGGCCTATACTGCAAGTCCAGGAAGAGATGTGGACCCCTGGGTAGCTTGCTGGGGTCATAGGCCCCTAAGTGGAGTGCCAGGGGCACCCTGGGGCCTATACTGCAAGTCCAGGGAGAGAGGTGGACCCCTGGGTAGCTTGCTGGGGTCAGGGGCCCTTAGGTGGAGGGCCAGGTGGCACCCTGGTGCCTATAATGCAAGTCCAGGAAGAGAGGTGGACCCCTGGGTAGCTTGCTGGGGTCAGAGGCCCCTAGGTGGAGGGCCAGGGGGCATCCTGGGGCCTACACTGCAAGTCCAGGAATAGACACGGACCCCTGGGTAGCTTGCTGGGGTCAGGGGCACCTAGATGGAGGGCCAGGGGTATCCCTGGGGCCTATACTGCAAGTCCAGGGAGAGAGGTGGACCCCTGGTTAGTTTGCTGGGCTCATGGGCCCTTACGTGGAGGGCCAGGGGCACCCTGGGGCCTATACTGCTAGTCCAGGGAGAGAGGTGGACCCCTGGGTAGCTTGCTGGGGTCAGGGGCCCTTAGGTGGAGGGCAAGGGGGCACCCTGGGGCCTACACTGCAAGTCCAGGGAGAGAGGTGGACCCCTGGGTAGCTTGCTGGGGTCAGGGGCCCTTAGGTGGAGGGCAAGGGGGCACCCTGGGGCCTACACTGCAAGTCCAGGGAGAGAGGTTGACCCCTGAGTAGCTTGCTGAGGTCAGAGGCCCCTAGGTGGAGGGCCAGGAGGCACAATGGGGCCTATACTGCTGGTCCAGGGAGAGAGGTGGACCCCTGGGTAGCTTGCTGGGTTCAGAAGCCCCTAGATGGAGGGCCAGGGGGCACCCTGGGGCCTATACTGCAAGATCAGGGAGAGAGGTGGACCCCTGGGTAGCTTGCTGGGGTCAGAGACCCCTAGGTGGAGGGCCAGGTGCACCCTGGGGCCTATACTGCAAGTCCAGGAAGAGATGTGGACCCCTGGGTAGCTTGCTGGGGTCATAGGCCCCTAAGTGGAGTGCCAGGGGCACCCTGGGGCCTCCACTGCAAGTCCAGGGAGAGAGGTGGACCCCTGGGTAAATTGCTGGGGTCAGAGGCCCCCAGGTGGAGTGCCAAGGGGCACCCTTGGGCCTACACTGCAAGTCCAGGGAGAGAGGTGGACCCCTGGGTAGCTTGCTGGGGTGAGAGGCCCCCAGGTGGAGGGCCAGGGGGCACCCTTGGGCCTACACTGCAAGTCCAGGGAGAGAGCTGGTCCTCTTGGTAGCTTGCTTGGGTCAGAAGCCCCTAGGTGGGGTGCAAGGGGGCACCCTGGGGCCTATACTGCAAGTCCAGGGAGAGAGGTGGACCCCTGGGTAGCTTGCTGGGGTCAGGGGCCCTTAGGTGGAGGGCAAGGGGGCACCCTGGGGCCTACACTGCAAGTCCAGGGAGAGAGGTTGACCCCTGAGTAGCTTGCTGAGGTCAGAGGCCCCTTGGTGGAGGGCCAGGAGGCACAATGGGGCCTATACTGCTGGTCCAGGGAGAGAGGTGGACCCCTGGGTAAATTGCTGGGGTCAGAGGCCCCCAGGTGGAGTGCCAAGGGGCACCCTTGGGCCTACACTGCAAGTCCAGGGAGAGAGGTGGACCCCTGGGTAGCTTGCTGGGGTGAGAGGCCCCCAGGTGGAGGGCCAGGGGGCACCCTTGGGCCTACACTGCAAGTCCAGGGAGAGAGCTGGTCCTCTTGGTAGCTTGCTTGGGTCAGAAGCCCCTAGGTGGGGTGCAAGGGGGCACCCTGGGGCCTATACTGCAAGTCCAGGGAGAGAGGTGGACCCCTGGGTAGCTTGCTGGGGTAAGGGGCCCCTAGGAAGAGGGCCAGGGGGCACCCTGGGGCCTATACTGCAAGACCAGGGAGAGAGGTGGACCCCTGGGTAGCTTGCTGGGGTCAGGGGCCATTAGGTGGAGGGCAAGGGGGCACCCTGGGGCCTACACTGCAAGTCCAGGGAGAGAGGTTGACCCCTGAGTAGCTTACTGGGGTCAGAGGCCCCTAGGTGGAGGGCCAGGAGGCACAATGGGGCCTATACTGCTGGTCCAGGGAGAGAGGTGGACCCCTGGGTAGCTTGCTGGGTTCAGAAGCCCCTAGATGGAGGGCCAGGGGGCACCCTGGGGCCTATACTGCAAGATCAGGGAGAGAGGTGGCCCCCTGGGTAGCTTGCTGGGGTCAGAGACCCCTAGGTGGAGGGCAAGGGGGCACCCTGGGGCCTCCACTGCAAGTCCAGGGAGAGAGGTGGACCCCTGGGTAAATTGCTGGGGTCAGAGGCCCCCAGGTGGACTGCCAAGGGGCACCCTTGGGCCTACACTGCAAGTCCAGGGAGAGAGGTGGACCCCTGGGTAGCTTGCCGGGGTCAGAGACCCCTAGTTGGAGGGCAAGGGGGCACCCTGGGGCCTTTAATGGAAGTCCAGGGAGGGAAGTGGACCCCTGGGTAGCTGGCTAGGGTCAGAATCCCCTAGGTGGAAGGCCAGGGCGCACCCTGGGGCCTATACTGCAAGTCCAGGGAGAGAGGTGGACCCCTGGGTAGCTTGCAAGGGTCAGGGGCCCTTAGGTGGAGGGCCAGAGGGCACCCTGGGGCCTATACTGCAAGTCCAGGAAAAGATGTGGACCCCTGGGTAGCTTGATGGGGTCATAGGCCCCTAAGTGGAGTGCCAGGGGCACCCTGGGGCCTATACTGCAAGTCCAGGGAGAGAGGTGGAGCCCTGGGTAGCTTGCTGGGGTCAGGGGCCCTTAGGTGGAGGGCCAGGTGGCACCCTGGTGCCTATAATGCAAGTCCAGGAAGAGAGGTGGACCCCTGGGTAGCTAGCTGGGGTCAGAGGCCCCTAGGTGGAGGGCCAGGGGGCATCCTGGGGCCTACACTGCAAGTCCAGGGATAGACACGGACCCCTGGGTAGCTTGCTGGGGTCAGGGGCACCTAGATGGAGGTCCAGGGGTAACCCTGGGGCCTATACTGCAAGTCCAGGGAGAGAGGTGGACCCCTGGTTAGTTTGCTGGGCTCATGGGCCCTTACGTGGAGGGCCAGGGGCACCCTGAGGCCTATACTGCAAGTCCAGGGAGAGAGCTGATTCTCTGGGTAGCTTGCTGGGGTCAAAAGCCCCTAGGTGGGGTGCAAGGGGGCACCCTGGGGCCTATACTGCAAGTCCAGGGAGAGAGGTGGACCCCTGGGTAGCTTGCTGGGGTAAGGGGCCCCTAGGAGGAGGGCCAGGGGGCACCCTGGGGCCTATACTGCAAGACCAGGGAGAGAGGTGGACCCTGGGTAGCTTGCTGGGGTCATATTCCCCTAGGTGGAAGGCCAGTGTGCACCCTGGGGCCTATACTGCAAGTCCAGGGAGAGAGGTGGACCCCTGGGTAGCTTGCTGGTGTCAGGGGCACCTAGATGGAGGGCCAGGGGTAACCCTGGGGCCTATACTGCAAGTCCAGGGAGAGAGGTGGACCCCTGGTTAGTTTGCTGGACTCATGGGCCCTTAGGTGGAGGGCCAGGGGCACCCTGGGGCCTACACTGCAAGTCCAGGGAGAGAGCTGGTCCTCTGGGTAGCTTGCTGGGGTGGGGGGCCCTTAGGTGGAGGGCAAGGGGGCACCCTGGGGCCCACACTGCAAGTCCAGGGAGAGAGGTGGACCCCTGGGTAGCTTGCTGGGGTCAGGATCCCTTAGGTGGAGGGCAAGGGCGCACCCTGGGGCCTACACTGCATGTCCAGGGAGAGAGGTGGACCCCTGGGTAGCATGCTGGGGTCAGAGGCCCTTAGGTGGAGGGCAAGGGGGCACCCTGGGGCCTACACTGCAAGTCCAGGGAGAGAGGTGGTCCCCTGGGTAGCTTGCTGGGGTCAGAGGCCCTTAGGTGGAGGCCAAGGGGGCACCCTGGGGCCTACATTGCAAGTCCAGGGAGAGAGGTGGACCCCTGGGTAGCTTGCTGGGGTCAGAGGCCCCTAGGTGGAGGGCCAGGGGGCACCCTGGGGCCTATACTGCAAGATCAGGGAGAGAGGTGGACCCCTTGGTAGCTTGCTGGGGTCAGAGACCCCTAGTTGGAGGGCAAGGGGGCACCCTGGGGCCTTTAATGGAAGTCCAAGGAGGGAAGTGGACCCTGGGTAGCCTGCTGGGGTCAGATTCCCTTAGGTGGAAGGCCAGGGCGCACCCTGGGGCCTATACTGCAAGTCCAGGGAGAGAGGTGGACCCCTGGGTAGCTTGCTGGGGTCATAGGCCCCTAAGTGGAGTGCCAGGGGCACCCTGGGGCCTATACTGCAAGTCCAGGGAGAGAGGTGGACCCCTGGGTAGCTTGCTGGGGTCAGGGGCCCTTAGGTGGAGGGCCAGGGGGCACCCTGGGGCCTACACTGAGTGTCCAGGGAGAGAGGTGGACCCCTGGGTAGCTTGCTGGGGTCAGAGGCCCCTAGGTGGAGGGCCAGGTGGCACAATGGGGCCTATACTGCTGGTCCAGGGAGAGAGGTGGACCCCTGGGTAGCTTGCTGGGGTCAGGGGCCCTTAGGTGGAAGGCCAGGGCGCACCCTGGGGCCTACACTGCAAGTCCAGGGAAAGAGGTGGACCCCTGGGTAGCTTGGTGGGGTCAGAGGCCCCCAGGTGGAGGGCCAGGGGGCACCCTTGGGCCTACACTGCAAGTCCAGGGAGAGAGGTGGACCCCTGGGTAGCTTGCTGGGGTCAGAGACCCCTAGTTGGAGGGCCAGGGGCACCCTGGGGCCTTTTATGGAAGTCCAGGGAGGGAAGTGGACCCTGGGTAGCCTGCTGGGGTCAGATTCCCTTAGGTGGAAGGCCAGGGCGCACCCTGGGGCCTATACTGCAAGTCCAGGGAGAGAGGTGGACCCCTGGGTATCTTGCTGGGGTCAGGGGCGCTTAGGTGGAGGGCCAGGTGCACCCTGGGGCCTATACTGCAAGTCCAGGAAGAGATGTGGACCCCTGGGTAGCTTGCTGGGGTCATAGGCCCCTAAGTGGAGTGCCAGGGGCACCCTGGGGCCTATACTGCAAGTCCAGGGAGAGAGGTGGACCCCTGGGTAGCTTGCTCGGGTCAGGATCCCTTAGGTGGAGGGCAAGGGGGCACCCTGGGGCCTACACTGCATGTCCAGGGAGAGAGGTGGACCCCTGGGTAGCTTGCTGGATTCAGGGGCCCTTAGGTGGAGGGCCAGGGGGCACCCTGGGGCCTATACTGCAAGTCCAGGAAGAGATGTGGACCCCTGGGTAGCTTGCTGGGGTCAGGGGCCCTTAGGTGGAGGGCCAGGGGGCATCCTGGGGCCTACACTGCAAGTCCAGGGAGAGAGGTGGACCCCTGGGTAGCTTGCTGGGGTCAGAGGCCCTTAGGTGGAGGGCCAGGGGGTACCCTGGGGCCTACACTGCAAGTCCAGGGAGAGAGGTGGACCCCTGGGTAGCTTGCTGGGGTCAGAGGCCCCTAGGTGGAGGGCCAGGAGGCACAATGGGGCCTATACTGCTGGTCCAGGGAGAGAGATGGACCCCTGGGTAGCTTGCTGGGGTCAGGGGCCCTTAGGTGGAGGGCCAGGGGGCATCCTGGGGCCTACACTGCAAGTCCAGGGAGAGAGGTGGACCCCTGGGTAGCTTGCTGGGGTCAGAGGCCCCCAGGTGGAGGGCCAGGGGGCACCCTTGGGCCTACACTGCAAGTCCAGGGAGAGAGGTGGACCCCTGGGTAGCTTGCTGGGGTCAGAGACCCCTAGTTGGAGGGCAAGGGGGCACCCTGGGGCCTTTAATGGAAGTCCAGGGAGGGAAGTGGACCCTGGGTAGCCTGCTGGGGTCAGATTCCCTTAGGTGGAAGGCCAGGGTGCACCCTGGGGCCTATACTGCAAGTCCAGGGAGAGAGGTGGACCCCTGGGTAGCTTGCTGGGGTCAGGGGCCCTTAGCTGGAGGGCCAGGGGCACCCTGGGGCCTATACTGCATGTCCAGGAAGAGATGTGGACCCCTGGGTAGCTTGCTGGGGTCATAGGCCCCTAAGTGGAGTGCCAGGGGCACCCTGGGGCCTATACTGCAAGTCCAGGGAGAGAGGTGGACCCCTGGGTAGCTTGCTGGGGTCAGGGGCACTTAGGTGGAGGGCCAGGGGGCACCCTGGGGCCTACACTGCAAGTCCAGGTAGAGAGGTGGACCCCTGGGTAGCTTGCTGGGGTCAGAGGCCCCTAGGTGGAGGGCCAGGAGGCACAATGGGGCCTATACTGCTAGTCCAGGGAGAGAGGTGGACCCCTGGGTAGCTTGCTGGGGTCAGGGGCCCTTAGGTGGAGGGCAAGGGGGCACCCTGGGGCCTACACTGCAAGTCCAGGGAGAGAGGTGGACCCCTGGGTAGCTTGCTGGGGTCAGAGGCCCCCAGGTGGAGGGCCAGGGGGCACCCTTGGGCCTACACTGCAAGTCCAGGGAGAGAGGTGGACCCCTGGGTAGCTTGCTGGGGTCAGAGACCCCTAGTTGGAGGGCCAGGGGGCACCCTGGGGCCTTTAATGGAAGTCCAGGGAGGGAAGTGGACCCTGGGTAGCCTGCTGGGGTCAGATTCCCTTAGGTGGAAGGCCAGGGCGCACCCTGGGGCCTATACTGCAAGTCCAGGGAGAGAGGTGGACCCCTGGGTAGCTTGCTGGGGTCAGGGGCCCTTAGGTGGAGGGCCAGGTGCACCCTGGGGCCTATACTGCAAGTCCAGGAAGAGATGTGGACCCCTGGGTAGCTTGCTGGGGTCAGAGGCCCCCAGGTGGAGGGCCAGGGGGCACCCTTGGGCCTACACTGCAAGTCCAGGGAGAGAGGTGGACCCCTGGGTAGCTTGCTGGGGTCAGAGACCCCTAGTTGGAGGGCCAGGGGGCACCCTGGGGCCTTTAATGGAAGTCCAGGGAGGGAAGTGGACCCTGGGTAGCCTGCTGGGGTCAGATTCCCTTAGGTGGAAGGCCAGGGCGCACCCTGGGGCCTATACTGCAAGTCCAGGGAGAGAGGTGGACCCCTGGGTAGCTTGCTGGGGTCAGGGGCCCTTAGGTGGAGGGCCAGGTGCACCCTGGGGCCTATACTGCAAGTCCAGGAAGAGATGTGGACCCCTGGGTAGCTTGCTGGGGTCATAGGCCCCTAAGTGGAGTGCCAGGGGCACCCTGGGGCCTATACTGCAAGTCCAGGGAGAGAGGTGGACCCCTTGGTAGCTTGCTAGGGTCAGGATCCCTTAGGTGGAGGGCAAGGGAGCACCCTGGGGCCTACACTGCATGTCCAGGGAGAGAGGTGGACCCCTGGGTAGCTTGCTGGGGTCAGGGGCCTTTAGGTGGAGGGCCAGGTGGCACCCTGGGGCCTATACTGCAAGTCCAGGAAGAGATGTGGACCCCTGGGTAGCTTGCTGGGGTCAGAGGCCCTTAGGTGGAGGGCAAGGGGGCACCCTGGGGCCTACACTGCAAGTCCAGGGAGAGAGGTGGACCCCTGGGTAAATTGCTGGGGTCAGAGGCCCCCAGGTGAAGTGCCAAGGGGCACCCTTGGGCCTACACTGCAAGTCCAGGGAGAGAGGTGGACCCCTGGGTAGCTTGCCGGGGTCAGAGACCCCTAGTTGGAAGGCAAGGGGGCTCCCTGGGGCCTATACTGCAAGTCCAGGGAGAGAGGTGGACCCCTGGGTAGCTTGCTAGGGTCAGGGGCCCTTAGGTGGAGGGCCAGAGGGCACCCTGGGGCCTATACTGCAAGTCCAGGAAGAGATGTGGACCCCTGGGTAGCTTGCTGGGGTCATAGGCCCCTAAGTGGAGTGCCAGGGGCACCCTGGGGCCTATACTGCAAGTCCAGGGAGAGAGGTGGACCCCTGGGTAGCTTGCTGGGGTCAGGGGCCCTTAGGTGGAGGGCCAGGTGGCACCCTGGTGCCTATAATGCAAGTCCAGGAAGAGAGGTGGACCCCTGGGTAGCTTGCTGGGGTCAGAGGCCCCTAGGTGGAGGGCCAGGGGGCATCCTGGGGCCTACACTGCAAGTCCAGGGATAGACACGGACCCCTGGGTAGCTTGCTGGGGTCAGGGGCACCTAGATGGAGGGCCAGGGGTAACCCTGGGGCCTTTACTGCAAGTCCAGGGAGAGAGGTGGACCCCTGGTTAGTTTGCTGGGCTCATGGGCCCTTACGTGGAGGGCCAGGGGCACCCTGGGGCCTATACTGCAAGTCCAGGGAGAGAGCTGATTCTCTGGGTAGCTTTCTGGGGTCAAAAGCCCCTAGGTGGGGTGCAAGGGGGCACCCTGGGGCCTATACTGCAAGTCCAGGGAGAGAGGTGGACCCCTTGGTAGCTTGCTGGGGTCAGGGGCCCTTAGGTGGAGGGCCAGGTGCACCCTGGGGCCTATACTGCAAGTCCAGGAAGAGATGTGGACCCCTGGGTAGCTTGCTGGGGTCATAGGCCCCTAAGTGGAGTGCCAGGGGCACCCTGGGGCCTATACTGCAAGTCCAGGGAGAGAGGTGGACCCCTGGGTAGCTTGCTGGGGTCAGGATCCCTTAGGTGGAGGGCAAGGGGGCACCCTGGGGCCTACACTGCATGTCCAGGGAGAGAGGTGGACCCCTAGGTAGCTTGCTGGGGTCAGGGGCCCTTAGGTGGAGGGCCAGGTGGCACCCTGGGGCCTATACTGCAAGTCCAGGAAGAGATGTGGACCCCTGGGTAGCTTGCTGGGGTCAGGGGCCCTTAGGTGGAGGCCAAGGGGGCACCCTGGGGCCTACACTGCAAGTCCAGGGAGAGAGGTGGACCCCTGGGTAAATTGCTGGGGTCAGAGGCCCCCAGGTGGAGTGCCAAGGGGCACCCTTAGGCCTACACTGCAAGTCCAGGGAGAGAGGTGGACCCCTGGGTAGCTTGCTGGGGTCATAGGCCCCTAAGTGGAGTGCCAGGGGCACCCTGGGGCCTATACTGCAAGAGATGTGGACCCCTGGGTAGCTTGCTGGGGTCAGGGGCCCTTAGGTGGAGGCCAAGGGGGACCCTGGGGCCTACACTGCAAGTCCAGGGAGAGAGGTGGACCCCTGGGTAAATTGCTGGGGTCAGAGGCCCCCAGGTGGAGTGCCAAGGGGCACCCTTAGGCCTACACTGCAAGTCCAGGGAGAGAGGTGGACCCCTGGGTAGCTTGCCGGGGTCAGAGACCCCTAGTTGGAGGGCAAGGGGGCACCCTGGGGCCTTTAATGGAAGTCCAGGGAGGGAAGTGGACCCCTGGGTAGCTGGCTAGGGTCAGATTCCCTTAGGTGGAAGGCCATGGCGCACCCTGGGGCCTATACTGCAAGTCCAGGGAGAGAGGTGGACCCCTGGGTAGCTTGCTAGGGTCAGGGGCCCTTAGGTGGAGGGCCAGAGGTTACCCTTGGGCCTATACTGCAAGTCCAGGAATAGACACGGACCCCTGGGTAACTTCCTGGGGTCAGGGGCACCTAGATGGAGGGCCAGGGGTAACCCTGGAGCCTATACTGCAAGTCCAGGGAGAGAGGTGGACCCCTGGTTAGTTTGCTGGGCTCATGGGCCCTTACGTGGAGGGCCAGGGGCACCCTGGGGCCTATACTGCTAGTCCAGGGAGAGAGGTGGACCCCTGGGTAGCTTGCTGGGGTCAGGGGCCCTTAGGTGGAGGGCAAGGGGGCACCCTGGGGCCTACACTGCAAGTCCAGGGAGAGAGGTGGACCCCTAGGTAGCTTGCTGGGGTCAGAGGCCCTTAGGTGGAGGGCCAGGGGGCACCCTGGGGCCTACACTGCAAGTCCAGGGAGAGAGGTGGACCCCTGGGTAGCTTGCTGGGGTCAGAGGCCCCTAGTTGGAGGGCCAGGAGGCACAATGGGGCCTATACTGCTGGTCCAGGGAGAGAGGTGGACCACTGGGTAGCTTGCTGGGGTCAGGGGCCCTTAGGTGGAGGGCCAGGGGGCACCCTGGGGCCTACACTGCAAGTCCAGGGAGAGAGGTGGACCCCTGGGTAGCTTGCTGGTGTCAGAGGCCCCCAGGTGGAGGGCCAGGGGGCACCCTTGGCCTACACTGCAAGTCCAGAGAGAGAGGTGGACCCCTGGGTAGCTTGCTGGGGTCAGAGACCCCTAGTTGGAGGGCAAGGGGGCACCCTGGGGCCTTTAATGGAAGTCCAGGGAGGGAAGTGGACCCTGGGTAGCCTGCTGGGGTCAGATTTCCTTAGGTGGAAGGCCAGGGTGCACCCTGGGGCCTATACTGCAAGTCCAGGGAGAGAGGTGGACCCCTGGGTAGCTTGCTGGGGTCAGGGGCCCTTAGGTGGAGGGCCAGGGGCACCCTGGGGCCTATACTGCATGTCCAGGAAGAGATGTGGACCCCTGGGTAGCTTGCTGGGGTCATAGGCCCCTAAGTGGAGTGCCAGGGGCACCCTGGGGCCTATACTGCAAGTCCAGGGAGAGATGTGGACCCCTGGGTAGCTTGCTGGGGTCAGGGGCACCTAGGTGGAGGGCCAGGGGGCACCCTGGGGCCTACACTGCAAGTCCAGGTAGAGAGGTGGACCCCTGGGTAGCTTGCTGGGGTCAGAGGCCCCTAGGTGGAGGGCCAGGAGGCACAATAGGGCCTATACTGCTAGTCCAGGGAGAGAGGTGGACCCCTGGGTAGCTTGGTGGGGTCAGGGGCCCTTAGGTGGAGGGCCAGGGGGCACCCTGGGGCCTATACTGCAAGTCCAGGAAGAGATGTGGATCCCTGGGTAGCTTGCTGGGGTCAGGGGCCCTTAGGTGGAGTGCAAGGGGGCACCCTGGGGCCTACACTGCAAGTCCAGGGAGAGAGGTGGACCCCTGGGTAGCTTACTGGGGTCAGAGGCCCTTAGGTGGAGGGCCAGGGGGCACCCTGGGGCCTACACTGCAAGTCCAGGGAGAGAGGTGGACCCCTGGGTAGCTTGCTGGGGTCAGAGGCCCCTAGGTGGAGGGCCAGGAGGCACAATGGGGCCTATACAGCTGGTCCAGAGAGAGAGTTGGACCCCTGGGTAGCTTGCTTGGGTCAGGGGCCCTTAGGTGGAGGGCCAGGGGGCACCCTGGAGCCTACACTGCAAGTCCAGGGAGAGAGGTGGACCCCTGGGTAGCTTGCTGGGGTCAGAGGCCCCCAGGTGGAGGGCCAGGGGGCACCCTTGGGCCTACACTGCAAGTCCAGGGAGAGAGGTGGACCCCTGGGTAGCTTGCTGGGGTCAGAGACCCCTAGTTGGAGGGCAAGGGGGCACCCTGGGGCCTTTAATGGAAGTCCAGGGAGGGAAGTGGACCCTGGGTAGCATGCTGGGGTCAGATTCCCTTAGGTGGAAGGCCAGGGTGCACCCTGGGGCCTATACTGCAAGTCCAGGGAGAGAGGTGGACCCCTGGGTAGCTTGCTGGGGTCAGGGGCCCTTAGGTGGAGGGCCAGGGGCACCCTGGGGCCTATACTGCATGTCCAGGAAGAGATGTGGACCCCTGGGTAGCTTGCTGGGGTCATAGGCCCCTAAGTGGAGTGCCAGAGGCACTCTGGGGCCTATACTGCAAGTCCAGGGAGAGAGGTGGACCCCTGGGTAGCTTGCTGGGGTCATAGGCCCCTAAGTGGAGTGCCAGGGGCACCCTGCGGCCTATACTGCAAGTCCAGGGAGAGAGGTGGACCCCTGGGTAGCTTGCTCGGGTCAGGATCCCTTAGTTGGAGGGCAAGGGGGCACCCTGGGGCCTACACTGCATGTCCAGGGAGAGAGGTGGACCCCTGGGTAGCTTGCTGGGGTCAGGGGCCCTTAGGTGGAGGGCCAGGGGGCACCCTGGGGCCTATACTGCAAGTCCAGGAAGAGATGTGGACCCCTGGGTAGCTTGCTGGGGTCAGGGGCCCTTAGGTGGAGGGCAAGGGGGCACCCTGGGGCCTACACTGCAAGTCCAGGGAGAGAGGTGGACCCCTGGGTAGCTTACTGGGGTCAGAGGCCCTTAGGTGGAGGGCCAGGGGGCACCCTGGGGCCTACACTTCAAGTCCAGGGAGAGAGGTGGACCCCTGGGTAGCTTGCTGGGGTCAGAGGCCCCTAGGTGGAGGGCCAGGAGGCACAATGGGGCCTATACTGCTGGTCCAGGGAGAGAGGTGGACCCCTGGGTAGCTTGCTGGGGTCAGGGGCCCTTAGGTGGAGGGCCAGGGGGCACCCTGGGGCCTACACTGCAAGTCCAGGGAGAGAGGTGGACCCCTGGGTAGCTTGCTGGGGTCAGAGGCCCCCAGGTGGAGGGCCAGGGGGCACCCTTGGGCCTACACTGCAAGTCCAGGTAGAGAGGTGGACCCCTGGGTAGCTTGCTGGGGTCAGAGGCCCCTAGGTGGAGGGCCAGGAGGCACCCTGGGGCCTACACTGCATGTCCAGGGAGAGAGGTGGACCCCTGGGTAGCTTGCTGGGGTCAGGGGCCCTTAGGTGGAGGGCAAGGGGGCACCCTGGGGCCTCCACTGCAAGTCCAGGGAGAGAGGTGGACCCCTGGGTAAATTGCTGGGGTCAGAGGCCCCCAGGTGGAGTGCCAAGGGGCACCCTTGGGCCTACACTGCAAGTCCAGGGAGAGAGGTGGACCCCTGGGTAGCTTGCCGGGGTCAGGGACCCCTAGTTGGAGGGCAAGGGGGCACCCTGGGGCCTTTAATGGAAGTCCAGGGAGGGAAGTGGACCCCTGGGTAGCTGGCTAGGGTCAGATTCCCCTAGGTGGAAGGCCAGGGCGCACCCTGGGGCCTATACTGCGAGTCCAGGGAGAGAGGTGGACCCCTGGGTAGCTTGCTAGGGTCAGGGGCCCTTAGGTGGAGGGCCAGAGGGCACCCTGGGGCCTATACTGCAAGTCCAGGAAAAGATGTGGACCCCTGGGTAGCTTGCTGGTGTCATAGGCCCCTAAGTGGAGTGCCAGGGGCACCTTGGGGCCTATACTGCAAGTCCAGGGAGAGAGGTGGAGCCCTGGGTAGCTTGCTGGGGTCAGGGGCCCTTAGGTGGAGGGCCAGGTGGCACCCTGGTGCCTATAATGCAAGTCCAGGAAGAGAGGTGGACCCCTGGGTAGCTTGCTGGGGTCAGAGGCCCCTAGGTGGAGGGCCAGGGGGCATCCTGGGGCCTACATTGCAAGTCCAGGGATAGACACGGACCCCTGGGTAGCTTGCTGGGGTCAGGGGCACCTAGATGGAGGGCCAGGGGTAACCCTGGGGCCTATACTGCAAGTCCAGGGAGAGAGGTGGACCCCTGGTTAGTTTGCTGGGCTCATGGGCCCTTACGTGGAGGGCCAGGGGCACCCTGGGGCCTATACTGCAAGTCCAGGGAGAGAGCTGATTCTCTGGGTAGCTTGCTGGGGTCAAAAGCCCCTAGGTGGGGTGCAAGGGGGCACCCTGGGGCCTATACTGCAAGTCCAGGGAGAGAGGTGGACCCCTGGGTAGCTTGCTGGGGTAAGGGGCCCCTAGGAGGAGGGCCAGGGGGCACCCTGGGGCCTAAACTGCAAGACCAGGGAGAGAGGTGGACCCCTTGGTAGCTTGCTGGGGTCAGGGGCCCTTAGGTGGAGGGCCAGGTGCACCCTGGGGCCTTTAATGGAAGTCCAGGGAGGGAAGTGGACCCTGGGTAGCTTGCTGGGGTCATATTCCCCTAGGTGGAAGGCCAGTGTGCACCCTGGGGCCTATACTGCAAGTCCAGGGAGAGAGGTGGACCACTGGGTAGCTTGCTGGTGTCAGGGGCACCTAGATGGAGGGCCAGGGGTAACCCTGGGGCCTATACTGCAAGTCCAGGGAGAGAGGTGGACCCCTGGTTAGTTTGCTGGACTCATGGGCCCTTAGGTGGAGGGCTAGGGGCACCCTGGGGCCTATACTGCAAGTCCAGGGAGAGAGCTGGTCCTCTGGGTAGCTTGCTTGGGTGGGGGGCCCTTAGGTGGAGGGCAAGGGGGCACCCTGGGGCCTACACTGCAAGTCCAGGGAGAGAGGTGGACCCCTGGGTAGCTTGCTGGGGTCAGAGGCCCCCAGGTGGAGGGCCAGGGGGCACCCTTGGGCCTACACTGCAAGTCCAGGGAGAGAGGTGGACCCCTGGGTAGCTTGCTGGGGTCAGAGACCCCTAGTTGGAGGGCAAGGAGGCACCCTGGGGCCTTTAATGGAAGTCCAGGGAGGGAAGTGGACCCTGGGTAGCCTGCTGGGGTCAGATTCCCTTAGGTGGAAGGCCAGGGTGAACCCTGGGGCCTACACTGCAAGTCCAGGGAGAGAGGTGGACCCCTGGGTAGCTTGCTGGGGTCAGGGGCCCTTAGGTGGAGGGCCAGGGGCACCCTGGGGCCTATACTGCATGTCCAGGAAGAGATGTGGACCCCTGGGTAGCTTGCTGGGGTCATAGGCCCCTAAGTGGAGTGCCAGGGGCACCCTGGGGCCTATACTGCAAGTCCAGGGAGAGAGGTGGACCCCTGGGTAGCTTGCTGGGGTCAGGGGCACTTAGGTGGAGGGCCAGGGGGCACCCTGGGGCCTACACTGCAAGTCCAGGTAGAGAGGTGGACCCCTGGGTAGCTTGCTGGGGTCAGGGGCCCTTAGGTGGAGGGCAAGGGGGCACCCTGGGGCCTACACTGCAAGTCCAGGGAGAGAGTTGGACCCCTGTTTAGCTTGCTGGGGTCAGAGGCCCTTAGGTGGAGTGCCAGGGGGCACCCTGGGGCCTACACTGCAAGTCCAGGGAGAGAGGTGGACCCCTGGGTAGCTTGCTGGGGTCAGAGGCCCCTAGGTGGAGGGCCAGGAGGCACAATGGGGCCTATACTGCTGGTCCAGGGAGAGAGTTGGACCCCTGGGTAGCTTGCTGGGGTCAGGGGCCCTTAGGTGGAGGGCCAGGGGGCACCCTGGGGCCTACACTGCAAGTCCAGGGAGAGAGGTGGACCCCTGGGTAGCTTGCTGGGGTCAGAGGCCCCTAGGTGGAGGGCCAGGAGGCACAATGGGGCCTATACTGCTAGTCCAGGGAGAGAGGTGGACCCCTGGGTAGCTTGCTGGGGTCAGGGGCCCTTAGGTGGAGGGCCAGGGGGCACCCTTGGGCCTTTAATGGAAGTCCAGGGAGGGAAGTGGACCCTGGGTAGCCTGCTGGGGTCAGATTCCCTTAGGTGGAAGGCCAGGGCGCACCCTGGGGCCTATACTGCAAATCCAGGGAGAGAGGTGGACCCCTGGGTAGCTTGCTGGGGTCAGGGGCCCTTAGGTGGAGGGCCAGGTGCACCCTGGGGCCTATACTGCAAGTCCAGGAAGAGAGGTGGACCCCTGGGTAGCTTGCTGGGGTCAGAGGCCCCTAGGTGGAGGGCCAGGGGGCATCCTGGGGCCTACACTGCAAGTCCAGGGATAGACACGGAACCCTGGGTAGCTTGCTGGGGTCAGGGGCACCTAGATGGAGGGCCAGGGGTAACCCTGGGGCCTATACTGCAAGTCCATGGAGAGAGGTGGACCCCTGGTTAGTTTGCTGGGCTCATGGGCCCTTACGTGGAGGGCCAGGGGCACCCTGGGGCCTATATTGCAAATCCAGGGAGAGAGCTGGTCCTCTTGGTAGCTTGCTTGGGTCAGAAGCCCCTTGGTGGGGTGCAAGGGGGCACCCTGGGGCCTATACTGCAAGTCCAGAGAGAGAGGTGGACCCCTGGGTAGCTTGCTGGGGTAAGGGGCCCCTAGGAAGAGGGCCAGGGGGCACCCTGGGGCCTATACTGCAAGACCAGGGAGAGAGGTGGACCCCTGGGTAGCTTGCTGGGGTCAGGGGCCCTTAGGTGGAGGGCAAGGGGGCACCCTGGGGCCTACACTGCAATTCCAGGGAGAGAGGTTGACCCCTGGGTAGCTTGCTGGGGTCAGAGGCCCCTAGGTGGAGGGCCAGGAGGCACAATGGGGCCTATACTGCTGGTCCAGGGAGAGAGGTGGACCCCTGGGTAGCTTGCTGGGTTCAGAAGCCCCTAGATGGAGGGCCAGGGGGCACCCTGGGGCCTATACTGCAAGATCAGGGAGAGAGGTGGACCCCTGGGTAGCTTGCTGGGGTCAGAGACCCCTAGGTGGAGGGCAAGGGGGCACCCTGGGGCCTCCACTGCAAGTCCAGGGAGAGAGGTGGACCCCTGGGTAAATTGCTGGGGTCAGAGGCCCCCAGGTGGAGTGCCAAGGGGCACCCTTGGGCCTACACTGCAAGTCCAGGGAGAGAGGTGGACCCCTGGGTAGCTTGCCGGGGTCAGGGACCCCTAGTTGGAGGGCAAGGGGGCACCCTGGGGCCTTTAATGGAAGTCCAGGGAGGGAAATGGACCCCTGGGTAGCTGGCTAGGGTCAGATTCCCCTAGGTGGTAGGCCAGGGCGCACCCTGGGGCCTATACTGCGAGTCCAGGGAGAGAGGTGGACCCCTGGGTAGCTTGCTAGGGTCAGGGGCCCTTAGGTGGAGGGCCAGAGGGCACCCTGGGGCCTATACTGCAAGTCCAGGAAAAGATGTGGACCCCTGGGTAGCTTGCTGGTGTCATAGGCCCCTAAGTGGAGTGCCAGGGGCACCTTGGGGCCTATACTGCAAGTCCAGGGAGAGAGGTGGAGCCCTGGGTAGCTTGCTGGGGTCAGGGGCCCTTAGGTGGAGGGCCAGGTGGCACCCTGGTGCCTATAATGCAAGTCCAGGAAGAGAGGTGGACCCCTGGGTAGCTTGCTGGGGTCAGAGGCCCCTAGGTGGAGGGCCAGGGGGCATCCTGGGGCCTACATTGCAAGTCCAGGGATAGACACGGACCCCTGGGTAGCTTGCTGGGGTCAGGGGCACCTAGATGGAGGGCCAGGGGTAACCCTGGGGCCTATACTGCAAGTCCAGGGAGAGAGGTGGACCCCTGGTTAGTTTGCTGGGCTCATGGGCCCTTACGTGGAGGGCCAGGGGCACCCTGGGGCCTATACTGCAAGTCCAGGGAGAGAGCTGATTCTCTGGGTTGCTTGCTGGGGTCAAAAGCCCCTAGGTGGGGTGCAAGGGGACACCCTGGGGCCTATACTGCAAGTCCAGGGAGAGAGGTGGACCCCTGGGTAGCTTGCTGGGGTAAGGGGCCCCTAGGAAGAGGGCCAGGGGGCACCCTGGGGCCTAAACTGCAAGACCAGGGAGAGAGGTGGACCCCTTGGTAGCTTGCTGGGGTCAGGGGCCCTTAGGTGGAGGGCCAGGTGCACCCTGGGGCCTTTAATGGAAGTCCAGGGAGGGAAGTGGACCCTGGGAAGCTTGCTGGGGTCATATTCCCCTAGGTGGAAGGCCAGTGTGCACCCTGGGGCTTATACTGCAAGTCCAGGGAGAGAGGTGGACCCCTGGGTAGCTTGCTGGTGTCAGGGGCACCTAGATGGAGGGCCAGGGGTAACCCTGGGGCCTATACTGCAAGTCCAGGGAGAGAGGTGGACCCCTGGTTAGTTTGCTGGACTCATGGGCCCTTAGGTGGAGGGCTAGGGGCACCCTGGGGCCTATACTGCAAGTCCAGGGAGAGAGCTGGTCCTCTGGGTAGCTTGCTTGCGTGGGGGGCCCTTAGGTGGAGGGCAAGGGGGCACCCTGGGGCCTACACTGCAAGTCCAGGGAGAGAGGTGGACCCCTGGGTAGCTTGCTGGGGTCAGGATCCCTTAGGTGGAGGGCAAGGGGGCACCCTGGGGCCTACACTGCATGTCCAGGGAGAGATGTGGACCCCTGGGTAGCTTGCTGGGGTCAGAGGCCCTTAGGTGGAGGGCAAGGGGGCACCCTGGGGCCTACACTGCAAGTCCAGGGAGAGAGGTGGTCGCCTGGGTTGCTTGCTGGGGTCAGAGGCCCTTAGGTGGAGGGCAAGGGGGCACCCTGGGGCCTACACTGCAAGTCCAGGGAGAGAGGTGGACCCCTGGGTAGCTTGCTGGGGTCAGAGGCCCCTAGGTGGAGGGCCAGGGGGCACCCTGGGGCCTATACTGCAAGATCAGGGAGAGAGGTGGACCCCTTGGTAGCTTGCTGGGGTCAGACACCCCTAGGTGGAGGTCAAGGGGGCACTCTGGGGCCTCCACTGCAAGTCCAGGGAGAGAGGTGGACCCCTGGGTAGCTTGCTGGGGTCAGAGGCCCCCAGGTGGAAGGCCAGGGGGCACCCTTGGGCCTACACTGCAAGTCCAGGGAGAGAGGTGGACCCCTGGGTAATTTGCAGGGGTCAGAGACCCCTAGTTGGAGGGCAAGGGGGCACCCTGGGGCCTTTAATGGAAGTCCAGGGAGGGAAGTGGACCCTGGGTAGCCTGCTGGGGTCAGATTCCCTTAGGTGGAAGGCCAGGGTGCACCCTGGGGCCTATACTGCATGTCCAGGAAGAGATGTATACCCCTGGGTAGCTTGCTGGGGTCATAGGCCCCTAAGTGGAGTGCAAGGGGCACCCTGGGGCCTATACTGCAAGTCCAGGGAGAGAGGTGGACCCCTGGGTAGCTTGCTGGGGTCAGGGGCCCTTAGGTGGAGGGCCAGGGGGCACCCTGGGGCCTACACTGCAAGTCCAGGGAGAGAGGTGGACCCCTGGGTAGCTTGCTGGGGTCAGAGGCCCCTAGGTGGAGGGCCAGGTGGCACAATGGGGCCTATACTGCTGGTCCAGGGAGAGAGGTGGACCCCTGGGTAGCTTGCTGGGGTCAGGGGCCCTTAGGTGGAGGGCCAGGGGCACCCTGGAGCCTACACTGCAAGTCCAGGGAGAGAGGTGGACCCCTGGGTAGCTTGCTGGGGTCAGAGGCCCCCAGGTGGAGGGCCAGGGGGCACCCTTGGGCCTACACTGCAAGTCCAGGGAGAGAGGTGGACCCCTGGGTAGCTTGCTGGGGTCAGAGACCCCTAGTTGGAGGGCCAGGGGCACCCTGGGGCCTTTTATGGAAGTCCAGGGAGGGAAGTGGACCCTGGGTAGCCTGCTGGGGTCAGATTCCCTTAGGTGGAAGGCCAGGGCGCACCCTGGGGCCTATACTGCAAGTCCAGGGAGAGAGGTGGACCCCTGGGTAGCTTGCTGGGGTCAGGGGCCCTTAGGTGGAGGGCCAGGTGCACCCTGGGGCCTATACTGCAAGTCCAGGAAGAGATGTGGACCCCTGGGTAGCTTGCTGGGGTCATAGGCCCCTAAGTGGAGTGCCAGGGGCACCCTGGGGCCTATACTGCAAGTCCAGGGAGAGAGGTGGACCCCTGGGTAGCTTGCTCGGGTCAGGATTCCTTAGGTGGAGGGCAAGGGGGCACCCTGGGGCCTACACTGCATGTCCAGGGAGAGAGGTGGACCCCTGAGTAGCTTGCTGGGGTCAGGGGCCCTTAGGTGGAGGGCCAGGGGGCACCCTGGGGCCTATACTGCAAGTCCAGGAAGAGATGTGGACCCCTGGGTAGCTTGCTGGGGTCAGGGGCCCTTAGGTGGAGGGCAAGGGGGCAACCTGGGGCCTACACTGCAAGTCCAGGGAGAGAGGTGGACCCCTGGGTAGCTTACTGGGGTCAGAGGCCCTTAGGTGGAGGGCCAGGGGGCACCCTGGGGCCTACACTGCAAGTCCAGGGAGAGAGGTGGACCCCTGGGTAGCTTGCTGGGGTCAGAGGCCCCTAGGTGGAGGGCCAGGAGGCACAATGGGGCCTATACTGCTGGTCCAGGGAGAGAGGTGGACCCCTGGGTAGCCTGCTGGGGTCAGGGGCCCTTAGGTGGAGGGCCAGGGGGCACCCTGGGGCCTACACTGCAAGTCCAGGGAGAGAGGTGGACCCCTGGGTAGCTTGCTGGGGTCAGAGGCCCCCAGGTGGAGGGCCAGGGGGCACCCTTGGGCCTACACTGCAAGTCCAGGGAGAGAGGTGGACCCCTGGGTAGCTTGCTGGGGTCAGAGACCCCTAGTTGGTGGGCAAGGGGGCACCCTGGGGCCTTTAATGGAAGTCCAGGGAGGGAAGTGGACCCTGGGTAGCCTGCTGGGGTCAGATTCCCTTAGGTGGAAGGCCAGGGTGCACCCTGGGGCCTATACTGCAAGTCCAGGGAGAGAGGTGGACCCCTGGGTAGCTTGCTGGGGTCAGAGGCCCTTAGGTGGAGGGCCAGGGGCACCCTGGGGCCTATACTGCATGTCCAGGAAGAGATGTGGACCCCTGGGTAGCTTGCTGGGGTCATAGGCCCCTAAGTGGAGTGCCAGGGGCACCCTGGGGCCTATACTGCAAGTCCAGGGAGAGAGGTGGACCCCTGGGTAGCTTGCTGGGGTCAGGGGCACTTAGGTGGAGGGCCAGGGGGCACCCTGGGGCCTACACTGCAAGTCCAGGTAGAGAGGTGGACCCCTGGGTAGCTTGCTGGGGTCAGAGGCCCCTAGGTGGAGGGCCAGGAGGCACAATGGGGCCTATACTGCTAGTCCAGGGAGAGAGGTGGACCCCTGGGTAGCTTGCTGGGGTCAGGGGCCCTTAGGTGGAGGGCAAGGGGGCACCCTGGGGCCTACACTGCAAGTCCAGGGAGAGAGGTGGACCCCTGGGTAGCTTGCTGGGGTCAGAGGCCCCCAGGTGGAGGGCCAGGGGGCACCCTTGGGCCTACACTGCAAGTCCAGCGAGAGAGGTGGACCCCTGGGTAGCTTGCTGGGGTCAGAGACCCCTAGTTGGAGGGCCAGGGGGCACCCTGGGGCCTTTAATGGAAGTCCAGGGAGGGAAGTGGACCCTGGGTAGCCTGCTGGGGTCAGAATCCCTTAGGTGGAAGGACGGGGCGCACCCTGGGGCCTATACTGCAAGTCCAGGGAGAGAGGTGGACCCCTGGGTAGCTTGCTGGGGTCAGGGGCCCTTAGGTGGAGGGCCAGGTGCACCCTGGGGCCTATACTGCAAGTCCAGGAAGAGAGGTGGACCCCTGGGTAGCTTGCTGGGGTCAGAGGCCCCTAGGTGGAGGGCCAGGGGGCATCCTGGGGCCTACACTGCAAGTCCAGGGATAGACACGGAACCCTGGGTAGCTTGCTGGGGTCAGGGGCACCTAGATGGAGGGCCAGGGGTAACCCTGGGGCCTATACTGCAAGTCCAGGGAGAGAGGTGGACCCCTGGTTAGTTTGCTGGGCTCATGGGCCCTTACGTGAAGGGCCAGGGGCACCCTGGGGCCTATATTGCAAGTCCAGGGAGAGAGCTGGTCCTCTTGGTAGCTTGCTTGGGTCAGAAGCCCCTAGGTGGGGTGCAAGGGGGCACCCTGGGGCCTATACTGCAAGTCCAGGGAGAGAGGTGGACCCCTGGGTAGCTTGCTGGGGTAAGGGGCCCCTAGGAAGAGGGCCAGGGGGCACCCTGGGGCCTATACTGCAAGACCAGGGAGAGAGGTGGACCCCTGGGTAGCTTGCTGGGGTCAGGGGCCTTTAGGTGGAGGGCAAGGGGGCACCCTGGGGCCTACACTGCAAGTCCAGGGAGAGAGGTTGACCCCTGGGTAGCTTGCTGGGGTCAGAGGCCCCTAGGTGGAGGGCCAGGAGGCACAATGGGGCCTATACTGCTGGTCCAGGGAGAGAGGTGGACCCCTGGGTAGCTTGCTGGGTTCAGAAGCCCCTATATGGAGGGCCAGGGGGCACCCTGGGGCCTATACTGCAAGATCAGGGAGAGAGGTGGACCCCTGGGTAGCTTGCTGGGGTCAGGGGCCCTTAGGTGGAGGGCAAGGGGGCACCCTGGGGCCTACACTGCAAGTCCAGGGAGAGAGGTGGACCCCTGGGTAGCTTGCTGGGGTCAGAGGCCCCCAGGTGGAGGGCCAGGGGGCACCCTTGGGCCTAAACTGCAAGTCCATGGAGAGAGGTGGACCCCTGGGTAGCTTGCTGGGGTCAGAGACCCCTAGTTGGAGGGCCAGGGGGCACCCTGGGGCCTTTAATGGAAGTCCAGGGAGGGAAGTGGACCCTGGGTAGCCTGCTGGGGTCAGATTCCCTTAGGTGGAAGGCCAGGGCGCACCCTGGGGCCTATACTGCAAGTCCAGGGAGAGAGGTGGACCCCTGGGTAGCTCTCTGGGGTCAGGGGCCCTTAGGTGGAGGGCCAGGTGCACCCTGGGGCCTATACTGCAAGTCCAGGAAGAGAGGTGGACCCCTGGGTAGCTTGCTGGGGCCTACACTGCAAGTCCATGGATAGACACGGAACCCTGGGTAGCTTGCTGGGGTCAGGGGCACCTAGATGGAGGGCCAGGGGTAACCCTGGGGCCTATACTGCAAGTCAAGGGAGAGAGGTGGACCCCTGGTTAGTTTGCTGGGCTCATGGGCCCTTACGTGGAGGGCCAGGGGCACCCTGGGGCCTATATTGCAAGTCCAGGGAGAGAGCTGGTCCTCTTGGTAGCTTGCTTGGGTCAGAAGCCCCTAGGTGGGGTGCAAGGGGGCACCCTGGGGCCTATACTGCAAGTCCAGGGAGAGAGGTGGACCCCTGGGTAGCTTGCTGGGGTAAGGGGCCCCTAGGAAGAGGGCCAGGGGGCACCCTGGGGCCTATACTGCAAGACCAGGGAGAGAGGTGGACCCCTGGGTAGCTTGCTGGGGTCAGGGGCCCTTAGGTGGAGGGCAAGGGGGCACCCTGGGGCCTACACTGCAAGTCCAGGGAGAGAGGTTGACCCCTGGGTAGCTTGCTGGGGTCAGAGGCCCCTAGGTGGAGGGCCAGGAGGCAGAATGGGGCCTATACTGCTGGTCCAGGGAGAGAGGTGGACCCCTGGGTAGCTTGCTGGGTTCAGAAGCCCCTAGATGGAGGGCCAGGGGGCACCCTGGGGCCTATACTGCAAGATCAGGGAGAGAGGTGGACCCCTGGGTAGCTTGCTGGGGTCAGGGGCCCTTAGGTGGAGGGCAAGGGGGCACCCTGGGGCCTACACTGCAAGTCCAGGGAGAGAGGTGGACCCCTGGGTAGCTTGCTGGGGTCAGAGGCCCCCAGGTGGAGGGCCAGGGGGCACCCTTGGGCCTACACTGCAAGTCCAGGGAGAGAGGTGGACCCCTGGGTAGCTTGCTGGGGTCAGAGACCCCTAGTTGGAGGGCCAGGGGGCACCCTGGGGCCTTTAATGGAAGTCCAGGGAGGGAAGTGGACCCTGGGTAGCCTGCTGGGGTCAGATTCCCTTAGGTGGAAGGCCAGGGCGCACCCTGGGGCCTATACTGCAAGTCCAGGGAGAGAGGTGGACCCCTGGGTAGCTTGCTGCGGTCAGGGGCCCTTAGGTGGAGGGCCAGGTGCACCCTGGGGCCTATACTGCAAGTCCAGGAAGAGAGGTGGACACCTGGGTAGCTTGCTGGGGCCTACACTGCAAGTCCAGGGATAGACACGGAACCCTGGGTAGCTTGCTGGGGTCAGGGGCACCTAGATGGAGGGCCAGGGGTAACCCTGGGGCCTATACTGCAAGTCCAGGGAGAGAGCTGGTCCTCTTGGTAGCTTGCTTGGGTCAGAAGCTCCTAGGTGGGGTGCAAGGGGGCACCCTGGGGCCTATACTGCAAGTCCAGGGAGAGAGGTGGACCCCTGGGTAGCTTGCTGGGGTAAGGGGCCCCTAGGAAGAGGGCCAGGGGGCACCCTGGGGCCTATACTGCAAGACCAGGGAGAGAGGTGGACCCCTGGGTAGCTTGCTGGGGTCAGGGGCCCTTAGGTGGAGGGCAAGGGGGCACCCTGGGGCCTACACTGCAAGTCCAGGGAGAGAGGTTGACCCCTGGGTAGCTTGCTGGGGTCAGAGGCCCCTAGGTGGAGGGCCAGGAGGCACAATGGGGCCTATACTGCTGGTCCAGGGAGAGAGGTGGACCCCTGGGTAGCTTGCTGGGTTCAGAAGCCCCTAGATGGAGGGCCAGGGGGCACCCTTGGGCCTACACTGCAAGTCCAGGGAGAGAGGTGGACCCCTGGGTAGCTTGCTGGGGTCAGGGGCACTTAGGTGGAGGGCCAGGGGGCACCCTGGGGCCTACACTGCAAGTCCAGGTAGAGAGGTGGACCCCTGGGTAGCTTGCTGGGGTCAGAGGCCCCTAGGTGGAGGGCCAGGAGGCACAATGGGGCCTTTACTGCTAGTCCAGGGAGAGAGGTGGACCCCTGGGTAGCTTGCTGGGGTCAGAGGCCCTTAGGTGGAGGGCAAGGGGGCACCCTGGGGCCTACACTGCAAGTCCAGGGAGAGAGGTGGACCCCTGGGTAGCTTGCTGGGGTCAGAGGCCCCCAGGTGGAGGGCCAGGGGGCACCCTTGGGCCTACACTGCAAGTCCAGGGAGAGAGGTGGACCCCTGGGTAGCTTGCTGGGGTCAGAGACCCCTAGTTGGAGGGCCAGGGGGCACCCTGGGGCCTTTAATGGAAGTCCAGGGAGGGAAGTGGACCCTGGGTAGCCTGCTGGGGTCAGATTCCCTTAGGTGGAGGGCCAGGTGCACCCTGGGGCCTATACTGCAAGTCCAGGAAGAGATGTGGACCCCTGGGTAGCTTGCTGGGGTCAGAGGCCCCCAGGTGGAGGGCCAGGGGGCACCCTTGGGCCTACACTGCAAGTCCAGGGAGAGAGGTGGACCCCTGGGTAGCTTGCTGGGGTCAGAGACCCCTAGTTGGAGGGCCAGGGGGCACCCTGGGGCCTTTAATGGAAGTCCAGGGAGGGAAGTGGACCCTGGGTAGCCTGCTGGGGTCAGATTCCCTTAGGTGGAAGGCCAGGGCGCACCCTGGGGCCTATACTGCAAGTCCAGGGAGAGAGGTGGACCCCTGGGTAGCTTGCTGGGGTCAGGGGCCCTTAGGTGGAGGGCCAGGTGCACCCTGGGGCCTATACTGCAAGTCCAGGAAGAGATGTGGACCCCTGGGTAGCTTGCTGGGGTCATAGGCCCCTAAGTGGAGTGCCAGGGGCACCCTGGGGCCTATACTGCAAGTCCAGGGAGAGAGGTGGACCCCTTGGTAGCTTGCTAGGGTCAGGATCCCTTAGGTGGAGGGCAAGGGAGCACCCTGGGGCCTACACTGCATGTCCAGGGAGAGAGGTGGACCCCTGGGTAGCTTGCTGGGGTCAGGGGCCTTTAGGTGGAGGGCCAGGTGGCACCCTGGGGCCTATACTGCAAGTCCAGGAAGAGAAGTGGACCCCTGGGTAGCTTGCTGGGGTCAGGGGCCCTTAGGTGGAGGGCAAGGGGGCACCCTGGGGCCTACACTGCAAGTCCAGGGAGAGAGGTGGACCCCTGGGTAAATTGCTGGGGTCAGAGGCCCCCAGGTGAAGTGCCAAGGGGCACCCTTGGGCCTACACTGCAAGTCCAGGGAGAGAGGTGGACCCCTGGGTAGCTTGCCGGGGTCAGAGACCCCTAGTTGGAGGGCAAGGGGGCTCCCTGGGGCCTATACTGCAAGTCCAGGGAGAGAGGTGGACCCCTGGGTAGCTTGCTAGGGTCAGGGGCCCTTAGGTGGAGGGCCAGAGGGCACCCTGGGGCCTATACTGCAAGTCCAGGAAGAGATGTGGACCCCTGGGTAGCTTGCTGGGGTCATAGGCCCCTAAGTGGAGTGCCAGGGGCACCCTGGGGCCTATACTGCAAGTCCAGGGAGAGAGGTGGACCCCTGGGTAGCTTGCTGGGGTCAGGGGCCCTTAGGTGGAGGGCCAGGTGGCACCCTGGTGCCTATAATGCAAGTCCAGGAAGAGAGGTGGACCCCTGGGTAGCTTGCTGGGGTCAGAGGCCCCTAGGTGGAGGGCCAGGGGGCATCCTGGGGCCTACACTGCAAGTCCAGGGATAGACACGGACCCCTGGGTAGCTTGCTGGGGTCAGGGGCACCTAGATGGAGGGCCAGGGGTAACCCTGGGGCCTTTACTGCAAGTCCAGGGAGAGAGGTGGACCCCTGGTTAGTTTGCTGGGCTCATGGGCCCTTACGTGGAGGGCCAGGGGCACCCTGGGGCCTATACTGCAAGTCCAGGGAGAGAGCTGATTCTCTGGGTAGCTTGCTGGGGTCAAAAGCCCCTAGGTGGGGTGCAAGGGGGCACCCTGGGGCCTATACTGCAAGTCCAGGGAGAGAGGTGGACCCCTTGGTAGCTTGCTGGGGTCAGGGGCCCTTAGGTGGAGGGCCAGGTGCACCCTGGGGCCTATACTGCAAGTCCAGGAAGAGATGTGGACCCCTGGGTAGCTTGCTGGGGTCATAGGCCCCTAAGTGGAGTGCCAGGGGCACCCTGGGGCCTATACTGCAAGTCCAGGGAGAGAGGTGGACCCCTGGGTAGCTTGCTGGGGTCAGGATCCCTTAGGTGGAGGGCAAGGGGGCACCCTGGGGCCTACACTGCATGTCCAGGGAGAGAGTTGGACCCCTAGGTAGCTTGCTGGGGTCAGGGGCCCTTAGGTGGAGGGCCAGGTGGCACCCTGGGGCCTATACTGCAAGTCCAGGAAGAGATGTGGACCCCTGGGTAGCTTGCTGGGGTCAGGGGCCCTTAGGTGGAGGCCAAGGGGGCACCCTGGGGCCTACACTGCAAGTCCAGGGAGAGAGGTGGACCCCTGGGTAAATTGCTGGGGTCAGAGGCCCCCAGGTGGAGTGCCAAGGGGCACCCTTAGGCCTACACTGCAAGTCCAGGGAGAGAGGTGGACCCCTGGGTAGCTTGCCGGGGTCAGAGACCCCTAGTTGGAGGGCAAGGGGGCACCCTGGGGCCTTTAATGGAAGTCCAGGGAGGGAAGTGGACCCCTGGGTAGCTGGCTAGGGTCAGATTCCCTTAGGTGGAAGGCCATGGCGCACCCTGGGGCCTATACTGCAAGTCCAGGGAGAGAGGTGGACCCCTGGGTAGCTTGCTAGGGTCAGGGGCCCTTAGGTGGAGGGCCAGAGGGCACCCTTGGGCCTATACTGCAAGTCCAGGAATAGACACGGACCCCTGGGTAGCTTCCTGGGGTCAGGGGCACCTAGATGGAGGGCCAGGGGTAACCCTGGAGCCTATACTGCAAGTCCAGGGAGAGAGGTGGACCCCTGGTTAGTTTGCTGGGCTCATGGGCCCTTACGTGGAGGGCCAGGGGCACCCTGGGGCCTATACTGCTAGTCCAGGGAGAGAGGTGGACCCCTGGGTAGCTTGCTGGGGTCAGGGGCCCTTAGGTGGAGGGCAAGGGGGCACCCTGGGGCCTACACTGCAAGTCCAGGGAGAGAGGTGGACCCCTAGGTAGCTTGCTGGGGTCAGAGGCCCTTAGGTGGAGGGCCAGGGGGCACCCTGGGGCCTACACTGCAAGTCCAGGGAGAGAGGTGGACCCCTGGGTAGCTTGCTGGGGTCAGAGGCCCCTAGTTGGAGGGCCAGGAGGCACAATGGGGCCTATACTGCTGGTCCAGGGAGAGAGGTGGACCCCTGGGTAGCTTGCTGGGGTCAGGGGCCCTTAGGTGGAGGGCCAGGGGGCACCCTGGGGCCTACACTGCAAGTCCAGGGAGAGAGGTGGACCCCTGGGTAGCTTGCTGGTGTCAGAGGCCCCCAGGTGGAGGGCCAGGGGGCACCCTTGGCCTACACTGCAAGTCCAGGGAGAGAGGTGGACCCCTGGGTAGCTTGCTGGGGTCAGAGACCCCTAGTTGGAGGGCAAGGGGGCACCCTGGGGCCTTTAATGGAAGTCCAGGGAGGGAAGTGGACCCTGGGTAGCCTGCTGGGGTCAGATTTCCTTAGGTGGAAGGCCAGGGTGCACCCTGGGGCCTATACTGCAAGTCCAGGGAGAGAGGTGGACCCCTGGGTAGCTTGCTGGGGTCAGGGGCCCTTAGGTGGAGGGCCAGGGGCACCCTGGGGCCTATACTGCATGTCCAGGAAGAGATGTGGACCCCTGGGTAGCTTGCTGGGGTCATAGGCCCCTAAGTGGAGTGCCAGGGGCACCCTGGGGCCTATACTGCAAGTCCAGGGAGAGAGGTGGACCCCTGGGTAGCTTGCTGGGGTCAGGGGCACTTAGATGGAGGGCCAGGGGGCACCCTGGGGCCCACACTGCAAGTCCAGGTAGAGAGGTGGACCCCTGGGTAGCTTGCTGGGGTCAGAGGCCCCTAGGTGGAGGGCCAGGAGGCACAATGGGGCCTATACTGCTAGTCCAGGGAGAGAGGTGGACCCCTGGGTAGCTTGCTGGGGTCAGGGGCCCTTAGGTGGAGGGCAAGGGAGCACCCTGGGGCCTACACTGCAAGTCCAGGGAGAGAGGTGGACCCCTGGGTAGCTTGCTGGGGTCAGAGACCCCTAGTTGGAGGGCCAGGGGGCACCCTGGGGCCTTTAATGGAAGTCCAGGGAGGGAAGTGGACCCTGGGTAGCCTGCTGGGGTCAGATTCCCTTAGGTGGAAGGCCAGGGCGCACCCTGGTGCCTATACTGCAAGTCCAGGGAGAGAGGTGGACCCCTGGGTAGCTTGCTGGGGTCAGGGGCCCTTAGGTGGAGGGCCAGGGGCACCCTGGGGCCTATACTGCAAGTCCAGGGTGAGAGCTGATTCTCTGGGTAGCTTGCTGGGGTCAAAAGCCCCTAGGTGGGGTGCAAGGGGGCACCCTGGGGCCTATACTGCAAGTCCAGGGAGAGAGGTGGACCCCTTGGTAGCTTGCTGGGGTCAGGGGCCCTTAGGTGGAGGGCCAGGTGCACCCTGGGGCCTATACTGCAAGTCCAGGAAGAGATGTGGACCCCTGGGTAGCTTCCTGGGGTCATAGGCCCCTAAGTGGAGTGCCAGGGGCACCCTGGGGCCTATACTGCAAGTCCAGGGAGAGAGGTGGACCCCTGGGTAGCTTGCTGGGGTCAGGATCCCTTAGGTGGAGGGCAAGGGGGCACCCTGGGGCCTACACTGCATGTCCAGGGAGAGAGGTGGACCCCTAGGTAGCTTGCTGGGGTCAGGGGCCCTTAGGTGGAGGGCCAGGTGGCACCCTGGGGCCTATACTGCAAGTCCAGGAAAAGATGTGGACCCCTGGGTAGCTTGCTGGGGTCAGGGGCCCTTAGGTGGAGGCCAAGGGGGCACCCTGGGGCCTACACTGCAAGTCCAGGGAGAGAGGTGGACCCCTGGGTAAATTGCTGGGGTCAGAGGCCCCCAGGTGGAGTGCCAAGGGGCACCCTTAGGCCTACACTGCAAGTCCAGGGAGAGAGGTGGACCCCTGGGTAGCTTGCCGGGGTCAGAGACCCCTAGTTGGAGGGCAAGGGGGCACCCTGGGGCCTTTAATGGAAGTCCAGGGAGGGAAGTGGACCCCTGGGTAGCTGGCTAGGGTCAGATTCCCCTAGGTGGAAGGCCAAGGCGCACCCTGGGGCCTATACTGCAAGTCCAGGGAGAGAGGTGGACCCCTGGGTAGCTTGCTAGGGTCAGGGGCCCTTAGGTGGAGGGCCAGAGGGCACACTTGGGCCTATACTGCAAGTCCAGGAAGAGATGTGGACCCCTGGGTAGCTTGCTGGGGTCATAGGCCCCTAAGTGGAGTGCCAGGGAAACCCTCGGGCCTATACTGCAAGTCCAGGGAGAGAGGTGGACCCCTGGGTAGCTTGCTGGGGTCAGGGGCCCTTAGGTGGAGGGCCAGGTGGCACCCTGGTGCCTATAATGCAAGTCCAGGAAGAGAGGTGGACCCCTGGGTAGCTTGCTGGGGTCAAAGGCCCCTAAGTGGAGTGCCAGGGGCACCCTGGGGCCTATACTGCAAGTCCAGGAAGAGAGGTGGACCCCTGGGTAGCTTGCTGGGGTCAGAGGCCCCTAGGTGGAGGGCCAGGGGGCATCCTGGGGCCTACACTGCAAGTCCAGGAATAGACACGGACCCCTGGGTAGCTTGCTGGGGTCAGGGGCACCTAGATGGAGGGCCAGGGGTAACCCTGGGGCCTATACTGCAAGTCCAGGGAGAGAGGTGGACCCCTGGTTAGTTTGCTGGGCTCATGGGCCCTTACGTGGAGGGTCAGGGGCACCCTGGGGCCTATACTGCTAGTCCAGGGAGAGAGGTGGACCCCTGGGTAGCTTGCTGGGGTCAGGGGCCCTTAGGTGGAGGGCAAGGGGGCACCCTGGGGCCTACACTGCAAGTCCAGGGAGAGAGGTGGACCCCTAGGTAGCTTGCTGGGGTCAGAGGCCCCCAGGTGGAGAGCCAGGGGGCACCCTTGGGCCTACACTGCAAGTCCAGGGAGAGAGGTGGACCCCTGGGTAGCTTGCTGGGGTCAGAGACCCCTAGTTGGAGGGCCAGGGGGCACCCTGGGGCCTTTAATGGAAGTCCAGGGAGGGAAGTGGACCCTGGGTAGCCTGCTGGGGTCAGATTCCCTTAGGTGGAAGGCCAGGGCGCACCCAGGGGCCTATACTGCAAGTCCAGGGAGAGAGGTGGACCCCTGGGTAGCTTGCTGGGGTCAGGGGCCCTTAGGTGGAGGGCCAGGTGCACCCTGGGGCCTATACTGCAAGTCCAGGGAGAGAGGTGGACCCCTGGGTAAATTGCTGGGGTCAGAGGCCCCCAGGTGGAGTGCCAAGGGGCACCCTTAGGCCTACACTGCAAGTCCAGGGAGAGAGGTGGACCCCTGGGTAGCTTGCCGGGGTCAGAGACCCCTAGTTGGAGGGCAAGGGGGCACCCTGGGGCCTTTAATGGAAGTCCAGGGAGGGAAGTGGACCCCTGGGTAGCTGGCTAGGGTCAGATTCCCCTAGGTGGAAGGCCATGGCGCACGCTGGGGCCTATACTGCAAGTCCAGGGAGAGAGGTGGACCCCTGGGTAGCTTGCTAGGGTCAGGGGCCCTTAGGTGGAGGGCCAGAGGGCACCCTTGGGCCTATATTGCAAGTCCAGGAAGAGATGTAGACTCCTGGGTAGCTTGCTGGGGTCATAGGCCCCTAAGTGGAGGGCCAGGGGCACCCTAGGGCCTATACTGCAAGTCCAGGGAGAGAGGTGGACCCCTGGGTAGCTTGCTGGGGTCAGGGGCCCTTAGGTGGAGGGCCAGGTGGCACCCTGGTGCCTATAATGCAAGTCCAGGAAAAGAGGTGGACCCCTGGGTAGCTTGCTGGGGTGAGAGGCCCCTAGGTGGAGGGCCAGGGGGCATCCTTGGGCCTACACTGCAAGTCCAGGAATAGACACGGACCCCTGGGTAGCTTGCTGGGGTCAGGGGCACCTAGATGGAGGGCCAGGGGTAACCCTGGGGCCTATACTGCAAGTCCAGGGAGAGAGGTGGACCCCTGGTTAGTTTGCTGGGCTCATGGGCCCTTACGTGGAGGGCCAGGGGCACCCTGGGGCCTATACTGCTAGTCCAGGGAGAGAGGTGGACCCCTGGGTAGCTTGCTGGGGTCAGGGGCCCTTAGGTGGAGGGCAAGTGGGCACCCTGGGGCCTACACTGCAAGTCCAGGGAGAGAGGTGGACCCCTGGGTAGCTTGCTGGGGTCAGGGGCCCTTAGGTGGAGGGCAAGGGGGCACCCTGGGGCCTACACTGCAAGTCCAGGGAGAGAGGTTGACCCCTGAGTAGCTTGCTGAGGTCAGAGGCCCCTAGGTGGAGGGCCAGGAGGCACAATGGGGCCTATACTGCTGGTCCAGGGAGAGAGGTGGACCCCTGGGTAGCTTGCTGGGTTCAGAAGCCCCTAGATGGAGGGCCAGGGGGCACCCTGGGGCCTATACTGCAAGATCAGGGAGAGAGGTGGACCCTTGGGTAGCTTGCTGGGGTCAGAGACCCCTAGGTGGAGGGCAAGGGGGCACCCTGGGGCCTCCACTGCAAGTCCAGGGAGAGAGGTGGACCCCTGGGTAAATTGCTGGGGTCAGAGGCCCCCAGGTGGAGTGCCAAGGGGCACCCTTGGGCCTACACTGCAAGTCCAGGGAGAGAGGTGGACCCCTGGGTAGCTTGCCGGGGTCAGAGACCCCTAGTTGGAGGGCAAGGGGGCACCCTGGGGCCTTTAATGGAAGTCCAGGGAGGGAAGTGGACCCCTGGGTAGCTGGCTAGGGTCAGATTCCCCTAGGTGGAAGGCCAGGGCGCACCCTGGGGCCTATACTGCAAGTCCAGGGAGAGAGGTGGACCCCTGGGTAGCTTGCTGGGGTGAGAGGCCCCCAGGTGGAGGGCCAGGGGGCACCCTTGGGCCTACACTGCAAGTCCAGGGAGAGAGCTGGTCCTCTTGGTAGCTTGCTTGGGTCAGAAGCCCCTAGGTGGCGTGCAAGGGGGCACCCTGGGGCCTATACTGCAAGTCCAGGGAGAGAGGTGGACCCCTGGGTAGCTTGCTGGGGTAAGGGGCCCCTAGGAAGAGGGCCAGGGGGCACCCTGGGGCCTATACTGCAAGACCAGGGAGAGAGGTGGACCCCTGGGTAGCTTGCTGGGGTCAGGGGCCCTTAGGTGGAGGGCAAGGGGGCACCCTGGGGCCTACACTGCAAGTCCAGGGAGAGAGGTTGACCCCTGAGTAGCTTGCTGGGGTCAGAGGCCCCTAGGTGGAGGGCCAGGAGGCACAATGGGGCCTATACTGCTGGTCCAGGGAGAGAGGTGGACCCCTGGGTAGCTTGCTGGGTTCAGAAGCCCCTAGATGGAGGGCCAGGGGGCACCCTGGGGCCTATACTGCAAGATCAGGGAGAGAGGTGGACCCCTGGGTAGCTTGCTGGGGTCAGAGACCCCTAGGTGGAGGGCAAGGGGGCACCCTGGGGCCTCCACTGCAAATCCAGGGAGAGAGGTGGACCCCTGGGTAAATTGCTGGGGTCAGAGGCCCCCAGGTGGAGTGCCAAGGGGCACCCTTGGGCCTACACTGCAAGTCCAGGGAGAGAGGTGGACCCCTGGGTAGCTTGCCGGGGTCAGACACCTCTAGTTGGAGGGCAAGGGGGCACCCTGGGGCCTTTACTGGAAGTCCAGGGAGGGAAGTGGACCCCTGGGTAGCTGGCTAGTGTCAGATTCCCCTAGGTGGAAGGCCAGGGCGCACCCTGGGGCCTATACTGCAAGTCCAGGGAGAGAGGTGTACCCCTGGGTAGCTTGCTAGGGTCAGGGGCCCTTAGGTGGAGGGCCAGAGGGCACACTGGGGCCTATACTGCAAGTCCAGGGAGAGAGCTGATTCTCTGGGTAGCTTGCTGGGGTCAAAAGCCCCTAGGTGGGGTGCAAGGGGGCACCCTGGGGCCTTACTGCAAGTCCAGGGAGAGAGGTGGACCCCTGGGTAGCTTGCTGGGGTAAGGGGCCCCTAGGAGGAGGGCCAGGGGGCACCCTGGGGCCTACACTGCAAGACCAGGGAGAGAGGTGGACCACTTGGTAGCTTGCTGGGGTCAGGGGCCCTTAGGTGGAGGGCCAGGTGCACCCTGGGGCCTTTAATGGAAGTCCAGGGAGGGAAGTGGACCCTGGGTAGCTTGCTGGGGTCATATTCCCCTAGGTGGAAGGCCAGTGTGCACCCTGGGGCCTATACTGCAAGTCCAGGGAGAGAGGTGGACCCCTGGGTAGCTTGCTGGTGTCAGGGGCACCTAGATGGAGGGCCAGGGGTAACCCTGGGGCCTATACTGCAAGTCCAGGGAGAGAGGTGGACCCCTGGTTAGTTTGCTGGACTCATGGGCCCTTAGGTGGAGGGCCAGGGGCACCCTGGGGCCTACACTGCAAGTCCAGGGAGAGAGCTCGTCCTCTGGGTAGCTTGCTGGGGTGGGGGGCCCTTAGGTGGAGGGCAAGGGGGCACCCTGGGGCCTACACTGCAAGTCCAGGGAGAGAGGTGGACACCTGGGTAGCTTGCTGGGGTCAGGATCCCTTAGGTGGAGGGCAAGGGGGCACCCTGGGGCCTACACTGCATGTCCAGGGAGAGAGGTGGACCCCTGAGTAGCATGCTGGGGTCAGAGGCCCTTAGGTGGAGGGCAAGGGGGCACCCTGGGGCCTACACTGCAAGTCCAGGGAGAGAGGTGGTCCCCTGGGTAGCTTGCTGGGGTCAGAGGCCCTTGTGTGGAGGGCAAGGGGGCACCCTGGGGCCTACACTGCAAGTCCAGGGAGAGAGGTGGACCCCTGGGTAGCTTGCTGGGGTCAGAGGCCCCTAGGTGGAGGGCCAGGGGGCACCCTGGGGCCTATACTGCAAGATCAGGGAGAGAGGTGGACCCCTTGGTAACTTGCTGGGGTCAGAGACCCCTAGATGGAGGGCAAGGGGGCACTCTGGGGCCTACACTGCAAGTCCAGGGAGAGAGGTGGACCCCTGGGTAGCTTGCTGGGGTCAGAGGCCCCCAGGTGGAGGGCCAGGGGGCACCCTTGGGCCTACACTGCAAGTCCAGGGAGAGAGGTGGACCCCTGGGTAGCTTGCTGGGGTCAGAGACCCCTAGTTGGAGGGCCAGGGGGCACCCTGGGGCCTTTAATGGAAGTCCAGGGAGAGAGGTGGACCCCTGGGTAGCTTGCTCGGGTCAGGATCCCTTAGGTGGAGGGCAAGGGGGCACCCTAGGGCCTACACTGCATGTCCAGGGAGAGAGGTGGACCCCTGGGTAGCTTGCTGGGGTCAGGGGCCCTTAGGTGGAGGGCCAGGGGGCACCCTGGGGCCTATACTGCAAGTCCAGGAAGAGATGTGGACCCCTGGGTAGCTTGCTGGGGTCAGGGGCCCTTAGGTGGAGGGCAAGGGGGCACCCTGGGGCCTACACTGCAAGTCCAGGGAGAGAGGTGGACCCCTGGGTAGCTTACTGGGGTCAGAGGCCCTTAGGTGGAGGGCCAGGGGGCACCCTGGGGCCTAAACTGCAAGTCCAGGGAGAGAGGTGGACCCCTGGGTAGCTTGCTGGGGTCAGAGGCCCCTAGGTGGAGGGCCAGGAGGCACATTGGGGCCTATACTGCTGGTCCAGGGAGAGAGGTGGACCCCTGGGTAGCTTGCTGGGGTCAGGGGCCATTAGGTGGAGGGCCAGGGGGCACCCTGGGGCCTACACTGCAAGTCCAGGGAGAGAGGTGGACCCCTGGGTAGCTTGCTGGGGTCAGAGGCCCCTAGGTGGAGGGCCAGGGGGCACCCTTGGGCCTACACTGCAAGTCCAGGGAGAGAGGTGGACCCCTGGGTAGCTTGCTGGGGTCAGAGACCCCTAGTCGGAGGGCAAGGAGGCACCCTGGGGCCTTTAATGGAAGTCCAGGGAGGGAAGTGGACCCTGGGTAGCCTGCTGGGGTCAGATTCCCTTAGGTGGAAGGCCAGGGTGCACCCTGGGGCCTATACTGCAAGTCCAGGGAGAGAGGTGGACCCCTGGGTAGCTTGCTGGGGTCAGGGGCCCTTAGGTGGAGGGCCAGGGGCACCCTGGGGCCTATACTGCATGTCCAGGAAGAGATGTGGACCCCTGGGTAGCTTGCTGGGGTCATAGGCCCCTAAGTGGAGTGCCAGGGGCACCCTGGGGCCTATACTGCAAGTCCAGGGAGAGAGGTGGACCCCTGGGTAGCTTACTGGGGTCAGAGGCCCTTAGGTGGAGGGCCAGGGGGCACCCTGGGGCCTACACTGCAAGTCCAGGGAGAGAGGTGGACCCCTGGGTAGCTTGCTGGGGTCAGAGGCCCCTAGGTGGAGGGCCAGGAGGCACAATGGGGCCTATACTGCTGGTCCAGGGAGAGAGGTGGACCCCTGGGTAGCTTGCTGGGGTCAGGGGCCCTTAGGTGGAGGGCCAGGGGGCACCCTGGGGCCTACACTGCAAGTCCAGGGAGAGAGGTGGACCCCTGGGTAGCTTGCTGGGGTCAGAGGCCCCCAGGTGGAGGGCCAGGGGGCACCCTTGGGCCTACACTGCAAGTCCAGGGAGAGAGGTGGACCCCTGGGTAGCTTGCTGGGGTCAGAGACCCCTAGTTGGAGGGCAAGGAGGCACCCTGGGGCCTTTAATGGAAGTCCAGGGAGGGAAGTGGACCCTGGGTATCCTGCTGGGGTCAGATTCCCTTAGGTGGAAGGCCAGGGTGAACCCTGGGGCCTACACTGCAAGTCCAGGGAGAGAGGTGGACCCCTGGGTAGCTTGCTGGGGTCAGGGGCCCTTAGGTGGAGGGCCAGGGGCACCCTGGGGCCTATACTGCATGTCCAGGAAGAGATGTGGACCCCTGGGTAGCTTGCTGGGGTCATAGGCCCCTAAGTGGAGTGCCAGGGGCACCCTGGGGCCTATACTGCAAGTCCAGGGAGAGAGGTGGACCCCTGGGTAGCTTGCTGGGGTCAGGGGCACTTAGGTGGAGGGCCAGGGGGCACCCTGGGGCCTACACTGCAAGTCCAGGTAGAGAGGTGGACCCCTGGGTAGCTTGCTGGGGTCAGGGGCCCTTAGGTGGAGGGCAAGGGGGCACCCTGGGGCCTACACTGCAAGTCCAGGGAGAGAGTTGGACCCCTGTTTAGCTTGCTGGGGTCAGAGGCCCTTAGGTGGAGGGCCAGGGGGCACCCTGGGGCCTACACTGCAAGTCCAGGGAGAGAGGTGGACCCCTGGGTAGCTTGCTGGGGTCAGAGGCCCCTAGGTGGAGGGCCAGGAGGCACAATGGGGCCTATACTGCATGTCCAGGGAGAGAGTTGGACCCCTGGGTAGCTTGCTGGGGTCAGGGGC
Organism: Danio rerio; assembly: GCF_052040795.2. Classification (NCBI taxonomy): domain Eukaryota; kingdom Metazoa; phylum Chordata; class Actinopteri; order Cypriniformes; family Danionidae; genus Danio; species Danio rerio. Next base: position 28,648,633 of record NC_141041.1, on the reverse strand, counting down.
CCTTAGGTGGAGGGCCAGGGGGCACCCTGGGGCCTACACTGCAAGTCCAGGGAGAGAGGTGGACCCCTGGGTAGCTTGCTGGGGTCAGAGGCCCCTAGGTGGAGGGCCAGGAGGCACAATGGGGCCTATACTGCTAGTCCAGGGAGAGAGGTGGACCCCTGGGTAGCTTGCTGGGGTCAGGGGCCCTTAGGTGGAGGGCAAGGGGGCACCCTGGGGCCTACACTGCAAGTCCAGGGAGAGAGGTGGACCCCTGGGTAGCTTGCTGGGGTCAGAGGCCCCCAGGTGGAGGGCCAGGGGGCACCCTTGGGCCTACACTGCAAGTCCAGGGAGAGAGGTGGACCCCTGGGTAGCTTGCTGGGGTCAGAGACCCCTAGTTGGAGGGCCAGGGGGCACCCTTGGGCCTTTAATGGAAGTCCAGGGAGGGAAGTGGACCCTGGGTAGCCTGCTGGGGTCAGATTCCCTTAGGTGGAAGGCCAGGGCGCACCCTGGGGCCTATACTGCAAGTCCAGGGAGAGAGGTGGACCCCTGGGTAGCTTGCTGGGGTCAGGGGCCCTTAGGTGGAGGGCCAGGTGCACCCTGGGGCCTATACTGCAAGTCCAGGAAGAGAGGTGGACCCCTGGGTAGCTTGCTGGGGTCAGAGGCCCCTAGGTGGAGGGCCAGGGGGCATCCTGGGGCCTACACTGCAAGTCCAGGGATAGACACGGAACCCTGGGTAGCTTGCTGGGGTCAGGGGCACCTAGATGGAGGGCCAGGGGTAACCCTGGGGCCTATACTGCAAGTCCATGGAGAGAGGTGGACCCCTGGTTAGTTTGCTGGGCTCATGGGCCCTTACGTGGAGGGCCAGGGGCACCCTGGGGCCTATATTGCAAGTCCAGGGAGAGAGCTGGTCCTCTTGGTAGCTTGCTTGGGTCAGAAGCCCCTTGGTGGGGTGCAAGGGGGCACCCTGAGGCCTATACTGCAAGTCCAGAGAGAGAGGTGGACCCCTGGGTAGCTTGCTGGGGTAAGGGGCCCCTAGGAAGAGGGCCAGGGGGCACCCTGGGGCCTATACTGCAAGACCAGGGAGAGAGGTGGACCCCTGGGTAGCTTGCTGGGGTCAGGGGCCCTTAGGTGGAGGGCAAGGGGGCACCCTGGGGCCTACACTGCAAGTCCAGGGAGAGAGGTTGACCCCTGGGTAGCTTGCTGGGGTCAGAGGCCCCTAGGTGGAGGGCCAGGAGGCACAATGGGGCCTATACTGCTGGTCCAGGGAGAGAGGTGGACCCCTGGGTAGCTTGCTGGGTTCAGAAGCCCCTAGATGGAGGGCCAGGGGGCACCCTGGGGCCTATACTGCAAGATCAGGGAGAGAGGTGGACCCCTGGGTAGCTTGCTGGGGTCAGAGACCCCTAGGTGGAGGGCAAGGGGGCACCCTGGGGCCTCCACTGCAAGTCCAGGGAGAGAGGTGGACCCCTGGGTAAATTGCTGGGGTCAGAGGCCCCCAGGTGGAGTGCCAAGGGGCACCCTTGGGCCTACACTGCAAGTCCAGGGAGAGAGGTGGACCCCTGGGTAGCTTGCCGGGGTCAGGGACCCCTAGTTGGAGGGCAAGGGGGCACCCTGGGGCCTTTAATGGAAGTCCAGGGAGGGAAGTGGACCCCTGGGTAGCTGGCTAGGGTCAGATTCCCCTAGGTGGAAGGCCAGGGCGCACCCTGGGGCCTATACTGCGAGTCCAGGGAGAGAGGTGGACCCCTGGGTAGCTTGCTAGGGTCAGGGGCCCTTAGGTGGAGGGCCAGAGGGCACCCTGGGGCCTATACTGCAAGTCCAGGAAAAGATGTGGACCCCTGGGTAGCTTGCTGGTGTCATAGGCCCCTAAGTGGAGTGCCAGGGGCACCTTGGGGCCTATACTGCAAGTCCAGGGAGAGAGGTGGAGCCCTGGGTAGCTTGCTGGGGTCAGGGGCTCTTAGGTGGAGGGCCAGGTGGCACCCTGGTGCCTATAATGCAAGTCCAGGAAGAGAGGTGGACCCCTGGGTAGCTTGCTGGGGTCAGAGGCCCCTAGGTGGAGGGCCAGGGGGCATCCTGGGGCCTACATTGCAAGTCCAGGGATAGACACGGACCCCTGGGTAGCTTGCTGGGGTCAGGGGCACCTAGATGGAGGGCCAGGGGTAACCCTGGGGCCTATACTGCAAGTCCAGGGAGAGAGGTGGACCCCTGGTTAGTTTGCTGGGCTCATGGGCCCTTACGTGGAGGGCCAGGGGCACCCTGGGGCCTATACTGCAAGTCCAGGGAGAGAGCTGATTCTCTGGGTAGCTTGCTGGGGTCAAAAGCCCCTAGGTGGGGTGCAAGGGGGCACCCTGGGGCCTATACTGCAAGTCCAGGGAGAGAGGTGGACCCCTGGGTAGCTTGCTGGGGTAAGGGGCCCCTAGGAGGAGGGCCAGGGGGCACCCTGGGGCCTAAACTGCAAGACCAGGGAGAGAGGTGGACCCCTTGGTAGCTTGCTGGGGTCAGGGGCCCTTAGGTGGAGGGCCAGGTGCACCCTGGGGCCTTTAATGGAAGTCCAGGGAGGGAAGTGGACCCTGGGTAGCTTGCTGGGGTCATATTCCCCTAGGTGGAAGGCCAGTGTGCACCCTGGGGCCTATACTGCAAGTCCAGGGAGAGAGGTGGACCCCTGGGTAGCTTGCTGGTGTCAGGGGCACCTAGATGGAGGGCCAGGGGTAACCCTGGGGCCTATACTGCAAGTCCAGGGAGAGAGGTGGACCCCTGGTTAGTTTGCTGGACTCATGGGCCCTTAGGTGGAGGGCTAGGGGCACCCTGGGGCCTATACTGCAAGTCCAGGGAGAGAGCTGGTCCTCTGGGTAGCTTGCTTGGGTGGGGGGCCCTTAGGTGGAGGGCAAGGGGGCACCCTGGGGCCTACACTGCAAGTCCAGGGAGAGAGCTGGTCCTCTGGGTAGCTTGCTTGGGTGGGGGGCCCTTAGGTGGAGGGCAAGGGGGCACCCTGGGGCCTACACTGCAAGTCCAGGGAGAGAGGTGGACCCCTGGGTAGCTTGCCGGGGTCAGAGACCCCTAGTTGGAGGGCAAGGGGGCACCCTGGGGCCTTTAATGGAAGTCCAGGGAGGGAAGTGGACCCCTGGGTAGCTGGCTAGGGTCAGATTCCCCTAGGTGGAAGGCCAGGGCGCACCCTGGGGCCTATACTGCGAGTCCAGGGAGAGAGGTGGACCCCTGGGTAGCTTGCTAGGGTCAGGGGCCCTTAGGTGGAGGGCCAGAGGGCACCCTGGGGCCTATACTGCAAGTCCAGGAAAAGATGTGGACCCCTGGGTGGCTTGCTGGTGTCATAGGCCCCTAAGTGGAGTGCCAGGGGCACCTTGGGGCCTATACTGCAAGTCCAGGGAGAGAGGTGGAGCCCTGGGTAGCTTGCTGGGGTCAGGGGCCCTTAGGTGGAGGGCCAGGTGGAACCCTGGTGCCTATAATGCAAGTCCAGGAAGAGAGGTGGACCCCTGGGTAGCTTGCTGGGGTCAGAGGCCCCTAGGTGGAGGGCCAGGGGGCATCCGGGGGCCTACATTGCAAGTCCAGGGATAGACACGGACCCCTGGGTAGCTTGCTGGGGTCAGGGGCACCTAGATGGAGGGCCAGGGGTAACCCTGGGGCCTATACTGCAAGTCCAGGGAGAGAGGTGGACCCCTGGTTAGTTTGCTGGGCTCATGGGCCCTTACGTGGAGGGCCAGGGGCACCCTGGGGCCTATACTGCAAGTCCAGGGAGAGAGCTGATTCTCTGGGTAGCTTGCTGGGGTCAAAAGCCCCTAGGTGGGGTGCAAGGGGGCACCCTGGGGCCTATACTGCAAGTCCAGGGAGAGAGGTGGACCCCTGGGTAGCTTGCTGAGGTCAGAGGCCCCTAGGTGGAGGGCCAGGAGGCACAATGGGGCCTATACTGCTGGTCCAGGGAGAGAGGTGGACCCCTGGGTAGCTTGCTGGGTTCAGAAGCCCCTAGATGGAGGGCCAGGGGGCACCCTGGGGCCTATACTGCAAGATCAGGGAGAGAGGTGGACCCTTGGGTAGCTTGCTGGGGTCAGAGACCCCTAGGTGGAGGGCAAGGGGGCACCCTGGGGCCTCCACTGCAAGTCCAGGGAGAGAGGTGGACCCCTGGGTAAATTGCTGGGGTCAGAGGCCCCCAGGTGGAGTGCCAAGGGGCACCCTTGGGCCTACACTGCAAGTCCAGGGAGAGAGGTGGACCCCTGGGTAGCTTGCCGGGGTCAGAGACCCCTAGTTGGAGGGCAAGGGGGCACCCTGGGGCCTTTAATGGAAGTCCAGGGAGGGAAGTGGACCCCTGGGTAGCTGGCTAGGGTCAGATTCCCCTAGGTGGAAGGCCAGGGCGCACCCTGGGGCCTATACTGCAAGTCCAGGGAGAGAGGTGGACCCCTGGGTAGCTTGCTGGGGTGAGAGGCCCCCAGGTGGAGGGCCAGGGGGCACCCTTGGGCCTACACTGCAAGTCCAGGGAGAGAGCTGGTCCTCTTGGTAGCTTGCTTGGGTCAGAAGCCCCTAGGTGGCGTGCAAGGGGGCACCCTGGGGCCTATACTGCAAGTCCAGGGAGAGAGGTGGACCCCTGGGTAGCTTGCTGGGGTAAGGGGCCCCTAGGAAGAGGGCCAGGGGGCACCCTGGGGCCTATACTGCAAGACCAGGGAGAGAGGTGGACCCCTGGGTAGCTTGCTGGGGTCAGGGGCCCTTAGGTGGAGGGCAAGGGGGCACCCTGGGGCCTACACTGCAAGTCCAGGGAGAGAGGTTGACCCCTGAGTAGCTTGCTGGGGTCAGAGGCCCCTAGGTGGAGGGCCAAGAGGCACAATGGGGCCTATACTGCTGGTCCAGGGAGAGAGGTGGACCCCTGGGTAGCTTGCTGGGTTCAGAAGCCCCTAGATGGAGGGCCAGGGGGCACCCTGGGGCCTATACTGCAAGATCAGGGAGAGAGGTGGACCCCTGGGTAGCTTGCTGGGGTCAGAGACCCCTAGGTGGAGGGCAAGGGGGCACCCTGGGGCCTCCACTGCAAATCCAGGGAGAGAGGTGGACCCCTGGGTAAATTGCTGGGGTCAGAGGCCCCCAGGTGGAGTGCCAAGGGGCACCCTTGGGCCTACACTGCAAGTCCAGGGAGAGAGGTGGACCCCTGGGTAGCTTGCCGGGGTCAGACACCTCTAGTTGGAGGGCAAGGGGGCACCCTGGGGCCTTTACTGGAAGTCCAGGGAGGGAAGTGGACCCCTGGGTAGCTGGCTAGTGTCAGATTCCCCTAGGTGGAAGGCCAGGGCGCACCCTGGGGCCTATACTGCAAGTCCAGGGAGAGAGGTGGACCCCTGGGTAGCTTGCTAGGGTCAGGGGCCCTTAGGTGGAGGGCCAGAGGGCACACTGGGGCCTATACTGCAAGTCCAGGGAGAGAGCTGATTCTCTGGGTAGCTTGCTGGGGTCAAAAGCCCCTAGGTGGGGTGCAAGGGGGCACCCTGGGGCCTTACTGCAAGTCCAGGGAGAGAGGTGGACCCCTGGGTAGCTTGCTGGGGTAAGGGGCCCCTAGGAGGAGGGCCAGGGGGCACCCTGGGGCCTACACTGCAAGACCAGGGAGAGAGGTGGACCACTTGGTAGCTTGCTGGGGTCAGGGGCCCTTAGGTGGAGGGCCAGGTGCACCCTGGGGCCTTTAATGGAAGTCCAGGGAGGGAAGTGGACCCTGGGTAGCTTGCTGGGGTCATATTTCCCTAGGTGGAAGGCCAGTGTGCACCCTGGGGCCTATACTGCAAGTCCAGGGAGAGAGGTGGACCCCTGGGTAGCTTGCTGGTGTCAGGGGCACCTAGATGGAGGGCCAGGGGTAACCCTGGGGCCTATACTGCAAGTCCAGGGAGAGAGGTGGACCCCTGGTTAGTTTGCTGGACTCATGGGCCCTTAGGTGGAGGGCCAGGGGCACCCTGGGGCCTACACTGCAAGTCCAGGGAGAGAGCTCGTCCTCTGGGTAGCTTGCTGGGGTGGGGGGCCCTTAGGTGGAGGGCAAGGGGGCACCCTGGGGCCTACACTGCAAGTCCAGGGAGAGAGGTGGACACCTGGGTAGCTTGCTGGGGTCAGGATCCCTTAGGTGGAGGGCAAGGGGGCACCCTGGGGCCTACACTGCATGTCCAGGGAGAGAGGTGGACCCCTGAGTAGCATGCTGGGGTAAGAGGCCCTTAGGTGGAGGGCAAGGGGGCACCCTGGGGCCTACACTGCAAGTCCAGGGAGAGAGGTGGTCCCCTGGGTAGCTTGCTGGGGTCAGAGGCCCTTGTGTGGAGGGCAAGGGGGCACCCTGGGGCCTACACTGCAAGTCCAGGGAGAGAGGTGGACCCCTGGGTAGCTTGCTGGGGTCAGAGGCCCCTAGGTGGAGGGCCAGGGGGCACCCTGGGGCCTATACTGCAAGATCAGGGAGAGAGGTGGACCCCTTGGTAACTTGCTGGGGTCAGAGACCCCTAGATGGAGGGCAAGGGGGCACTCTGGGGCCTCCACTGCAAGTCCAGGGAGAGAGGTGGACCACTGGGTAGCTTGCTGGGGTCAGAGGCCCCCAGGTGGAAGGCCAGGGGGCACCCTTGGGCCTACACTGCAAGTCCAGGGAGAGAGGTGGACCCCTGGGTAGCTTGCTGGGGTCAGAGACCCCTAGTTGGAGGGCAAGGGGGCACCCTGGGGCCTTTAATGGAAGTCCAAGGAGGGAAGTGGACCCCTGGGTAGCCTGCTGGGGTCAGATTCCATTAGGTGGAAGGCCAGGACGCACCCTGGGGCCTATACTGCATGTCCAGGAAGAGATGTGGACCCCTGGGTAGCTTGCTGGGGTCATAGGCCTCTAAGTGGAGTGCCAGGGGCCTCCACTGCAAATCCAGGGAGAGAGGTGGACCCCTGGGTAAATTGCTGGGGTCAGAGGCCCCCAGGTGGAGTGCCAAGGGGCACCCTTGGGCCTACACTGCAAGTCCAGGGAGAGAGGTGGACCCCTGGGTAGCTTGCCGGGGTCAGACACCTCTAGTTGGAGGGCAAGGGGGCACCCTGGGGCCTTTACTGGAAGTCCAGGGAGGGAAGTGGACCCCTGGGTAGCTGGCTAGTGTCAGATTCCCCTAGGTGGAAGGCCAGGGCGCACCCTGGGGCCTATACTGCAAGTCCAGGGAGAGAGGTGGACCCCTGGGTAGCTTGCTAGGGTCAGGGGCCCTTAGGTGGAGGGCCAGAGGGCACACTGGGGCCTATACTGCAAGTCCAGGGAGAGAGCTGATTCTCTGGGTAGCTTGCTGGGGTCAAAAGCCCCTAGGTGGGGTGCAAGGGGGCACCCTGGGGCCTTACTGCAAGTCCAGGGAGAGAGGTGGACCCCTGGGTAGCTTGCTGGGGTAAGGGGCCCCTAGGAGGAGGGCCAGGGGGCACCCTGGGGCCTACACTGCAAGACCAGGGAGAGAGGTGGACCACTTGGTAGCTTGCTGGGGTCAGGGGCCCTTAGGTGGAGGGCCAGGTGCACCCTGGGGCCTTTAATGGAAGTCCAGGGAGGGAAGTGGACCCTGGGTAGCTTGCTGGGGTCATATTTCCCTAGGTGGAAGGCCAGTGTGCACCCTGGGGCCTATACTGCAAGTCCAGGGAGAGAGGTGGACCCCTGGGTAGCTTGCTGGTGTCAGGGGCACCTAGATGGAGGGCCAGGGGTAACCCTGGGGCCTATACTGCAAGTCCAGGGAGAGAGGTGGACCCCTGGTTAGTTTGCTGGACTCATGGGCCCTTAGGTGGAGGGCCAGGGGCACCCTGGGGCCTACACTGCAAGTCCAGGGAGAGAGCTCGTCCTCTGGGTAGCTTGCTGGGGTGGGGGGCCCTTAGGTGGAGGGCAAGGGGGCACCCTGGGGCCTACACTGCAAGTCCAGGGAGAGAGGTGGACACCTGGGTAGCTTGCTGGGGTCAGGATCCCTTAGGTGGAGGGCAAGGGGGCACCCTGGGGCCTACACTGCATGTCCAGGGAGAGAGGTGGACCCCTGAGTAGCATGCTGGGGTAAGAGGCCCTTAGGTGGAGGGCAAGGGGGCACCCTGGGGCCTACACTGCAAGTCCAGGGAGAGAGGTGGTCCCCTGGGTAGCTTGCTGGGGTCAGAGGCCCTTGTGTGGAGGGCAAGGGGGCACCCTGGGGCCTACACTGCAAGTCCAGGGAGAGAGGTGGACCCCTGGGTAGCTTGCTGGGGTCAGAGGCCCCTAGGTGGAGGGCCAGGGGGCACCCTGGGGCCTATACTGCAAGATCAGGGAGAGAGGTGGACCCCTTGGTAACTTGCTGGGGTCAGAGACCCCTAGATGGAGGGCAAGGGGGCACTCTGGGGCCTCCACTGCAAGTCCAGGGAGAGAGGTGGACCACTGGGTAGCTTGCTGGGGTCAGAGGCCCCCAGGTGGAAGGCCAGGGGGCACCCTTGGGCCTACACTGCAAGTCCAGGGAGAGAGGTGGACCCCTGGGTAGCTTGCTGGGGTCAGAGACCCCTAGTTGGAGGGCAAGGGGGCACCCTGGGGCCTTTAATGGAAGTCCAAGGAGGGAAGTGGACCCCTGGGTAGCCTGCTGGGGTCAGATTCCATTAGGTGGAAGGCCAGGACGCACCCTGGGGCCTATACTGCATGTCCAGGAAGAGATGTGGACCCCTGGGTAGCTTGCTGGGGTCATAGGCCTCTAAGTGGAGTGCCAGGGGCACCCTGGGGCCTATACTGCAAGTACAGGGAGAGAGGTGGACCCCTGGGTAGCTTGCTGGGGTCAGGGGCCCTTAGGTGGAGGGCCAGGGGGCACCCTGGGGCCTACACTGCAAGTCCAGGGAGAGAGGTGGACCCCTGGGTAGCTTGCTGGGGTCAGAGGCCCCTAGGTGGAGGGCCAGGGGGCACCCTGGGGCCTACACTGCAAGTCCAGGGAGAGAAGTGGACCCCTGGGTAGCTTGCTGGGGTCAGGGGCCCTTAGGTGGAGGGCCAGGGGTCACCCTGGGGCCTACACTTCAAGTCCAGGGAGAGAGGTGGACCCCTGGGTAGCTTGCTGGGGTCAGAGACCCCTAGTTGGAGGGCCAGGGGCACCCTGGGGCCTTTTATGGAAGTCCAGGGAGGGAAGTGGACCCTGGGTAGCCTGCTGGGGTCAGATTCCCTTAGGTGGAAGGCCAGGGCGCACCCTGGGGCCTATACTGCAAGTCCAGGGAGAGAGGTGGACCCCTGGGTATCTTGCTGGGGTCAGGGACCCTTAGGTGGAGGGCCAGGTGCACCCTGGGGCCTATACTGCAAGTCCATGAAGAGATGTGGACCCCTGGGTAGCTTGCTGGGGTCATAGGCCCCTAAGTGGAGTGCCAGGGGCACCCTGGGGCCTATACTGCAAGTCCAGGGAGAGAGGTGGACCCCTGGGTAGCTTGCTCGGGTCAGGATCCCTTAGGTGGAGGGCAAGGGGGCACCCTGTGGCCTACACTGCATGTCCAGGGAGAGAGGTGGACCCCTGGGTAGCTTGCTGGGGTCAGGGGCCCTTAGGTGGAGGGCCAGGGGGCACCCTGGGGCCTATACTGCAAGTCCAGGAAGAGATGTGGACCCCTGGGTAGCTTGCTGGGGTCAGGGGCCCTTAGGTGGAGGGCAAGGGGGCACCCTGGGGCCTACACTGCAAGTCCAGGGAGAGAGGTGGACCCCTGGGTAGCTTACTGGGGTCAGAGGCCCTTAGGTGGAGGGCCAGGGGGCACCCTGGGGCCTACACTGCAAGTCCAGGGAGAGAGGTGGACCCCTGGGTAGCTTGCTGGGGTCAGAGGCCCCTAGGTGGAGGGCCAGGAGGCACAATGGGGCCTATACTGCTGGTCCAGGGAGAGAGGTGGACCCCTGGGTAGCTTGCTGGGGTCAGGGGCCCTTAGGTGGAGGGCCAGGGGGCACCCTGGGGCCTACACTGCAAGTCCAGGGAGAGAGGTGGACCCCATGGGTAGCTTGCTGGGGTCAGAGGCCCCCAGGTGGAGGGCCAGGGGGCACCCTTGGGCCTACACTGCAAGTCCAGGGAGAGAGGTGGACCCCTGGGTAGCTTGCTGGGGTCAGAGACCCCTATTTGGAGGGCAAGGGGGCACCCTGGGGCCTTTAATGGAAGTCCAGGGAGGGAAGTGGACCCTGGGTAGCCTGCTGGGGTCAGATTCTCTTAGGTGGAAGGCCAGGGTGCACCCTGGGGCCTATACTGCAAGTCCAGGGAGAGAGGTGGACCCCTGGGTAGCTTGCTGGGGTCAGGGGCCCTTAGGTGGAGGGCCAGGGGCACCCTGGGGCCTATACTGCATGTCCAGGAAGAGATGTGGACCCCTGGGTAGCTTGCTGGGGTCATAGGCCCCTAAGTGGAGTGCCAGGGGCACCCTGGGGCCTATACTGCAAGTCCAGTGAGAGAGGTGGACCCCTGGGTAGCTTGCTGGGGTCAGGGGCACTTAGGTGGAGGGCCAGGGGGCACCCTGGGGCCTACACTGCAAGTCCAGGTAGAGAGGTGGACCCCTGGGTAGCTTGCTGGGGTCAGAGGCCCCTAGGTGGAGGGCCAGGAGGCACAATGGGGCCTATACTGCTAGTCCAGGGAGAGAGGTGGACCCCTGGGTAGCTTGCTGGGGTCAGGGGCCCTTAGGTGGAGGGCAAGGGGGCACCCTGGGGCCTACACTGCAAGTCCAGGGAGAGAGGTGGACCCCTGGGTAGCTTGCTGGGGTCAGAGGCCCCCAGGTGGAGGGCCAGGGCGCACCCTTGGGCCTACACTGCAAGTCCAGGGAGAGAGGTGGACCCCTGGGTAGCTTGCTGGGGTCAGAGACCCCTAGTTGGAGGGCCAGGGGGCACCCTGGGGCCTTTAATGGAAGTCCAGGGAGAGAGGAGGACCCCTGGGTAGCTTGCTCGGGTCAGGATCCCTTAGGTGGAGGGAAAGGGGGCACCCTGGGGCCTACACTGCATGTCCAGGGAGAGAGGTGGACCCCTGGGTAGCTTGGTGGGGTCAGGGGCCCTTAGGTGGAGGGCCAGGGGGCACCCTGGGGCCTATACTGCAAGTCCAGGAAGAGATGTGGACCCCTGGGTAGCTTGCTGGGGTCAGGGGCCCTTAGGTGGAGTGCAAGGGGGCACCCTGGGGCCTACACTGCAAGTCCAGGGAGAGAGGTGGACCCCTGGGTAGCTTACTGGGGTCAGAGGCCCTTAGGTGGAGGGCCAGGGGGCACCCTGGGGCCTACACTGCAAGTCCAGGGAGAGAGGTGGACCCCTGGGTAGCTTGCTGGGGTCAGAGGCCCCTAGGTGGAGGGCCAGGAGGCACAATGGGGCCTATACTGCTGGTCCAGAGAGAGAGTTGGACCCCTGGGTAGCTTGCTGGGGTCAGGGGCCCTTAGGTGGAGGGCCAGGGGGCACCCTGGAGCCTACACTGCAAGTCCAGGGAGAGAGGTGGACCCCTGGGTAGCTTGCTGGGGTCAGAGGCCCCCAGGTGGAGGGCCAGGGGGCACCCTTGGGCCTACACTGCAAGTCCAGGGAGAGAGGTGGACCCCTGGGTAGCTTGCTGGGGTCAGAGACCCTTAGTTGGAGGGCAAGGGGGCACCCTGGGGCCTTTAATGGAAGTCCAGGGAGGGAAGTGGACCCTGGGTAGCATGCTGGGGTCAGATTCCCTTAGGTGGAAGGCCAGGGTGCACCCTGGGGCCTATACTGCAAGTCCAGGGAGAGAGGTGGACCCCTGGGTAGCTTGCTGGGGTCAGGGGCCCTTAGGTGGAGGGCCAGGGGCACCCTGGGGCCTATACTGCATGTCCAGGAAGAGATGTGGACCCCTGGGTAGCTTGCTGGGGTCATAGGCCCCTAAGTGGAGTGCCAGAGGCACCCTGGGGCCTATACTGCAAGTCCAGGGAGAGAGGTGGACCCCTGGGTAGCTTGCTGGGGTCATAGGCCCCTAAGTGGAGTGCCAGGGGCACCCTGCGGCCTATACTGCAAGTCCAGGGAGAGAGGTGGACCCCTGGGTAGCTTGCTCGGGTCAGGATCCCTTAGTTGGAGGGCAAGGGGGCACCCTGGGGCCTACACTGCATGTCCAGGGAGAGAGGTGGACCCCTGGGTAGCTTGCTGGGGTCAGGGGCCCTTAGGTGGAGGGCCAGGGGGCACCCTGGGGCCTATACTGCAAGTCCAGGAAGAGATGTGGACCCCTGGGTAGCTTGCTGGGGTCAGGGGCCCTTAGGTGGAGGGCAAGGGGGCACCCTGGGGCCTACACTGCAAGTCCAGGGAGAGAGGTGGACCCCTGGGTAGCTTACTGGGGTCAGAGGCCCTTAGGTGGAGGGCCAGGGGGCACCCTGGGGCCTACACTTCAAGTCCAGGGAGAGAGGTGGACCCCTGGGTAGCTTGCTGGGGTCAGAGGCCCCTAGGTGGAGGGCCAGGAGGCACAATGGGGCCTATACTGCTGGTCCAGGGAGAGAGGTGGACCCCTGGGTAGCTTGCTGGGGTCAGGGGCCCTTAGGTGGAGGGCCAGGGGGCACCCTGGGGCCTATACTGCAAGTCCAGGGAGAGAGGTGGACACCTGGGTAGCTTGCTGGGGTCAGGGGCACTTAGGTGGAGGGCCAGGGGGCACCCTGGGGCCTACACTGCAAGTCCAGGTAGAGAGGTGGACCCCTGGGTAGCTTGCTGGGGTCAGAGGCCCCTAGGTGGAGGGCCAGGAGGCACAATGGGGCCTATACTGCTAGTCCAGGGAGAGAGGTGGACCCCTGGGTAGCTTGCTGGGGTCAGGGGCCCTTAGGTGGAGGGCAAGGGGGCACCCTGGGGCCTACACTGCAAGTCCAGGGAGAGAGGTGGACCCCTGGGTAGCTTGCTGGGGTCAGAGGCCCCCAGGTGGAGGGCCAGGGGGCACCCTTGGGCCTACACTGCAAGTCCAGGGAGAGAGGTGGACCCCTGGGTAGCTTGCTGGGGTCAGAGACCCCTAGTTGGAGGGCCAGGGGGCACCCTGGGGCCTTTAATGGAAGTCCAGGGAGAGAGGTGGACCCCTGGGTAGCTTGCTCGGGTCAGGATCCCTTAGGTGGAGGGCAAGGGGGCACCCTAGGGCCTACACTGCATGTCCAGGGAGAGAGGTGGACCCCTGGGTAGCTTGCTGGGGTCAGGGGCCCTTAGGTGGAGGGCCAGGGGGCACCCTGGGGCCTATACTGCAAGTCCAGGAAGAGATGTGGACCCCTGGGTAGCTTGCTGGGGTCAGGGGCCCTTAGGTGGAGGGCAAGGGGGCACCCTGGGGCCTACACTGCAAGTCCAGGGAGAGAGGTGGACCCCTGGGTAGCTTACTGGGGTCAGAGGCCCTTAGGTGGAGGGCCAGGGGGCACCCTGGGGCCTAAACTGCAAGTCCAGGGAGAGAGGTGGACCCCTGGGTAGCTTGCTGGGGTCAGAGGCCCCTAGGTGGAGGGCCAGGAGGCACATTGGGGCCTATACTGCTGGTCCAGGGAGAGAGGTGGACCCCTGGGTAGCTTGCTGGGGTCAGGGGCCATTAGGTGGAGGGCCAGGGGGCACCCTGGGGCCTACACTGCAAGTCCAGGGAGAGAGGTGGACCCCTGGGTAGCTTGCTGGGGTCAGAGGCCCCTAGATGGAGGGCCAGGGGGCACCCTTGGGCCTACACTGCAAGTCCAGGGAGAGAGGTGGACCCCTGGGTAGCTTGCTGGGGTCAGAGACCCCTAGTCGGAGGGCAAGGAGGCACCCTGGGGCCTTTAATGGAAGTCCAGGGAGGGAAGTGGACCCTGGGTAGCCTGCTGGGGTCAGATTCCCTTAGGTGGAAGGCCAGGGTGCACCCTGGGGCCTATACTGCAAGTCCAGGGAGAGAGGTGGACCCCTGGGTAGCTTGCTGGGGTCAGGGGCCCTTAGGTGGAGGGCCAGGGGCACCCTGGGGCCTATACTGCATGTCCAGGAAGAGATGTGGACCCCTGGGTAGCTTGCTGGGGTCATAGGCCCCTAAGTGGAGTGCCAGGGGCACCCTGGGGCCTATACTGCAAGTCCAGGGAGAGAGGTGGACCCCTGGGTAGCTTACTGGGGTCAGAGGCCCTTAGGTGGAGGGCCAGGGGGCACCCTGGGGCCTACACTGCAAGTCCAGGGAGAGAGGTGGACCCCTGGGTAGCTTGCTGGGGTCAGAGGCCCCTAGGTGGAGGGCCAGGAGGCACAATGGGGCCTATACTGCTGGTCCAGGGAGAGAGGTGGACCCCTGGGTAGCTTGCTGGGGTCAGGGGCCCTTAGGTGGAGGGCCAGGGGGCACCCTGGGGCCTACACTGCAAGTCCAGGGAGAGAGGTGGACCCCTGGGTAGCTTGCTGGGGTCAGAGGCCCCCAGGTGGAGGGCCAGGGGGCACCCTTGGGCCTACACTGCAAGTCCAGGGAGAGAGGTGGACCCCTGGGTAGCTTGCTGGGGTCAGAGACCCCTAGTTGGAGGTCAAGGAGGCACCCTGGGGCCTTTAATGGAAGTCCAGGGAGGGAAGTGGACCCTGGGTATCCTGCTGGGGTCAGATTCCCTTAGGTGGAAGGCCAGGGTGAACCCTGGGGCCTACACTGCAAGTCCAGGGAGAGAGGTGGACCCCTGGGTAGCTTGCTGGGGTCAGGGGCCCTTAGGTGGAGGGCCAGGGGCACCCTGGGGCCTATACTGCATGTCCAGGAAGAGATGTGGACCCCTGGGTAGCTTGCTGGGGTCATAGGCCCCTAAGTGGAGTGCCAGGGGCACCCTGGGGCCTATACTGCAAGTCCAGGGAGAGAGGTGGACCCCTGGGTAGCTTGCTGGGGTCAGGGGCACTTAGGTGGAGGGCCAGGGGGCACCCTGGGGCCTACACTGCAAGTCCAGGTAGAGAGGTGGACCCCTGGGTAGCTTGCTGGGGTCAGGGGCCCTTAGGTGGAGGGCAAGGGGGCACCCTGGGGCCTACACTGCAAGTCCAGGGAGAGAGTTGGACCCCTGTTTAGCTTGCTGGGGTCAGAGGCCCTTAGGTGGAGGGCCAGGGGGCACCCTGGGGCCTACACTGCAAGTCCAGGGAGAGAGGTGGACCCCTGGGTAGCTTGCTGGGGTCAGAGGCCCCTAGGTGGAGGGCCAGGAGGCACAATGGGGCCTATACTGCATGTCCAGGGAGAGAGTTGGACCCCTGGGTAGCTTGCTGGGGTCAGGGGCCCTTAGGTGGAGGGCCAGGGGGCACCCTGGGGCCTACACTGCAAGTCCAGGGAGAGAGGTGGACCCCTGGGTAGCTTGCTGGGGTCAGAGGCCCCTAGGTGGAGGGCCAGGAGGCACAATGGGGCCTATACTGCTAGTCCAGGGAGAGAGGTGGACCCCTGGGTAGCTTGCTGGGGTCAGGGGCCCTTAGGTGGAGGGCAAGGGGGCACCCTGGGGCCTACACTGCAAGTCCAGGGAGAGAGGTGGACCCCTGGGTAGCTTGCTGGGGTCAGAGGCCCCCAGGTGGAGGGCCAGGGGGCACCCTTGGGCCTACACTGCAAGTCCAGGGAGAGAGGTGGACCCCTGGGTAGCTTGCTGGGGTCAGAGACCCCTAGTTGGAGGGCCAGGGGGCACCCTTGGGCCTTTAATGGAAGTCCAGGGAGGGAAGTGGACCCTGGGTAGCCTGCTGGGGTCAGATTCCCTTAGGTGGAAGGCCAGGGCGCACCCTGGGGCCTATACTGCAAGTCCAGGGAGAGAGGTGGACCCCTGGGTAGCTTGCTGGGGTCAGGGGCCCTTAGGTGGAGGGCCAGGTGCACCCTGGGGCCTATACTGCAAGTCCAGGAAGAGAGGTGGACCCCTGGGTAGCTTGCTGGGGTCAGAGGCCCCTAGGTGGAGGGCCAGGGGGCATCCTGGGGCCTACACTGCAAGTCCAGGGATAGACACGGAACCCTGGGTAGCTTGCTGGGGTCAGGGGCACCTAGATGGAGGGCCAGGGGTAACCCTGGGCCCTATACTGCAAGTCCATGGAGAGAGGTGGACCCCTGGTTAGTTTGCTGGGCTCATGGGCCCTTACGTGGAGGGCCAGGGGCACCCTGGGGCCTATATTGCAAGTCCAGGGAGAGAGCTGGTCCTCTTGGTAGCTTGCTTGGGTCAGAAGCCCCTTGGTGGGGTGCAAGGGGGCACCCTGAGGCCTATACTGCAAGTCCAGAGAGAGAGGTGGACCCCTGGGTAGCTTGCTGGGGTAAGGGGCCCCTAGGAAGAGGGCCAGGGGGCACCCTGGGGCCTATACTGCAAGACCAGGGAGAGAGGTGGACCCCTGGGTAGCTTGCTGGGGTCAGGGGCCCTTAGGTGGAGGGCAAGGGGGCACCCTGGGGCCTACACTGCAAGTCCAGGGAGAGAGGTTGACCCCTGGGTAGCTTGCTGGGGTCAGAGGCCCCTAGGTGGAGGGCCAGGAGGCACAATGGGGCCTATACTGCTGGTCCAGGGAGAGAGGTGGACCCCTGGGTAGCTTGCTGGGTTCAGAAGCCCCTAGATGGAGGGCCAGGGGGCACCCTGGGGCCTATACTGCAAGATCAGGGAGAGAGGTGGACCCCTGGGTAGCTTGCTGGGGTCAGAGACCCCTAGGTGGAGGGCAAGGGGGCACCCTGGGGCCTCCACTGCAAGTCCAGGGAGAGAGGTGGACCCCTGGGTAAATTGCTGGGGTCAGAGGCCCCCAGGTGGAGTGCCAAGGGGCACCCTTGGGCCTACACTGCAAGTCCAGGGAGAGAGGTGGACCCCTGGGTAGCTTGCCGGGGTCAGGGACCCCTAGTTGGAGGGCAAGGGGGCACCCTGGGGCCTTTAATGGAAGTCCAGGGAGGGAAGTGGACCCCTGGGTAGCTGGCTAGGGTCAGATTCCCCTAGGTGGAAGGCCAGGGCGCACCCTGGGGCCTATACTGCGAGTCCAGGGAGAGAGGTGGACCCCTGGGTAGCTTGCTAGGGTCAGGGGCCCTTAGGTGGAGGGCCAGAGGGCACCCTGGGGCCTATACTGCAAGTCCAGGAAAAGATGTGGACCCCTGGGTAGCTTGCTGGTGTCATAGGCCCCTAAGTGGAGTGCCAGGGGCACCTTGGGGCCTATACTGCAAGTCCAGGGAGAGAGGTGGAGCCCTGGGTAGCTTGCTGGGGTCAGGGGCTCTTAGGTGGAGGGCCAGGTGGCACCCTGGTGCCTATAATGCAAGTCCAGGAAGAGAGGTGGACCCCTGGGTAGCTTGCTGGGGTCAGAGGCCCCTAGGTGGAGGGCCAGGGGGCATCCTGGGGCCTACATTGCAAGTCCAGGGATAGACACGGACCCCTGGGTAGCTTGCTGGGGTCAGGGGCACCTAGATGGAGGGCCAGGGGTAACCCTGGGGCCTATACTGCAAGTCCAGGGAGAGAGGTGGACCCCTGGTTAGTTTGCTGGGCTCATGGGCCCTTACGTGGAGGGCCAGGGGCACCCTGGGGCCTATACTGCAAGTCCAGGGAGAGAGCTGATTCTCTGGGTAGCTTGCTGGGGTCAAAAGCCCCTAGGTGGGGTGCAAGGGGGCACCCTGGGGCCTATACTGCAAGTCCAGGGAGAGAGGTGGACCCCTGGGTAGCTTGCTGGGGTAAGGGGCCCCTAGGAGGAGGGCCAGGGGGCACCCTGGGGCCTAAACTGCAAGACCAGGGAGAGAGGTGGACCCCTTGGTAGCTTGCTGGGGTCAGGGGCCCTTAGGTGGAGGGCCAGGTGCACCCTGGGGCCTTTAATGGAAGTCCAGGGAGGGAAGTGGACCCTGGGTAGCTTGCTGGGGTCATATTCCCCTAGGTGGAAGGCCAGTGTGCACCCTGGGGCCTATACTGCAAGTCCAGGGAGAGAGGTGGACCCCTGGGTAGCTTGCTGGTGTCAGGGGCACCTAGATGGAGGGCCAGGGGTAACCCTGGGGCCTATACTGCAAGTCCAGGGAGAGAGGTGGACCCCTGGTTAGTTTGCTGGACTCATGGGCCCTTAGGTGGAGGGCTAGGGGCACCCTGGGGCCTATACTGCAAGTCCAGGGAGAGAGCTGGTCCTCTGGGTAGCTTGCTTGGGTGGGGGGCCCTTAGGTGGAGGGCAAGGGGGCACCCTGGGGCCTACACTGCAAGTCCAGGGAGAGAGCTGGTCCTCTGGGTAGCTTGCTTGGGTGGGGGGCCCTTAGGTGGAGGGCAAGGGGGCACCCTGGGGCCTACACTGCAAGTCCAGGGAGAGAGGTGGACCCCTGGGTAGCTTGCCGGGGTCAGAGACCCCTAGTTGGAGGGCAAGGGGGCACCCTGGGGCCTTTAATGGAAGTCCAGGGAGGGAAGTGGACCCCTGGGTAGCTGGCTAGGGTCAGATTCCCCTAGGTGGAAGGCCAGGGCGCACCCTGGGGCCTATACTGCGAGTCCAGGGAGAGAGGTGGACCCCTGGGTAGCTTGCTAGGGTCAGGGGCCCTTAGGTGGAGGGCCAGAGGGCACCCTGGGGCCTATACTGCAAGTCCAGGAAAAGATGTGGACCCCTGGGTGGCTTGCTGGTGTCATAGGCCCCTAAGTGGAGTGCCAGGGGCACCTTGGGGCCTATACTGCAAGTCCAGGGAGAGAGGTGGAGCCCTGGGTAGCTTGCTGGGGTCAGGGGCCCTTAGGTGGAGGGCCAGGTGGAACCCTGGTGCCTATAATGCAAGTCCAGGAAGAGAGGTGGAACCCTGGGTAGCTTGCTGGGGTCAGAGGCCCCTAGGTGGAGGGCCAGGGGGCATCCTGGGGCCTACATTGCAAGTCCAGGGATAGACACGGACCCCTGGGTAGCTTGCTGGGGTCAGGGGCACCTAGATGGAGGGCCAGGGGTAACCCTGGGGCCTATACTGCAAGTCCAGGGAGAGAGGTGGACCCCTGGTTAGTTTGCTGGGCTCATGGGCCCTTACGTGGAGGGCCAGGGGCACCCTGGGGCCTATACTGCAAGTCCAGGGAGAGAGCTGATTCTCTGGGTAGCTTGCTGGGGTCAAAAGCCCCTAGGTGGGGTGCAAGGGGGCACCCTGGGGCCTATACTGCAAGTCCAGGGAGAGAGGTGGACCCCTGGGTAGCTTGCTGGGGTCAGAGACCCCTAGTTGGAGGGCAAGGGGGCACCCTGGGGCCTTCAATGGAAGTCCAGGGAGGGAAGTGGACCCTGGGTAGCCTGCTGGGGTCAGATTCCCTTAGGTGGAAGGCCAGGGTGCACCCTGGGGCCTATACTGCATGTCCAGGAAGAGATGTATACCCCTGGGTAGCTTGCTGGGGTCATAGGCCCCTAAGTGGAGTGCAAGGGGCACCCTGGGGCCTATACTGCAAGTCCAGGGAGAGAGGTGGACCCCTGGGTAGCTTGCTGGGGTCAGGGGCCCTTAGGTGGAGGGCCAGGGGGCACCCTGGGGCCTACACTGCAAGTCCAGGGAGAGAGGTGGACCCCTGGGTAGCTTGCTGGGGTCAGAGGCCCCTAGGTGGAGGGCCAGGTGGCACAATGGGGCCTATACTGCTGGTCCAGGGAGAGAGGTGGACCCCTGGGTAGCTTGCTGGGGTCAGGGGCCCTTAGGTGGAGGGCCAGGGGCACCCTGGAGCCTACACTGCAAGTCCAGGGAGAGAGGTGGACCCCTGGGTAGCTTGCTGGGGTCAGAGGCCCCCAGGTGGAGGGCCAGGGGGCACCCTTGGGCCTACACTGCAAGTCCAGGGAGAGAGGTGGACCCCTGGGTAGCTTGCTGGGGTCAGAGACCCCTAGTTGGAGGGCCAGGGGCACCCTGGGGCCTTTTATGGAAGTCCAGGGAGGGAAGTGGACCCTGGGTAGCCTGCTGGGGTCAGATTCCCTTAGGTGGAAGGCCAGGGCGCACCCTGGGGCCTATACTGCAAGTCCAGGGAGAGAGGTGGACCCCTGGGTAGCTTGCTGGGGTCAGGGGCCCTTAGGTGGAGGGCCAGGTGCACCCTGGGGCCTATACTGCAAGTCCAGGAAGAGATGTGGACCCCTGGGTAGCTTGCTGGGGTCATAGGCCCCTAAGTGGAGTGCCAGGGGCACCCTGGGGCCTATACTGCAAGTCCAGGGAGAGAGGTGGACCCCTGGGTAGCTTGCTTGGGTCAGGATTCCTTAGGTGGAGGGCAAGGGGGCACCCTGGGGCCTACACTGCATGTCCAGGGAGAGAGGTGGACCCCTGAGTAGCTTGCTGGGGTCAGGGGCCCTTAGGTGGAGGGCCAGGGGGCACCCTGGGGCCTATACTGCAAGTCCAGGAAGAGATGTGGACCCCTGGGTAGCTTGCTGGGGTCAGGGGCCCTTAGGTGGAGGGCAAGGGGGCAACCTGGGGCCTACACTGCAAGTCCAGGGAGAGAGGTGGACCCCTGGTTAGCTTACTGGGGTCAGAGTCCCTTAGGTGGAGGGCCAGGGGGCACCCTGGGGCCTACACTGCAAGTCCAGGGAGAGAGGTGGACCCCTGGGTAGCTTGCTGGGGTCAGAGGCCCCTAGGTGGAGGGCCAGGAGGCACAATGGGGCCTATACTGCTGGTCCAGGGAGAGAGGTGGACCCCTGGGTAGCCTGCTGGGGTCAGGGGCCCTTAGGTGGAGGGCCAGGGGGCACCCTGGGGCCTACACTGCAAGTCCAGGGAGAGAGGTGGACCCCTGGGTAGCTTGCTGGGGTCAGAGACCCCTAGTTGGAGGGCAAGGGGGCACCCTGGGGCCTTTAATGGAAGTCCAGGGAGGGAAGTGGACCCTGGGTAGCCTGCTGGGGTCAGATTCCCTTAGGTGGAAGGCCAGGGTGCACCCTGGGGCCTATACTGCAAGTCCAGGGAGAGAGGTGGACCCCTGGGTAGCTTGCTGGGGTCAGAGGCCCTTAGGTGGAGGGCCAGGGGCACCCTGGGGCCTATACTGCATGTCCAGGAAGAGATGTGGACCCCTGGGTAGCTTGCTGGGGTCATAGGCCCCTAAGTGGAGTGCCAGGGGCACCCTGGGGCCTATACTGCAAGTCCAGGGAGAGAGGTGGACCCCTGGGTAGCTTGCTGGGGTCAGGGGCACTTAGGTGGAGGGCCAGGGGGCACCCTGGGGCCTACACTGCAAGTCCAGGTAGAGAGGTGGACCCCTGGGTAGCTTGCTGGGGTCAGAGGCCCCTAGGTGGAGGGCCAGGAGGCACAATGGGGCCTATACTGCTAGTCCAGGGAGAGAGGTGGACCCCTGGGTAGCTTGCTGGGGTCAGGGGCCCTTAGGTGGAGGGCAAGGGGGCACCCTGGGGCCTACACTGCAAGTCCAGGGAGAGAGGTGGACCCCTGGGTAGCTTGCTGGGGTCAGAGGCCCCCAGGTGGAGGGCAAGGGGGCACCCTTGGGCCTACACTGCAAGTCCAGCGAGAGAGGTGGACCCCTGGGTAGCTTGCTGGGGTCAGAGACCCCTAGTTGGAGGGCCAGGGGGCACCCTGGGGCCTTTAATGGAAGTCCAGGGAGGGAAGTGGACCCTGGGTAGCCTGCTGGGGTCAGATTCCCTTAGGTGGAAGGCCAGGGCGCACCCTGGGGCCTATACTGCAAGTCCAGGGAGAGAGGTGGACCCCTGGGTAGCTTGCTGGGGTCAGGGGCCCTTAGGTGGAGGGCCAGGTGCACCCTGGGGCCTATACTGCAAGTCCAGGAAGAGAGGTGGACCCCTGGGTAGCTTGCTGGGGTCAGAGGCCCCTAGGTGGAGGGCCAGGGGGCATCCTGGGGCCTACACTGCAAGTCCAGGGATAGACACGGAACCCTGGGTAGCTTGCTGGGGTCAGGGGCACCTAGATGGAGGGCCAGGGGTAACCCTGGGGCCTATACTGCAAGTCCAGGGAGAGAGGTGGACCCCTGGTTAGTTTGCTGGGCTCATGGGCCCTTACGTGGAGGGCCAGGGGCACCCTGGGGCCTATATTGCAAGTCCAGGGAGAGAGCTGGTCCTCTTGGTAGCTTGCTTGGGTCAGAAGCCCCTAGGTGGGGTGCAAGGGGGCACCCTGGGGCCTATACTGCAAGTCCAGGGAGAGAGGTGGACCCCTGGGTAGCTTGCTGGGGTAAGGGGCCCCAAGGAAGAGGGCCAGGGGGCACCCTGGGGCCTATACTGCAAGACCAGGGAGAGAGGTGGACCCCTGGGTAGCTTGCTGGGGTCAGGGGCCTTTAGGTGGAGGGCAAGGGGGCACCCTGGGGCCTACACTGCAAGTCCAGGGAGAGAGGTTGACCCCTGGGTAGCTTGCTGGGGTCAGAGGCCCCTAGGTGGAGGGCCAGGAGGCACAATGGGGCCTATACTGCTGGTCCAGGGAGAGAGGTGGACCCCTGGGTAGCTTGCTGGGTTCAGAAGCCCCTATATGGAGGGCCAGGGGGCACCCTGGGGCCTATACTGCAAGATCAGGGAGAGAGGTGGACCCCTGGGTAGCTTGCTGGGGTCAGTGGCCCTTAGGTGGAGGGCAAGGGGGCACCCTGGGGCCTACACTGCAAGTCCAGGGAGAGAGGTGGACCCCTGGGTAGCTTGCTGGGGTCAGAGGCCCCCAGGTGGAGGGCCAGGGGGCACCCTTGGGCCTACACTGCAAGTCCAGGGAGAGAGGTGGACCCCTGGGTAGCTTGCTGGGGTCAGAGACCCCTAGTTGGAGGGCCAGGGGGCACCCTGGGGCCTTTAATGGAAGTCCAGGGAGGGAAGTGGACCCTGGGTAGCCTGCTGGGGTCAGATTCCCTTAGATGGAAGGCCAGGGCGCACCCTGGGGCCTATACTGCAAGTCCAGGGAGAGAGGTGGACCCCTGGGTAGCTTGCTGGGGTCAGGGGCCCTTAGGTGGAGGGCCAGGTGCACCCTGGGGCCTATACTGCAAGTCCAGGAAGAGAGGTGGACCCCTGGGTAGCTTGCTGGGGCCTACACTGCAAGTCCAGGGATAGACACGGAACCCTGGGTAGCTTGCTGGGGTCAGGGGCACCTAGATGGAGGGCCAGGGGTAACCCTGGGGCCTATACTGCAAGTCCAGGGAGAGAGGTGGACCCCTGGTTAGTTTGCTGGGCTCATGGGCCCTTACGGGGAGGGCCAGGGGCACCCTGGGGACTATATTGCAAGTCCAGGGAGAGAGCTGGTCCTCTTGGTAGCTTGCTTGGGTCAGAAGCCCCTAGGTGGGGTGCAAGGGGGCACCCTGGGGCCTATACTGCAAGTCCAGGGAGAGAGGTGGACCCCTGGGTAGCTTGCTGGGGTAAGGGGCCCCTAGGAAGAGGGCCAGGGGGCACCCTGGGGCCTATACTGCAAGACCAGGGAGAGAGGTGGACCCCTGGGTAGCTTGCTGGGGTCAGGGGCCCTTAGGTGGAGGGCAAGGGGGCACCCTGGGGCCTACACTGCAAGTCCAGGGAGAGAGGTTGACCCCTGGGTAGCTTGCTGGGGTCAGAGGCCCCTAGGTGGAGGGCCAGGAGGCAGAATGGGGCCTATACTGCTGGTCCAGGGAGAGAGGTGGACCCCTGGGTAGCTTGCTGGGTTCAGAAGCCCCTAGATGGAGGGCCAGGGGGCACCCTGGGGCCTATACTGCAAGATCAGGGAGAGAGGTGGACCCCTGGGTAGCTTGCTGGGGTCAGGGGCCCTTAGGTGGAGGGCAAGGGGGCACCCTGGGGCCTACACTGCAAGTCCAGGGAGAGAGGTGGACCCCTGGGTAGCTTGCTGGGGTCAGAGGCCCCCAGGTGGAGGGCCAGGGGGCACCCTTGGGCCTACACTGCAAGTCCAGGGAGAGAGGTGGACCCCTGGGTAGCTTGCTGGGGTCAGAGACCCCTAGTTGGAGGGCCAGGGGGCACCCTGGGGCCTTTAATGGAAGTCCAGGGAGGGAAGTGGACCCTGGGTAGCCTGCTGGGGTCAGATTCCCTTAGGTGGAAGGCCAGGGCGCACCCTGGGGCCTATACTGCAAGTCCAGGGAGAGAGGTGGACCCCTGGGTAGCTTGCTGCGGTCAGGGGCCCTTAGGTGGAGGGCCAGGTGCACCCTGGGGCCTATACTGCAAGTCCAGGAAGAGAGGTGGACCCCTGGGTAGCTTGCTGGGGCCTACACTGCAAGTCCAGGGATAGACACGGAACCCTGGGTAGCTTGCTGGGGTCAGGGGCACCTAGATGGAGGGCCAGGGGTAACCCTGGGGCCTATACTGCAAGTCCAGGGAGAGAGCTGGTCCTCTTGGTAGCTTGCTTGGGTCAGAAGCTCCTAGGTGGGGTGCAAGGGGGCACCCTGGGAACTATACTGCAAGTCCAGGGAGAGAGGTGGACCCCTGGGTAGCTTGCTGGGGTAAGGGGCCCCTAGGAAGAGGGCCAGGGGGCACCCTGGGGCCTATACTGCAAGACCAGGGAGAGAGGTGGACCCCTGGGTAGCTTGCTGGGGTCAGGGGCCCTTAGGTGGAGGGCAAGGGGGCACCCTGGGGCCTACACTGCAAGTCCAGGGAGAGAGGTTGACCCCTGGGTAGCTTGCTGGGGTCAGAGGCCCCTAGGTGGAGGGCCAGGAGGCACAATGGGGACTATACTGCTGGTCCAGGGAGAGAGGTGGACCCCTGGGTAGCTTGCTGGGTTCAGAAGCCCCTAGATGGAGGGCCAGGGGGCACCCTGGGGCCTATACTGCAAGATCAGGGAGAGAGGTGGAACCCTGGGTAGCTTGCCGGGGTCAGAGACCCCTAGGTGGAGGGCAAGGGGGCACCCTGGGGCCTCCACTGCAAGTCCAGGGAGAGAGGTTGACCCCTGGGTAGCTTGCTGGGGTCAGAGGCCCCTAGGTGGAGGGCCAGGAGGCACAATGGGGCCTATACTGCTGGTCCAGGGAGAGAGGTGGACCCCTGGGTAGCTTGCTGGGTTCAGAAGCCCCTATATGGAGGGCCAGGGGGCACCCTGGGGCCTATACTGCAAGATCAGGGAGAGAGGTGGACCCCTGGGTAGCTTGCTGGGGTCAGGGGCCCTTAGGTGGAGGGCAAGGGGGCACCCTGGGGCCTACAGTGCAAGTCCAGGGAGAGAGGTGGACCCCTGGGTAGCTTGCTGGGGTCAGAGGCCCCCAGGTGGAGGGCCAGGGGGCACCCTTGGGCCTACACTGCAAGTCCAGGAAAAGAAGTGGACCCCTGGGTAGCTTGCTGGGGTCAGAGACCCCTAGTTGGAGGGCCAGGGGGCACCCTGGGGCCTTTAATGGAAGTCCAGGGAGGGAAGTGGACCCTGGGTAGCCTGCTGGGGTCAGATTCCCTTCGGTGGAAGGCCAGGGCGCACCCTGGGGCCTATACTGCAAGTCCAGGGAGAGAGGTGGACCCCTGGGTAGCTTGCTGGGGTCAGGGGCCCTTAGGTGGAGGGCCAGGTGCACCCTGGGGCCTATACTGCAAGTCCAGGAAGAGAGGTGGACCCCTGGGTAGCTTGCTGGGGCCTACACTGCAAGTCCAGGGATAGACAAGGAACCCTGGGCAGCTTGCTGGGGTCAGGGGCACCTAGATGGAGGGCCAGGGGTAACCCTGGGGCCTATACTGCAGGTCCAGGGAGAGAGGTGGACCCCTGGTTAGTTTGCTGGGCTCATGGGCCCTTACGTGGAGGGCCAGGGGCACCCTGGGGCCTATATTGCAAGTCCAGGGAGAGAGCTGGTCCTCTTGGTAGCTTGCTTGGGTCAGAAGCCCCTAGGTGGGGTGCAAGGGGGCACCCTGGGGCCTATACTGCAACTCCAGGGAGAGAGGTGGACCCCTGGGTAGCTTGCTGGGGTAAGGGGCCCCTAGGAAGAGGGCCAGGGGGCACCCTGGGGCCTATACTGCAAGACCAGGGAGAGAGGTGGACCCCTGGGTAGCTTGCTGGGGTCAGGGGCCCTTAGGTGGAGGGCAAGGGGGCACCCTGGGGCCTACACTGCAAGTCCAGGGAGAGAGACTGACCCCTGGGTAGCTTGCTGGGGTCAGAGGCCCCTAGGTGGAGGGCCAGGAGGCAGAATGGGGCCTATACTGCTGGTCCAGGGAGAGAGGTGGACCCCTGGGTAGCTTGCTGGGTTCAGAAGCCCCTAGATGGAGGGCCAGGGGGCACCCTGGGGCCTATACTGCAAGATCAGGGAGAGAGGTGGACCCCTGGGTAGCTTGCTGGGGTCAGGGGCCCTTAGGTGGAGGGCAAGGGGGCACCCTGGGGCCTACACTGCAAGTCCAGGGAGAGAGGTGGACCCCTGGGTAGCTTGCTGGGGTCAGAGGCCCCCAGGTGGAGGGCCAGGGGGCACCCTTGGGCCTACACTGCAAGTCCAGGGAGAGAGGTGGACCCCTGGGTAGCTTGCTGGGGTCAGAGACCCCTAGTTGGAGGGCCAGGGGGCACCTTGGGGCCTTTAATGGAAGTCCAGGGAGGGAAGTGGACCCTGGGTAGCCTGCTGGGGTCAGATTCCCTTAGGTGGAAGGCCAGGGCGCACCCTGGGGCCTATACTGCAAGTCCAGGGAGAGAGGTGGAGCCCTGGGTAGCTTGCTGCGGTCAGGGGCCCTTAGGTGGAGGGCCAGGTGCACCCTGGGGCCTATACTGCAAGTCCAGGAAGAGAGGTGGACCCCTGGGTAGCTTGCTGGGGCCTACACTGCAAGTCCAGGGATAGACACGGAACCCTGGGTAGCTTGCTGGGGTCAGGGGCACCTAGATGGAGGGCCAGGGGTAACCCTGGGGCCTATACTGCAAGTCCAGGGAGAGAGCTGGTCCTCTTGGTAGCTTGCTTGGGTCAGAAGCTCCTAGGTGGGGTGCAAGGGGGCACCCTGGGGCCTATACTGCAAGTCCAGGGAGAGAGGTGGACCCCTGGCTAGCTTGCTGGGGTAAGGGGCCCCTAGGAAGAGGGCCAGGGGGCACCCTGGGGCCTATACTGCAAGACCAGGGAGAGAGGTGGACCCCTGGGTAGCTTGCTGGGGTCAGGGGCCCTTAGGTGGAGGGCAAGGGGGCACCCTGGGGCCTACACTGCAAGTCCAGGGAGAGAGGTTGACCCCTGGGTAGCTTGCTGGGGTCAGAGGCCCCTAGGTGGAGGGCCAGGAGGCACCCTGGGGCCTATACTGCTGGTCCAGGGAGAGAGGTGGACCCCTGGGTAGCTTGCTGGGTTCAGAAGCCCCTAGATGGAGGGCCAGGGGCACCCTGGGGCCTATACTGCAAGATCAGGGAGAGAGGTGGACCCCTTGGTAGCTTGCTGGGGTCAGAGACCCCTAGGTGGAGGGCAAGGGGGCACTCTGGGGCCTCCACTGCAAGTCCAGGGAGAGAAGTGGACCCCTGGGTAGCTTGCTGGGGTCAGAGGCCCCCAGGTGGAAAGCCAGGGGGCACCCTTGGGCCTACACTGCAAGTCCAGGGAGAGAGGTGGACCCCTGGGTAGCTTGCTGGGGTCAGAGGCCCCTAGGTGGAGGGCCAGGTGGCACAATGGGGCCTATACTGCTGGTCCAGGGAGAGAGGTGGACCCCTGGGTAGCTTGCTGGGGTCAGGGGCCCTTAGGTGGAGGGCCAGGGGTCACCCTGGGGCCTACACTGCAAGTCCAGGGAGAGAGCTGGACCCCTGGGTAGCTTGCTGGGGTCAGAGGCCCCCAGGTGGAGGGCCAGGGGGCACCCTTGGGCCTACACTGCAAGTCCAGGGAGAGAGGTGGACCGCTGGGTAGCTTGCTGGGGTCAGAGACCCCTAGTTTTTAGGGCCAGGGGCACAATGGCGCCTTTTATGGAAGTCCAGGGAGGGAAGTGGACCCTGGGTAGCCTGCTGGGGTCAGATTCCCTTAGGTGGAAGGCCAGGGCGCACCCTGGGGCCTATACTGCAAGTCCAGGGAGAGAGGTGGACCCCTGGGTATCTTGCTGGGGTCAGGGGCGCTTAGGTGGAGGGCCAGATGCACCCTGGGGCCTATACTGCAAGTCCAGGAAGAGATGTGGACCCCTGGGTAGCTTGGTGGGGTCATAGGCCCCTAAGTGGAGTGCCAGGGGCACCCTGGGGCCTATACTGCAAGTCCAGGGAGAGAGGTGGACCCCTGGGTAGCTTGCTGGGGTCAGGATCCCTTAGGTGGAGGGCAAGGGGGCACCCTGGGGCCTACACTGCATGTCCAGGGAGAGAGGTGGACCCCTGGGTAGCTTGCTGGATTCAGGGGCCCTTAGGTGGAGGGCCAGGGGGCACCTTGGGGCCTATACTGCAAGTCCAGGAAGAGATGTGGACCCCTGGGTAGCTTGCTGGGGTCAGGGGCCCTTAGGTGGAGGGCAAGGGGGCACCCTGGGGCCTACACTGCAAGTCCAGGGAGAGAGGTGGACCCCTGGGTAGCTTACTGGGGTCAGAGGCCCTTAGGTGGAGGGCCAGGGGGCACCCTGGGGCCTACACTGCAAGTCCAGGGAGAGATGTGAACCCCTGGGTAGCTTGCTGGGGTCAGAGGCCCCTAGGTGGAGGGCCAGGAGGCACAATGTGGCCTATACTGCTGGTCCAGGGAGAGAGGTGGACCCCTGGGTAGCTTGCTGGGGTCAGGGGCCCTTAGGTGGAGGGCCAGGGGGCACCCTGGGGCCTACACTGCAAGTCCAGGGAGAGAGGTGGACCCCTGGGTAGCTTGCTGGGGTCAGAGGCCCCCAGGTGGAGGGCCAGGGGGCACCCTTGGGCCTACTCTGCAAGTCCAGGGAGAGAGGTGGACCCCTGGGTAGCTTGCTGGGGTCAGAGACCCCTAGTTGGAGGGCAAGGGGGCACCCTGGGGCCTTTAATGGAAGTCCAGGGAGGGAAGTGGACCCTGGGTAGCCTGCTGGGGTCAGATTCCCTTAGGTGGAAGGCCAGGGTGCACCCTGGGGCCTATACTGCAAGTCCAGGGAGAGAGGTGGACCCCTGGGTAGCTTGCTGGGGTCAGGGGCCCTTAGGTGGAGGGCCAGGGGCACCCTGGGGCCTATACTGCATGTCCAGGAAGAGATTTGGACCCCTGGGTAGCTTGCTGGGGTCATAGGCCCCTAAGTGGAGTGCTAGGGGCACCCTGGGGCCTATACTTCAAGTCCAGGGAGAGAGGTGGACCCCTGGGTAGCTTGCTGGGGTCAGGGGCACTTAGGTGGAGGGCCAGGGGGCACCCTGGGGCCTACACTGCAAGTCCAGGTAGAGAGGTGGACCCCTGGGTAGCTTGCTGGGGTCAGAGGCCCCTAGGTGGAGAGCCAGGAGGCACAATGGGGCCTATACTGCTAGTCCAGGGAGAGAGGTGGACCCCTGGGTAGCTTGCTGGGGTCAGGGGCCCTTAGGTGGAGGGCAAGGGGGCACCCTGGGGCCTATACTGCAAGTCCAGGGAGAGAGGTGGACCCCTGGGTAGCTTGCTGGGGTCAGAGGCCCCCAGGTGGAGGGCCAGGGGGCACCCTTGGGCCTACACTGCAAGTCCAGGGAGAGAGGTGGACCCCTGGGTAGCTTGCTGGGGTCAGAGACCCCTAGTTGGAGGGCCAGGGGGCACCCTGGGGCCTTTAATGGAAGTCCAGGGAGGGAAGTGGACCCTGAGTAGCCTGCTGGGGTCAGATTCCCTTAGGTGGAAGGCCAGGGCGCACCCTGGGGCCTATACTGCAAGTCCAGGGAGAGAGGTGGACCCCTGGGTAGCTTGCTGGGGTCAGGGGCCCTTAGGTGGAGGGCCAGGTGCACCCTGGGGCCTATACTGCAAGTCCAGGAAGAGATGTGGACCCCTGGGTAGCTTGCTGGGGTCAGAGGCCCCCAGGTGGAGGGCCAGGGGGCACCCTTGGGCCTACACTGCAAGTCCAGGGAGAGAGGTGGACCCCTGGGTAGCTTGCTGGGGTCAGAGACCCCTAGTTGGAGAGCCAGGGGGCACCCTGGGGCCTTTAATGGAAGTCCAGGGAGGTAAGTTTACCCTGGGTAGCCTGCTGGGGTCAGATTCCCTTAGGTGGAAGGCCAGGGCGCACCCTGGGGCCTATACTGCAAGTCCAGGGAGAGAGGTGGACCCCTGGCTAGCTTGCTAGGGTCAGGATCCCTTAGGTGGAGGGCAAGGGGGCACCCTGGGGCCTACACTGCATGTCCAGGGAGAGAGGTGGACCCCTGGGTAGCTTGCTGGGGTCAGGGGCCCTTAGGAGGAGGGCCAGGTGGCACCCTGGGGCCTATACTGCAAGTCCAGGAAGAGATGTAGACCCCTGGGTAGCTTGCTGGGGTCAGGGGCCCTTAGGTGGAGGGCAAGGGGGCACCCTGGGGCCTACACTGCAAGTCCAGGGAGAGAGGTGGACCCCTGGGTAAATTGCTGGGGTCAGAGGCCCCCAGGTGGAGTGCCAAGGGGCACCCTTGGGACTACACTGCAAGTCCAGGGAGAGAGGTGGACCCCTGGGTAGCTTGCCGGGGTCAGAGACCCCTAGTTGGAGGGCAAGGGGGCACCCTGGGGCCTTTACTGCAAGTCCAGGGAGAGAGGTGGACCCCTGGGTAGCTTGCTAGGGTCAGGGGCCCTTAGGTGGAGGGCCAGAGGGCACCCTGGGGCCTCTACTGCAAGTCCAGGAAGAGATGTGGACCCCTGGGTAGCTTGCTGGGGTCATAGGCCCCTAAGTGGAGTGCCAGGGGCACCCTGGGGCCTATACTGAAAGTCAGGGGAGAGAGGTGGACCCCTGGGTAGCTTGCTGGGGTCAGGGGCCCTTAGGTGGAGGGCCAGGTGGCACCCTGGTGCCTATAATGCAAGTCCAGGAAGAGAGGTGGACCCCTGGGTAGCTTGCTGGGGTCAGAGGCCCCTAGGTGGAGGGCCAGGGGGCATCCTGGGGCCTATACTGCAAGTCCAGGGAGAGAGGTGGAACGTTGGTTAGTTTGCTGGGCTCATGGGCCCTTACGTGGAGGGCCAGGGGCACCCTGGGGCCTATACTGCAAGTCCAGGGAGAGAGCTGATTCTCTGGGTAGCTTGCTTTGGTCAAAAGCCCCTAGGTGGGGTGCAAGGGGGCACCCTGGGGCCTATACTGCAAGTCCAGGGAGAGAGGTGGACCCCTGGGTAGCTTGCTGGGGTAAGGGGCCCCTAGGAGGAGGGCCAAGGGGCACCCTGGGGCCTATACTGCAAGACCAGGGAGAGAGGTGGACCCCTTGGTAGCTTGCTGGGGTCAGGGGCCCTTAGGTGGAGGGCCAGGTGCACCCTGGGGCCTATACTGCAAGTCCAGGAAGAGATGTGGACCCCTGGGTAGCTTGCTGGGGTCATAGGCCCCTAAGTGGAGTGCCAGGGGCACCCTGGGGCCTATATTGCAAGTCCAGGGAGAGAGGTGGACCCCTGGGTAGCTTGCTGGGGTCAGGATCCCTTAGGTGGAGGGCAAGGGGGCACCCTGGGGCCTACACTGCATGTCCAGGGAGAGAGGTGGACCCCTAGGTAGCTTGCTGGGGTCAGGGGCCCTTAGGTGGAGGGCCAGGTGGCACCCTGGGGCCTATACTGCAAGTCCAGGAAGAGATGTGGACCCCTGGGTAGCTTGTTGGGGTCAGGGGCCCTTAGGTGGAGGGCAAGGGGGCACCCTGGGGCCTACACTGCAAGTCCAGGGAGAGAGGTGGACCCCTGGGTAAATTGCTGGGGTCAGAGGCCCCCAGGTGGAGTGCCAAGGGGCACCCTTAGGCCTACACTGCAAGTCCAGGGAGAGAGGTGGACCCCTGGGTAGCTTGCCGGGGTCTAAGACCCCTAGTTGGAGGGCAAGGGGGCACCCTGGGGCCTTTAATGGAAGTCCAGGGAGGGAAGTGGACCCCTGGGTAGCTGGCTAGGGTCAGATTCCCCTAGGTGGAAGGCCATGGCGCACGCTGGGGCCTATACTGCAAGTCCAGGGAGAGAGGTGGACCCCTGGGTAGCTTGCTAGGGTCAGGGGCCCTTAGGTGGAGGGCCAGAGGGCACCCTTGGGCCTATACTGCAAGTCCAGGAAGAGATGTAGACCCCTGGGTAGCTTGCTGGGGTCATAGGCCCCTAAGTGGAGTGCCAGGGGCACCCTGGGGCCTATACTGCAAGTCCAGGGAGAGAGGTGGACCCCTGGGTAGCTTGCTGGGGTCAGGGGCCCTTAGGTGGAGGGCCAGGTGGCACCCTGGTGCCTATAATGCAAGTCCAGGAAGAGAGGTGGACCCCTGGGTAGCTTGCTGGGGTCAGAGGCCCCTAGGTGGAGGGCCAGGGGGCATCCTGGGGCCTACACTGCAAATCCAGGAATAGACACGGACCCCTGGGTAGCTTGCTGGGGTCAGGGGCACCTAGATGGAGGGCCAGGGGTAACCCTGGGGCCTATACTGCAAGTCCAGGGAGAGAGGTGGACCCCTGGTTAGTTTGCTGGGCTCATGGGCCCTTACGTGGAGGGCCAGGGGCACCCTGGGGCCTATACTGCTAGTCCAGGGAGAGAGGTGGACCCCTGGGTAGCTTGCTGGGGTCAGGGGCCCTTAGGTGGAGGGCAAGGGGGCACCCTGGGGCCTACACTGCAAGTCCAGGGAGAGAGGTGGACCCCTGGGTAGCTTGCTGGGGTCAGGGGCCCTTAGGTGGAGGGCAAGGGGGCACCCTGGGGCCTACACTGCAAGTCCAGGGAGAGAGGTTGACCCCTGAGTAGCTTGCTGAGGTCAGAGGCCCCTAGGTGGAGGGCCAGGAGGCACAATGGGGCCTATACTGCTGGTCCAGGGAGAGAGGTGGACCCCTGGGTAGCTTGCTGGGTTCAGAAGCCCCTAGATGGAGGGCCAGGGGGCACCCTGGGGCCTATACTGCAAGATCAGGGAGAGAGGTGGACCCCTGGGTAGCTTGCTGGGGTCAGAGACCCCTAGGTGGAGGGCCAGGTGCACCCTGGGGCCTATACTGCAAGTCCAGGAAGAGATGTGGACCCCTGGGTAGCTTGCTGGGGTCATAGGCCCCTAAGTGGAGTGCCAGGGGCACCCTGGGGCCTCCACTGCAAGTCCAGGGAGAGAGGTGGACCCCTGGGTAAATTGCTGGGGTCAGAGGCCCCCAGGTGGAGTGCCAAGGGGCACCCTTGGGCCTTTAATGGAAGTCCAGGGAGGGAAGTGGACCCCTGGGTAGCTGGCTAGGGTCAGATTCCCCTAGCTGGAAGGCCATGGCGCACGCTGGGGCCTATACTGCAAGTCCAGGGAGAGAGGTGGACCCCTGGGTAGCTTGCTAGGGTCAGGGGCCCTTAGGTGGAGGGCCAGAGGGCACCCTTGGGCCTATACTGCAAGTCCAGGAAGAGATGTGGACCCCTGGGTAGCTTGCTGGGGTCATAGGCCCCTAAGTGGAGTGCCAGGGGCACCCTGGGGCCTATACTGCAAGTCCAGGGAGAGAGGTGGACCCCTGGGTAGCTTGCTGGGGTCAGGGGCCCTTAGGTGGAGGGCCAGGTGGCACCCTGGTGCCTATAATGCAAGTCCAGGAAGAGAGGTGGACCCCTGGGTAGCTTGCTGGGGTCAGAGGCCCCTAGGTGGAGGGCCAGGGGGCATCCTGGGGCCTACACTGCAAGTCCAGGAATAGACACGGACCCCTGGGTAGCTTGCTGGGGTCAGGGGCACCTAGATGGAGGGCCAGGGGTAACCCTGGGGCCTATACTGCAAGTCCAGGGAGAGAGGTGGACCCCTGGTTAGTTTGCTGGGCTCATGGGCCCTTACGTGGAGGGCCAGGGGCACCCTGGGGCCTATACTGCTAGTCCAGGGAGAGAGGTGGACCCCTGGGTAGCTTGCTGGGGTCAGGGGCCCTTAGGTGGAGGGCAAGGGGGCACCCTGGGGCCTACACTGCAAGTCCAGGGAGAGAGGTGGACCCCTGGGTAGCTTGCTGGGGTCAGGGGCCCTTAGGTGGAGGGCAAGGGGGCACCCTGGGGCCTACACTGCAAGTCCAGGGAGAGAGGTTGACCCCTGAGTAGCTTGCTGAGGTCAGAGGCCCCTAGGTGGAGGGCCAGGAGGCACAATGGGGCCTATACTGCTGGTCCAGGGAGAGAGGTGGACCCCTGGGTAGCTTGCTGGGTTCAGAAGCCCCTAGATGGAGGGCCAGGGGGCACCCTGGGGCCTATACTGCAAGATCAGGGAGAGAGGTGGACCCCTGGGTAGCTTGCTGGGGTCAGAGACCCCTAGGTGGAGGGCCAGGTGCACCCTGGGGCCTATACTGCAAGTCCAGGAAGAGATGTGGACCCCTGGGTAGCTTGCTGGGGTCATAGGCCCCTAAGTGGAGTGCCAGGGGCACCCTGGGGCCTCCACTGCAAGTCCAGGGAGAGAGGTGGACCCCTGGGTAAATTGCTGGGGTCAGAGGCCCCCAGGTGGAGTGCCAAGGGGCACCCTTGGGCCTACACTGCAAGTCCAGGGAGAGAGGTGGACCCCTGGGTAGCTTGCTGGGGTGAGAGGCCCCCAGGTGGAGGGCCAGGGGGCACCCTTGGGCCTACACTGCAAGTCCAGGGAGAGAGCTGGTCCTCTTGGTAGCTTGCTTGGGTCAGAAGCCCCTAGGTGATGTGCAAGGGGGCACCCTGGGGCCTATACTGCAAGTCCAGGGAGAGAGGTGGACCCCTGGGTAGCTTGCTGGGGTCAGGGGGCCTTAGGTGGAGGGCAAGGGGGCACCCTGGGGCCTACACTGCAAGTCCAGGGAGAGAGGTTGACCCCTGAGTAGCTTGCTGAGGTCAGAGGCCCCTTGGTGGAGGGCCAGGAGGCACAATGGGGCCTATACTGCTGGTCCAGGGAGAGAGGTGGACCCCTGGGTAGCTTGCTGGGTTCAGAAGCCCCTAGATGGAGGGCCAGGGGGCACCCTGGGGCCTATACTGCAAGATCAGGGAGAGAGGTGGACCCCTGGGTAGCTTGCTGGGGTCAGAGACCCCTAGGTGGAGGGCCAGGTGCACCCTGGGGCCTATACTGCAAGTCCAGGAAGAGATGTGGACCCCTGGGTAGCTTGCTGGGGTCATAGGCCCCTAAGTGGAGTGCCAGGGGCACCCTGGGGCCTCCACTGCAAGTCCAGGGAGAGAGGTGGACCCCTGGGTAAATTGCTGGGGTCAGAGGCCCCCAGGTGGAGTGCCAAGGGGCACCCTTGGGCCTACACTGCAAGTCCAGGGAGAGAGGTGGACCCCTGGGTAGCTTGCTGGGGTGAGAGGCCCCCAGGTGGAGGGCCAGGGGGCACCCTTGGGCCTACACTGCAAGTCCAGGGAGAGAGCTGGTCCTCTTGGTAGCTTGCTTGGGTCAGAAGCCCCTAGGTGGGGTGCAAGGGGGCACCCTGGGGCCTATACTGCAAGTCCAGGGAGAGAGGTGGACCCCTGGGTAGCTTGCTGGGGTAAGGGGCCCCTAGGAAGAGGGCCAGGGGGCACCCTGGGGCCTATACTGCAAGACCAGGGAGAGAGGTGGACCCCTGGGTAGCTTGCTGGGGTCAGGGGCCATTAGGTGGAGGGCAAGGGGGCACCCTGGGGCCTACACTGCAAGTCCAGGGAGAGAGGTTGACCCCTGAGTAGCTTACTGGGGTCAGAGGCCCCTAGGTGGAGGGCCAGGAGGCACAATGGGGCCTATACTGCTGGTCCAGGGAGAGAGGTGGACCCCTGGGTAGCTTGCTGGGTTCAGAAGCCCCTAGATGGAGGGCCAGGGGGCACCCTGGGGCCTATACTGCAAGATCAGGGAGAGAGGTGGCCCCCTGGGTAGCTTGCTGGGGTCAGAGACCCCTAGGTGGAGGGCAAGGGGGCACCCTGGGGCCTCCACTGCAAGTCCAGGGAGAGAGGTGGACCCCTGGGTAAATTGCTGGGGTCAGAGGCCCCCAGGTGGACTGCCAAGGGGCACCCTTGGGCCTACACTGCAAGTCCAGGGAGAGAGGTGGACCCCTGGGTAGCTTGCCGGGGTCAGAGACCCCTAGTTGGAGGGCAAGGGGGCACCCTGGGGCCTTTAATGGAAGTCCAGGGAGGGAAGTGGACCCCTGGGTAGCTGGCTAGGGTCAGAATCCCCTAGGTGGAAGGCCAGGGCGCACCCTGGGGCCTATACTGCAAGTCCAGGGAGAGAGGTGGACCCCTGGGTAGCTTGCAAGGGTCAGGGGCCCTTAGGTGGAGGGCCAGAGGGCACCCTGGGGCCTATACTGCAAGTCCAGGAAAAGATGTGGACCCCTGGGTAGCTTGATGGGGTCATAGGCCCCTAAGTGGAGTGCCAGGGGCACCCTGGGGCCTATACTGCAAGTCCAGGGAGAGAGGTGGAGCCCTGGGTAGCTTGCTGGGGTCAGGGGCCCTTAGGTGGAGGGCCAGGTGGCACCCTGGTGCCTATAATGCAAGTCCAGGAAGAGAGGTGGACCCCTGGGTAGCTAGCTGGGGTCAGAGGCCCCTAGGTGGAGGGCCAGGGGGCATCCTGGGGCCTA
Source organism: Danio rerio (assembly GCF_052040795.2). NCBI lineage: Eukaryota > Metazoa > Chordata > Actinopteri > Cypriniformes > Danionidae > Danio > Danio rerio. The sequence goes on along the minus strand of NC_141041.1, from coordinate 28,612,705 downwards.
CACTGCAAGTCCAGGGATAGACACGGACCCCTGGGTAGCTTGCTGGGGTCAGGGGCACCTAGATGGAGGTCCAGGGGTAACCCTGGGGCCTATACTGCAAGTCCAGGGAGAGAGGTGGACCCCTGGTTAGTTTGCTGGGCTCATGGGCCCTTACGTGGAGGGCCAGGGGCACCCTGAGGCCTATACTGCAAGTCCAGGGAGAGAGCTGATTCTCTGGGTAGCTTGCTGGGGTCAAAAGCCCCTAGGTGGGGTGCAAGGGGGCACCCTGGGGCCTATACTGCAAGTCCAGGGAGAGAGGTGGACCCCTGGGTAGCTTGCTGGGGTAAGGGGCCCCTAGGAGGAGGGCCAGGGGGCACCCTGGGGCCTATACTGCAAGACCAGGGAGAGAGGTGGACCCTGGGTAGCTTGCTGGGGTCATATTCCCCTAGGTGGAAGGCCAGTGTGCACCCTGGGGCCTATACTGCAAGTCCAGGGAGAGAGGTGGACCCCTGGGTAGCTTGCTGGTGTCAGGGGCACCTAGATGGAGGGCCAGGGGTAACCCTGGGGCCTATACTGCAAGTCCAGGGAGAGAGGTGGACCCCTGGTTAGTTTGCTGGACTCATGGGCCCTTAGGTGGAGGGCCAGGGGCACCCTGGGGCCTACACTGCAAGTCCAGGGAGAGAGCTGGTCCTCTGGGTAGCTTGCTGGGGTGGGGGGCCCTTAGGTGGAGGGCAAGGGGGCACCCTGGGGCCCACACTGCAAGTCCAGGGAGAGAGGTGGACCCCTGGGTAGCTTGCTGGGGTCAGGATCCCTTAGGTGGAGGGCAAGGGCGCACCCTGGGGCCTACACTGCATGTCCAGGGAGAGAGGTGGACCCCTGGGTAGCATGCTGGGGTCAGAGGCCCTTAGGTGGAGGGCAAGGGGGCACCCTGGGGCCTACACTGCAAGTCCAGGGAGAGAGGTGGTCCCCTGGGTAGCTTGCTGGGGTCAGAGGCCCTTAGGTGGAGGCCAAGGGGGCACCCTGGGGCCTACATTGCAAGTCCAGGGAGAGAGGTGGACCCCTGGGTAGCTTGCTGGGGTCAGAGGCCCCTAGGTGGAGGGCCAGGGGGCACCCTGGGGCCTATACTGCAAGATCAGGGAGAGAGGTGGACCCCTTGGTAGCTTGCTGGGGTCAGAGACCCCTAGTTGGAGGGCAAGGGGGCACCCTGGGGCCTTTAATGGAAGTCCAAGGAGGGAAGTGGACCCTGGGTAGCCTGCTGGGGTCAGATTCCCTTAGGTGGAAGGCCAGGGCGCACCCTGGGGCCTATACTGCAAGTCCAGGGAGAGAGGTGGACCCCTGGGTAGCTTGCTGGGGTCATAGGCCCCTAAGTGGAGTGCCAGGGGCACCCTGGGGCCTATACTGCAAGTCCAGGGAGAGAGGTGGACCCCTGGGTAGCTTGCTGGGGTCAGGGGCCCTTAGGTGGAGGGCCAGGGGGCACCCTGGGGCCTACACTGAGTGTCCAGGGAGAGAGGTGGACCCCTGGGTAGCTTGCTGGGGTCAGAGGCCCCTAGGTGGAGGGCCAGGTGGCACAATGGGGCCTATACTGCTGGTCCAGGGAGAGAGGTGGACCCCTGGGTAGCTTGCTGGGGTCAGGGGCCCTTAGGTGGAAGGCCAGGGCGCACCCTGGGGCCTACACTGCAAGTCCAGGGAAAGAGGTGGACCCCTGGGTAGCTTGGTGGGGTCAGAGGCCCCCAGGTGGAGGGCCAGGGGGCACCCTTGGGCCTACACTGCAAGTCCAGGGAGAGAGGTGGACCCCTGGGTAGCTTGCTGGGGTCAGAGACCCCTAGTTGGAGGGCCAGGGGCACCCTGGGGCCTTTTATGGAAGTCCAGGGAGGGAAGTGGACCCTGGGTAGCCTGCTGGGGTCAGATTCCCTTAGGTGGAAGGCCAGGGCGCACCCTGGGGCCTATACTGCAAGTCCAGGGAGAGAGGTGGACCCCTGGGTATCTTGCTGGGGTCAGGGGCGCTTAGGTGGAGGGCCAGGTGCACCCTGGGGCCTATACTGCAAGTCCAGGAAGAGATGTGGACCCCTGGGTAGCTTGCTGGGGTCATAGGCCCCTAAGTGGAGTGCCAGGGGCACCCTGGGGCCTATACTGCAAGTCCAGGGAGAGAGGTGGACCCCTGGGTAGCTTGCTCGGGTCAGGATCCCTTAGGTGGAGGGCAAGGGGGCACCCTGGGGCCTACACTGCATGTCCAGGGAGAGAGGTGGACCCCTGGGTAGCTTGCTGGATTCAGGGGCCCTTAGGTGGAGGGCCAGGGGGCACCCTGGGGCCTATACTGCAAGTCCAGGAAGAGATGTGGACCCCTGGGTAGCTTGCTGGGGTCAGGGGCCCTTAGGTGGAGGGCCAGGGGGCATCCTGGGGCCTACACTGCAAGTCCAGGGAGAGAGGTGGACCCCTGGGTAGCTTGCTGGGGTCAGAGGCCCTTAGGTGGAGGGCCAGGGGGTACCCTGGGGCCCACACTGCAAGTCCAGGGAGAGAGGTGGACCCCTGGGTAGCTTGCTGGGGTCAGAGGCCCCTAGGTGGAGGGCCAGGAGGCACAATGGGGCCTATACTGCTGGTCCAGGGAGAGAGGTGGACCCCTGGGTAGCTTGCTGGGGTCAGGGGCCCTTAGGTGGAGGGCCAGGGGGCATCCTGGGGCCTACACTGCAAGTCCAGGGAGAGAGGTGGACCCCTGGGTAGCTTGCTGGGGTCATAGGCCCCTAAGTGGAGTGCCAGGGGCACCCTGGGGCCTATACTGCAAGTCCAGGGAGAGAGGTGGACCCCTTGGTAGCTTGCTAGGGTCAGGATCCCTTAGGTGGAGGGCAAGGGAGCACCCTGGGGCCTACACTGCATGTCCAGGGAGAGAGGTGGACCCCTGGGTAGCTTGCTGGGGTCAGGGGCCTTTAGGTGGAGGGCCAGGTGGCACCCTGGGGCCTATACTGCAAGTCCAGGAAGAGATGTGGACCCCTGGGTAGCTTGCTGGGGTCAGAGGCCCTTAGGTGGAGGGCAAGGGGGCACCCTGGGGCCTACACTGCAAGTCCAGGGAGAGAGGTGGACCCCTGGGTAAATTGCTGGGGTCAGAGGCCCCCAGGTGAAGTGCCAAGGGGCACCCTTGGGCCTACACTGCAAGTCCAGGGAGAGAGGTGGACCCCTGGGTAGCTTGCCGGGGTCAGAGACCCCTAGTTGGAAGGCAAGGGGGCTCCCTGGGGCCTATACTGCAAGTCCAGGGAGAGAGGTGGACCCCTGGGTAGCTTGCTAGGGTCAGGGGCCCTTAGGTGGAGGGCCAGAGGGCACCCTGGGGCCTATACTGCAAGTCCAGGAAGAGATGTGGACCCCTGGGTAGCTTGCTGGGGTCATAGGCCCCTAAGTGGAGTGCCAGGGGCACCCTGGGGCCTATACTGCAAGTCCAGGGAGAGAGGTGGACCCCTGGGTAGCTTGCTGGGGTCAGGGGCCCTTAGGTGGATGGCCAGGTGGCACCCTGGTGCCTATAATGCAAGTCCAGGAAGAGAGGTGGACCCCTGGGTAGCTTGCTGGGGTCAGAGGCCCCTAGGTGGAGGGCCAGGGGGCATCCTGGGGCCTACACTGCAAGTCCAGGGATAGACACGGACCCCTGGGTAGCTTGCTGGGGTCAGGGGCACCTAGATGGAGGGCCAGGGGTAACCCTGGGGCCTTTACTGCAAGTCCAGGGAGAGAGGTGGACCCCTGGTTAGTTTGCTGGGCTCATGGGCCCTTACGTGGAGGGCCAGGGGCACCCTGGGGCCTATACTGCAAGTCCAGGGAGAGAGCTGATTCTCTGGGTAGCTTTCTGGGGTCAAAAGCCCCTAGGTGGGGTGCAAGGGGGCACCCTGGGGCCTATACTGCAAGTCCAGGGAGAGAGGTGGACCCCTTGGTAGCTTGCTGGGGTCAGGGGCCCTTAGGTGGAGGGCCAGGTGCACCCTGGGGCCTATACTGCAAGTCCAGGAAGAGATGTGGACCCCTGGGTAGCTTGCTGGGGTCATAGGCCCCTAAGTGGAGTGCCAGGGGCACCCTGGGGCCTATACTGCAAGTCCAGGGAGAGAGGTGGACCCCTGGGTAGCTTGCTGGGGTCAGGATCCCTTAGGTGGAGGGCAAGGGGGCACCCTGGGGCCTACACTGCATGTCCAGGGAGAGAGGTGGACCCCTAGGTAGCTTGCTGGGGTCAGGGGCCCTTAGGTGGAGGGCCAGGTGGCACCCTGGGGCCTATACTGCAAGTCCAGGAAGAGATGTGGACCCCTGGGTAGCTTGCTGGGGTCAGGGGCCCTTAGGTGGAGGCCAAGGGGGCACCCTGGGGCCTACACTGCAAGTCCAGGGAGAGAGGTGGACCCCTGGGTAAATTGCTGGGGTCAGAGGCCCCCAGGTGGAGTGCCAAGGGGCACCCTTAGGCCTACACTGCAAGTCCAGGGAGAGAGGTGGACCCCTGGGTAGCTTGCTGGGGTCATAGGCCCCTAAGTGGAGTGCCAGGGGCACCCTGGGGCCTATACTGCAAGAGATGTGGACCCCTGGGTAGCTTGCTGGGGTCAGGGGCCCTTAGGTGGAGGCCAAGGGGGACCCTGGGGCCTACACTGCAAGTCCAGGGAGAGAGGTGGACCCCTGGGTAAATTGCTGGGGTGAGAGGCCCCCAGGTGGAGTGCCAAGGGGCACCCTTAGGCCTACACTGCAAGTCCAGGGAGAGAGGTGGACCCCTGGGTAGCTTGCCGGGGTCAGAGACCCCTAGTTGGAGGGCAAGGGGGCACCCTGGGGCCTTTAATGGAAGTCCAGGGAGGGAAGTGGACCCCTGGGTAGCTGGCTAGGGTCAGATTCCCTTAGGTGGAAGGCCATGGCGCTCCCTGGGGCCTATACTGCAAGTCCAGGGAGAGAGGTGGACCCCTGGGTAGCTTGCTAGGGTCAGGGGCCCTTAGGTGGAGGGCCAGAGGTTACCCTTGGGCCTATACTGCAAGTCCAGGAATAGACACGGACCCCTGGGTAACTTCCTGGGGTCAGGGGCACCTAGATGGAGGGCCAGGGGTAACCCTGGAGCCTATACTGCAAGTCCAGGGAGAGAGGTGGACCCCTGGTTAGTTTGCTGGGCTCATGGGCCCTTACGTGGAGGGCCAGGGGCACCCTGGGGCCTATACTGCTAGTCCAGGGAGAGAGGTGGACCCCTGGGTAGCTTGCTGGGGTCAGGGGCCCTTAGGTGGAGGGCAAGGGGGCACCCTGGGGCCTACACTGCAAGTCCAGGGAGAGAGGTGGACCCCTAGGTAGCTTGCTGGGGTCAGAGGCCCTTAGGTGGAGGGCCAGGGGGCACCCTGGGGCCTACACTGCAAGTCCAGGGAGAGAGGTGGACCCCTGGGTAGCTTGCTGGGGTCAGAGGCCCCTAGTTGGAGGGCCAGGAGGCACAATGGGGCCTATACTGCTGGTCCAGGGAGAGAGGTGGACCACTGGGTAGCTTGCTGGGGTCAGGGGCCCTTAGGTGGAGGGCCAGGGGGCACCCTGGGGCCTACACTGCAAGTCCAGGGAGAGAGGTGGACCCCTGGGTAGCTTGCTGGTGTCAGAGGCCCCCAGGTGGAGGGCCAGGGGGCACCCTTGGCCTACACTGCAAGTCCAGGGAGAGAGGTGGACCCCTGGGTAGCTTGCTGGGGTCAGAGACCCCTAGTTGGAGGGCAAGGGGGCACCCTGGGGCCTTTAATGGAAGTCCAGGGAGGGAAGTGGACCCTGGGTAGCCTGCTGGGGTCAGATTTCCTTAGGTGGAAGGCCAGGGTGCACCCTGGGGCCTATACTGCAAGTCCAGGGAGAGAGGTGGACCCCTGGGTAGCTTGCTGGGGTCAGGGGCCCTTAGGTGGAGGGCCAGGGGCACCCTGGGGCCTATACTGCATGTCCAGGAAGAGATGTGGACCCCTGGGTAGCTTGCTGGGGTCATAGGCCCCTAAGTGGAGTGCCAGGGGCACCCTGGGGCCTATACTGCAAGTCCAGGGAGAGATGTGGACCCCTGGGTAGCTTGCTGGGGTCAGGGGCACCTAGGTGGAGGGCCAGGGGGCACCCTGGGGCCTACACTGCAAGTCCAGGTAGAGAGGTGGACCCCTGGGTAGCTTGCTGGGGTCAGAGGCCCCTAGGTGGAGGGCCAGGAGGCACAATAGGGCCTATACTGCTAGTCCAGGGAGAGAGGTGGACCCCTGGGTAGCTTGCTGGGGTCAGGGGCCCTTAGGTGGAGGGCAAGGGAGCACCCTGGGGCCTACACTGCAAGTCCAGGGAGAGAGGTGGACCCCTGGGTAGCTTGCTGGGGTCAGAGACCCCTAGTTGGAGGGCCAGGGGGCACCCTGGGGCCTTTAATGGAAGTCCAGGGAGGGAAGTGGACCCTGGGTAGCCTGCTGGGGTCAGATTCTCTTAGGTGGAAGGCCAGGGCGCACCCTGGTGCCTATACTGCAAGTCCAGGGAGAGAGGTGGACCCCTGGGTAGCTTGCTGGGGTCAGGGGCCCTTAGGTGGAGGGCCAGGTGCACCCTGGGGCCTATACTGCAAGTCCAGGAAGAGATGTGGACCCCTGGGTAGCTTGCTGGGGTCAGAGGCCCCCAGGTGGAGGGCCAGGGGGCACCCTTGGGCCTACACTGCAAGTCCAGGGAGAGAGGTGGACCCCTGGGTAGCTTGCTGGGGTCAGAGACCCCTAGTTGGAGGGCCAGGGGGCACCCTGGGGCCTTTAATAGAAGTCCAGGGAGGGAAGTGGACCCTGGGTAGCCTGCTGGGGTCAGATTACCTTAGGTGGAAGGCCAGGGCGCACCCTGGGGCCTATACTGCAAGTCCAGGGAGAGAGGTGGACCCCTGGTTAGTTTGCTGGGCTCATGGGCCCTTACGTGGAGGGCCAGGGGCACCCTGGGGCCTACACTGCAAGTCCAGGGAGAGAGCTGATTCTCTGGGTAGCTTGCTTGGGTCAAAAGCCCCTAGGTGGGGTGCAAGGGGGCACCCTGGGGCCTATACTGCAAGTCCAGGGAGAGAGGTGGACCCCTTGGTAGCTTGCTGGGGTCAGGGGCCCTTAGGTGGAGTGCCAGGTGCACCCTGGGGCCTATACTGCAAGTCCAGGAAGAGATGTGGACCCCTGGGTAGCTTCCTGGGGTCATAGGCCCCTAAGTGGAGTGCCAGGGGTTCCCTGGGGCCTATACTGCAAGTCCAGGGAGAGAGGTGGACCCCTGGGTAGCTTGCTGGGGTCAGGATCCCTTAGGTGGAGGGCAAGGGGGCACCCTGGGGCCTACACTGCATGTCCAGGGAGAGAGGTGGACCCCTAGGTAGCTTGCTGGGGTCAGGGGCCCTTAGGTGGAGGGCCAGGTGGCACCCTGGGGCCTATACTGCAAGTCCAGGAAGAGATGTGGACCCCTGGGTAGCTTGCTGGGGTCAGGGGCCCTTAGGTGGAGGCCAAGGGGGCACCCTGGGGCCTACACTGCAAGTCCAGGGAGAGAGGTGGACCCCTGGGTAAATTGCTGGGGTCAGAGGCCCCCAGGTGGAGTGCCAAGGGGCACCCTTAGGCCTACACTGCAAGTCCAGGGAGAGAGGTGGACCCCTGGGTAGCTTGCCGGGGTCAGAGACCCCTAGTTGGAGGGCAAGGGGGCACCCTGGGGCCTTTAATGGAAGTCCAGGGAGGGAAGTGGACCCCTGGGTAGCTGGCTAGGGTCAGATTCCCCTAGGTGGAAGGCCAAGGCGCACCCTGGGGCCTATACTGCAAGTCCAGGGAGAGAGGTGGACCCCTGGGTAGCTTGCTAGGGTCAGGGGCCCTTAGGTGGAGGGCCAGAGGGCACACTTGGGCCTATACTGCAAGTCCAGGAAGAGATGTGGACCCCTGGGTAGCTTGCTGGGGTCATAGGCCCCTAAGTGGAGTGCCAGGGGCACCCTCGGGCCTATACTGCAAGTCCAGGGAGAGAGGTGGACCCCTGGGTAGCTTGCTGGGGTCAGGGGCCCTTAGGTGGAGGGCCAGGTGGCACCCTGGTGCCTATAATGCAAGTCCAGGAAGAGGGGTGGACCCCTGGGTAGCTTGCTGGGGTCAGAGGCCACTAGGTGGAGGGCCAGGGGGCATCCTGGGGCCTACACTGCAAGTCCAGGAATAGACACGGACCCCTGGGTAGCTTGCTGGGGTCAGGGGCACCTAGATGGAGGGCCAGGGGTAACCCTGGGGCCTATACTGCAAGTCCAGGGAGAGAGGTGGACCCCTGGTTAGTTTGCTGGGCTCATGGGCCCTTACGTGGAGGGTCAGGGGCACCCTGGGGCCTATACTGCTAGTCCAGGGAGAAAGGTGGACCCCTGGGTAGCTTGCTGGGGTCAGGGGCCCTTAGGTGGAGGGCAAGGGGGCACCCTGGGGCCTACACTGCAAGTCCAGGGAGAGAGGTGGACCCCTAGGTAGCTTGCTGGGGTCAGAGGCCCCCAGGTGGAGGGCCAGGGGGCACCCTTGGGCCTACACTGCAAGTCCAGGGAGAGAGGTGGACCCCTGGGTAGCTTGCTGGGGTCAGAGACCCCTAGTTGGAGGGCCAGGGGGCACCCTGGGGCCTTTAATGGAAGTCCAGGGAGGGAAGTGGACCCTGGGTAGCTTGCTGGGGTCAGATTCCCTTAGGTGGAAGGCCAGGGCGCACCCAGGGGCCTATACTGCAAGTCCAGGGAGAGAGGTGGACCCCTGGGTAGCTTGCTGGGGTCAGGGGCCCTTAGGTGGAGGGCCAGGTGCACCCTGGGGCCTATACTGCAAGTCCAGGAAGAGATGTGGACCCCTGGGTAGCTTGCTGGGGTCAGAGGCCCCCAGGTGGAGGGCCAGGGGGCACCCTTGGGCCTACACTGCAAGTCCAGGGAGAGAGGTGGACCCCTGGGTAGCTTGCTGGGGTCAGAGACCCCTAGTTGGAGGGCCAGGGGGCACCCTGGGGCCTATACTGCAAGTCCAGGGAAAGAGGTGGACCCCTTGGTAGCTTGCTAGGGTCAGGATCCCTTAGGTGGAGGGCAAGGGGGCACCCTGGGGCCTACACTGCATGTCCAGGGAGAGAGGTGGACCCCTGGGTAGCTTGCTGGGGTCAGGGGCCCTTAGGTGGAGGGCCAGGTGGCACCCTGGGGCCTATACTGCAAGTCCAGGAAGAGATGTGGACCCCTGGGTAGCTTGCTGGGGTCAGGGGCCCTTAGGTGGAGGGCAAGGGGGCACCCTGGGGCCTACACTGCAAGTCCAGGGAGAGAGGTGGACCCCTGGGTAAATTGCTGGGGTCAGAGGCTCCCAGGTGGAGTGCCAAGGGGCACGCTTGGGCCTACACTGCAAGTCCAGGGAGAGAGGTGGACCCCTGGGTAGCTTGCCGGGGTAAGAGACCCCTAGTTGGAGGGCAAGGGGGCACCCTGGGGCCTATACTGCAAGTCCAGGGAGAGAGGTGGACCCCTGGGTAGCTTGCTAGGGTCAGGGGCCCTTAGGTGGAGGGCCAGAGGGCACCCTTTGGCCTATACTGCAAGTCCAGGAAGAGATGTGGACCCCTGGGTATTTTGCTGGGGTCATAGGCCCCTAAGTGGAGTGCCAGGGGCACCCTGGGGCCTATACTGCAAGTCCAGGGAGAGAGGTGGACCCCTGGGTAGCTTGCTGGGGTCAGGGGCCCTTAGGTGGAGGGCCAGGTGGCACCCTGGTGCCTATAATGCAAGTCCAGGAAGAGAGGTGGACCCCTGGGTAGCTTGCTGGGGTCAGAGGCCCCTAGGTGGAGGGCCAGGGGGCATCCTGGGGCCTACACTGCAAGTCCAGGGATAGACACGGACCCCTGGGTAGCTTGCTGTGGTCAGGGGCACCTAGATGGAGGGCCAGGGGTAACCCTGGGGCCTATACTGCAAGTCCAGGGAGAGAGGTGGACCCCTGGGTAGCTTGCCGGGGTCAGAGACCCCTAGTTGGAGGGCAAGGGGGCACCCTGGGGCCTTTAATGGAAGTCCAGGGAGGGAAGTGGACCCCTGGGTAGCTGGCTAGGGTCAGATTCCCCTAGGTGGAAGGCCAGGGCACACCCTGGGGCCTATACTGCAAGTCCAGGGAGAGAGGTGGACCCCTGGGTAGCTTGCTAGGGTCAGGGGCCCTTAGGTGGAGGGCCAGAGGGCACCCTGAGGCCTATACTGCAAGTCCAGGAAAAGATGTGGACCCCTGGGTAGCTTGCTGGGGTCATAGGCCCCTAAGTGGAGTGCCAGGGGCACCCTGGGGCCTATACTGCAAGTCCAGGGAGAGAGGTGGAGCCCTGGGTAGCTTGCTGGGGTCAGGGGCCCTTAGGTGGAGGGCCAGGTGGCACCTTGGTGCCTATAATGCAAGTCCAGGAAGAGAGGTGGACCCCTGGGTAGCTTGCTGGGGTCAGAGGCCCCTAGGTGGAGGGCCAGGGGGCATCCTGGGGCCTACACTGCAAGTCCAGGGATAGACACGGACCCCTGGGTAGCTTGCTGGGGTCAGGGGCACCTAGATGGAGGGCCAGGGGTAACCCTGGGGCCTATACTGCAAGTCCAGGGAGAGAGGTGGACCCCTGGTTAGTTTGCTGGGCTCATGGGCCCTTACGTGGAGGGCCAGGGCACCCTGGGGCCTATACTGCAAGTCCAGGGAGAGAGCTGATTCTCTGGGTAGCTTGCTGGGGTCAAAAGCCCCTAGGTGGGGTGCAAGGGGGCACCCTGGGGCCTATACTGCAAGTCCAGGGAGAGAGGTGGACCCCTGGGTAGCTTGCTGGGGTAAGGGGCCCCTAGGAGGAGGGCCAGGGGGCACCCTGGGGCCTATACTGCAAGACCAGGGAGAGAGGTGGACCCCTTGGTAGCTTGCTGGGGTCAGGGGCCCTTAGGTGGAGGGCCAGTTGCACCCTGGGGCCTTTAATGGAAGTCCAGGGAGGAGAGTGGACCCTGGGTAGCTTGCTGGGGTCATATTCCCCTAGGTGGAAGGCCAGTGTGCACCCTGGGGCCTAAACTGCAAGTCCAGGGAGAGAGGTGGACCCCTGGTTAGCTTGCTGGTGTCAGGGGCACCTAGATGGAGGGCCAGGGGTAACCCTGGGGCCTATACTGCAAGTCCAGGGAGAGAGGTGGACCCCTGGTTAGTTTGCTGGACTCATGGGCCCTTAGGTGGAGGGCTAGGGGCACCCTGGGGCCTACACTGCATGTCCAGGGAGAGAGGTGGACCCCTGGGTAGCTTGCTGGGGTCAGAGGCCCTTAGGTGGAGGGCAAGGGGGCACCCTGGGGCCTACACTGCAAGTCTAGGGAGAGAGGTGGTCGCCTGGGTAGCTTGCTGGGGTCAGAGGCCCTTAGGTGGAGGGCAAGGGGGCACCCTGGGGCCTACACTGCAAGTCCAGGGAGAGAGGTGGACCCCTGGGTAGCTTGCCGGGGTCAGAGACCCCTAGTTGGAGGGCAAGGGGGCACCCTGGGGCCTTTAATGGAAGTCCAGGGAGGGAAGTGGACCCCTGGGTAGCTGGCTAGGGTCAGATTCCCCTAGGTGGAAGGCCAGGGCGCACCCTGGGGCCTATACTGCAAGTCCAGGGAGAGAGGTGGACCCCTGGGTAGCTTGCTAGGGTCAGGGGCCCTTAGGTGGAGGGCCAGAGGGCACCCTGGGGCCTATACTGCAAGTCCAGGAAAAGATGTGGACCCCTGGGTAGCTTGCTGGGGTCATAGGCCCCTAAGTGGAGTGCTAGGGGCACCCTGGGGCCTATACTGCAAGTCCAGGGAGAGAGGTGGAGCCCTGGGTAGCTTGCTGGGGTCAGGGGCCCTTAGGTGGAGGGCCAGGTGGCACCCTGGTGCCTATAATGCAAGTCCAGGAAGAGAGGTGGACCCCTGGGTAGCTAGCTGGGGTCAGAGGCCCCTAGGTGGAGGGCCAGGGGGCATCCTGGGGCCTACACTGCAAGTCCAGGGATAGACACGGACCCCTGGGTAGCTTGCTGGGGTCAGGGGCACCTAGATGGAGGGCCAGGGGTAACCCTGGGGCCTATACTGCAAGTCCAGGGAGAGAGGTGGACCCCTGGTTAGTTTGCTGGGCTCATGGGCCCTTACGTGGAGGGCCAGGGGCACCCTGGGGCCTATACTGCAAGTCCAGGGAGAGAGCTGATTCTCTGGGTAGCTTGCTGGGGTCAAAAGCCCCTAGGTGGGGTGCAAGGGGGCACCCTGGGGCCTATACTGCAAGTCCAGGGAGAGAGGTGGACCAAAGGGTAGCTTGCTGGGGTAAGGGGCCCCTAGGAGGAGGGCCAGAGGGCACCCTGGGGCCTATACTGCAAGACCAGGGAGAGAGGTGGACCCCTTGGTAGCTTGCTGGGGTCAGGGGCCCTTAGGTGGAGGGCCAGGTGCACCCTGGGGCCTTTAATGGAAGTCCAGGGAGGGAAGTGGACCCTGGGTAGCTTGCTGGGGTCATATTCCCCTAGGTGGAAGGCCAGTGTGCACCCTGGGGCCTATACTGCAAGTCCAGGGAGAGAGGTGGACCCCTGGGTAGCTTGCTGGTGTCAGGGGCACCTAGATGGAGGGCCAGGGTTAACCCTGGGGCCTATACTGCAAGTCCAGGGAGAGAGGTGGACCCCTGGTTAGTTTGCTGGACTCATGGGCCCTTAGGTGGAGGGCCAGGGGCACCCTGGGGCCTACACTGCAAGTCCAGGGAGAGAGCTGGTCCTCTGGGTAGCTTGCTGGGGTGGGGGGCCCTTAGGTGGAGGGCAAGGGGGCACCCTGGGGCCTACACTGCAAGTCCAGGGAGAGAGGTGGACCCCTGGGTAGCTTGCTGGGGTCAGGATCCCTTAGGTGGAGGGCAAGGGGGCACCCTGGGGCCTACACTGCATGTCCAGGGAGAGAGGTGGACCCCTGGGTAGCATGCTGGGGTCAGAGGCCCTTAGGTGGAGGGCAAGGGGGCACCCTGGGGCCTACACTGCAAGTCCAGGGAGAGAGGTGGTCCCCTGGGTAGCTTGCTGGGGTCAGAGGCCCTTAGGTGGAGGGCAAGGGGGCACCCTGGGGCCTACACTGCAAGTCCAGGGAGAGAGGTGGACTCCTGGGTAGCTTGCTGGGGTCAGAGGCCCCTAGGTGGAGGGCCAGGGGGCACCCTGGGGCCTATACTGCAAGATCAGGGAGAGAGGTGGACCCCTTGGTAACTTGCTGGGGTCAGAGACCCCTAGGTGGAGGGCAAGGGGGCACTCTGGGGCCTCCACTGCAAGTCCAGGGAGAGAGGTGGACCCCTGGGTAGCTTGCTGGGGTCAGAGGCCCCCAGGTGGAAGGCCAGGGGGCACCCTTGGGCCTACACTGCAAGTCCAGGGAGAGAGGTGGACCCCTGGGTAGCTTGCTGGGGTCAGAGACCCCTAGTTGGAGGGCAAGGGGGCACCCTGGGGCCTTTAATGGAAGTCCAAGGAGGGAAGTGGACCCTGGGTAGCTTGCTGGGGTCATATTCCCCTAGGTGGAAGGCCAGTGTGCACCCTGGGGCCTATACTGCAAGTCCAGGGAGAGAGGTGGACCCCTGGGTAGCTTGCTGGTGTCAGGGGCACCTAGATGGAGGGCCAGGGGTAACCCTGGGGCCTATACTGCAAGTCCAGGGAGAGAGGTGGACCCCTGGTTAGTTTGCTGGACTCATGGGCCCTTAGGTGGAGGGCCAGGGGCACCCTGGGGCCTACACTGCAAGTCCAGGGAGAGAGCTGGTCCTCTGGGTAGCTTGCTGGGGTGGGGGGCCCTTAGGTGGAGGGCAAGGGGGCACCCTGGGGCCTACACTGCAAGTCCAGGGAGAGAGGTGGACACCTGGGTAGCTTGCTGGGGTCAGGATCCCTTAGGTGGAGGGCAAGGGGGCACCCTGGGGCCTACACTGCATGTCCAGGGAGAGAGGTGGACCCCTGGGTAGCATGCTGGGGTCAGAGGCCCTTAGGTGGAGGGCAAGGGGGCACCCTGGGGCCTACACTGCAAGTCCAGGGAGAGAGGTGGTCCCCTGGGTAGCTTGCTGGGGTCAGAGGCCCTTAGGTGGAGGGCAAGGGGGCACCCTGGGGCCTACACTGCAAGTCCAGGGAGAGAGGTGGACCCCTGGGTAGCTTGCTGGGGTCAGAGGCCCCTAGGTGGAGGGCCAGGGGGCACCCTGGGGCCTATACTGCAAGATCAGGGAGAGAGGTGGACCCCTTGGTAACTTGCTGGGGTCAGAGACCCCTAGGTGGAGGGCAAGGGGGCACTCTGGGGCCTCCACTGCAAGTCCAGGGAGAGAGGTGGACCCCTGGGTAGCTTGCTGGGGTCAGAGGCCCCTAGGTGGAGGGCCAGGGGGCACCCTGGGGCCTATACTGCAAGATCAGGGAGAGAGGTGGACCCCTTGGTAACTTGCTGGGGTCAGAGACCCCTAGGTGGAGGGCAAGGGGGCACTCTGGGGCCTCCACTGCAAGTCCAGGGAGAGAGGTGGACCCCTGGGTAGCTTGCTGGGGTCAGAGGCCCCCAGGTGGAAGGCCAGGGGGCACCCTTGGGCCTACACTGCAAGTCCAGGGAGAGAGGTGGACCCCTGGGTAGCTTGCTGGGGTCAGAGACCCCTAGTTGGAGGGCAAGGGGGCACCCTGGGGCCTTTAATGGAAGTCCAAGGAGGGAAGTGGACCCTGGGTAGCCTGCTGGGGTCAGATTCCCTTAGGTGGAAGGCCAGGGCGCACCCTGGGGCCTATACTGCAAGTCCAGGGAGAGAGGTGGACCCCTGGGTAGCTTGCTGGGGTAAGGGGCCCTTAGTTGGAGGGCCAGGGGCACCCTGGGGCCTATACTGCATGTCCAGGAAGAGATGTGGACCCCTGGGTAGCTTGCTGGGGTCATAGGCCCCTAAGTGGAGTGCCAGGGGCACCCTGGGGCCTATACTGCAAGTCCAGGGAGAGAGGTGGACCCCTTGGTAGCTTGCTGGGGTCAGGGGCCCTTAGGTGGAGGGCCAGGTGCACCCTGGGGCCTTTAATGGAAGTCCAGGGAGGGAAGTGGACCCTGGGTAGCTTGCTGGGGTCAGATTCCCTTAGGTGGAAGGCCAGGGTGCACCCTGGGGCCTATACTGCAAGTCCAGGGAGAGAGGTGGACCCCTGGGTAGCTTGCTGGGGTCAGGGGCCCTTAGGTGTAGGGCCAGGGGCACCCTGGGGCCTATACTGCATGTCCAGGAAGATATGTGGACCCATGGGTAGCTTGCTGGGGTCAGAGGCCCCTAGGTGGAGGGCCAGGGGGCACCCTGGGGCCTATACTGCAAGATCAGGGAGAGAGGTGGACCCCTTGGTAACTTGCTGGGGTCAGAGACCCCTAGGTGGAGGGCAAGGGGGCACTCTGGGGCCTCCACTGCAAGTCCAGGGAGAGAGGTGGACCCCTGGGTAGCTTGCTGGGGTCAGAGGCCCCTAGGTGGAGGGCCAGGGGGCACCCTGGGGCCTATACTGCAAGATCAGGGAGAGAGGTGGACCCCTTGGTAACTTGCTGGGGTCAGAGACCCCTAGGTGGAGGGCAAGGGGGCACTCTGGGGCCTCCACTGCAAGTCCAGGGAGAGAGGTGGACCCCTGGGTAGCTTGCTGGGGTCAGAGGCCCCCAGGTGGAAGGCCAGGGGGCACCCTTGGGCCTACACTGCAAGTCCAGGGAGAGAGGTGGACCCCTGGGTAGCTTGCTGGGGTCAGAGACCCCTAGTTGGAGGGCAAGGGGGCACCCTGGGGCCTTTAATGGAAGTCCAAGGAGGGAAGTGGACCCTGGGTAGCCTGCTGGGGTCAGATTCCCTTAGGTGGAAGGCCAGGGCGCACCCTGGGGCCTATACTGCAAGTCCAGGGAGAGAGGTGGACCCCTGGGTAGCTTGCTGGGGTAAGGGGCCCTTAGTTGGAGGGCCAGGGGCACCCTGGGGCCTATACTGCATGTCCAGGAAGAGATGTGGACCCCTGGGTAGCTTGCTGGGGTCATAGGCCCCTAAGTGGAGTGCCAGGGGCACCCTGGGGCCTATACTGCAAGTCCAGGGAGAGAGGTGGACCCCTTGGTAGCTTGCTGGGGTCAGGGGCCCTTAGGTGGAGGGCCAGGTGCACCCTGGGGCCTTTAATGGAAGTCCAGGGAGGGAAGTGGACCCTGGGTAGCTTGCTGGGGTCAGATTCCCTTAGGTGGAAGGCCAGGGTGCACCCTGGGGCCTATACTGCAAGTCCAGGGAGAGAGGTGGACCCCTGGGTAGCTTGCTGGGGTCAGGGGCCCTTAGGTGTAGGGCCAGGGGCACCCTGGGGCCTATACTGCATGTCCAGGAAGATATGTGGACCCATGGGTAGCTTGCTAGGGTCATAGGCCCCTAGGTGGAGGGCCAGGGGGCACCCTGGGGCCTATACTGCAAGATCAGGGAGAGAGGTGGACCCCTTGGTAACTTGCTGGGGTCAGAGACCCCTAGGTGGAGGGCAAGGGGGCACTCTGGGGCCTCCACTGCAAGTCCAGGGAGAGAGGTGGACCCCTGGGTAGCTTGCTGGGGTCAGAGGCCCCCAGGTGGAAGGCCAGGGGGCACCCTTGGGCCTACACTGCAAGTCCAGGGAGAGAGGTGGACCCCTGGGTAGCTTGCTGGGGTCAGAGACCCCTAGTTGGAGGGCAAGGGGGCAACCTGGGGCCTTTAATGGAAGTCCAAGGAGGGAAGTGGACCCTGGGTAGCTTGCTGGGGTCATATTCCCCTAGGTGGAAGGCCAGTGTGCACCCTGGGGCCTATACTGCAAGTCCAGGGAGAGAGGTGGACCCCTGGGTAGCTTGCTGGTGTCAGGGGCACCTAGATGGAGGGCCAGGGGTAACCCTGGGGCCTATACTGCAAGTCCAGGGAGAGAGGTGGACCCCTGGTTAGTTTGCTGGACTCATGGGCCCTTAGGTGGAGGGCCAGGGGCACCCTGGGGCCTACACTGCAAGTCCAGGGAGAGAGCTGGTCCTCTGGGTAGCTTGCTGGGGTGGGGGCCCTTAGGTGGAGGGCAAGGGGGCACCCTGGGGCCTACACTGAAAGTCCAGGGAGAGAGGTGGACACCTGGGTAGCTTGCTGGGGTCAGGATCCCTTAGGTGGAGGGCAAGGGGGCACCCTGGGGCCTACACTGCATGTCCAGGGAGAGAGGTGGACCCCTGGGTAGCATGCTGGGGTCAGAGGCCCTTAGGTGGAGGGCAAGGGGGCACCCTGGGGCCTACACTGCAAGTCCAGGGAGAGAGGTGGTCCCCTGGGTAGCTTGCTGGGGTCAGAGGCCCTTAGGTGGAGGGCAAGGGGGCACCCTGGGGCCTACACTGCAAGTCCAGGGAGAGAGGTGGACCCCTGGGTAGCTTGCTGGGGTCAGAGGCCCCTAGGTGGAGGGCCAGGGGGCACCCTGGGGCCTATACTGCAAGTCCAGGGAGAGAGGTGGACCCCTTGGTAACTTGCTGGGGTCAGAGACCCCTAGGTGGAGGGCAAGGGGGCACTCTGGGGCCTCCACTGCAAGTCCAGGGAGAGAGGTGGACCCCTGGGTAGCTTGCTGGGGTCAGAGGCCCCTAGGTGGAGGGCCAGGGGGCACCCTGGGGCCTATACTGCAAGATCAGGGAGAGAGGTGGACCCCTTGGTAACTTGCTGGGGTCAGAGACCCTTAGGTGGAGGGCAAGGGGGCACTCTGGGGCCTCCACTGCAAGTCCAGGGAGAGAGGTGGACCCCTGGGTAGCTTGCTGGGGTCAGAGGCCCCCAGGTGGAAGGCCAGGGGGCACCCTTGGGCCTACACTGCAAGTCCAGGGAGAGAGGTGGACCCCTGGGTAGCTTGCTGGGGTCAGAGACCCCTAGTTGGAGGGCAAGGGGGCACCCTGGGGCCTTTAATGGAAGTCCAAGGAGGGAAGTGGACCCTGGGTAGCCTGCTGGGGTCAGATTCCCTTAGGTGGAAGGCCAGGGCGCACCCTGGGGCCTATACTGCAAGTCCAGGGAGAGAGGTGGACCCCTGGGTAGCTTGCTGGGGTAAGGGGCCCTTAGTTGGAGGGCCAGGGGCACCCTGGGGCCTATACTGCATGTCCAGGAAGAGATGTGGACCCCTGGGTAGCTTGCTGGGGTCATAGGCCCCTAAGTGGAGTGCCAGGGGCACCCTGGGGCCTATACTGCAAGTCCAGGGAGAGAGGTGGACCCCTGGGTAGCTTGCTGGGGTCAGAGACCCCTAGTTGGAGGGCAAGGGGGCACCCTGGGGCCTTTAATGGAAGTCCAGGGAGGGAAGTGGACCCTGGGTAGCCTGCTGGGGTCAGATTCCCTTAGGTGGAAGGCCAGGGTGCACCCTGGGGCCTATACTGCAAGTCCAGGGAGAGAGGTGGACCCCTGGGTAGCTTGCTGGGGTCAGGGGCCCTTAGGTGTAAGGCCAGGGGCACCCTGGGGCCTATACTGCATGTCCAGGAAGAGATGTGGACCCATGGGTAGCTTGCTAGGGTCATAGGCCCCTAAGTGGAGTGCCAGGGGCACCCTGGGGCCTATACTGCAAGTCCAGGGAGAGAGGTGGACCCCTGGGTAGCTTGCCGGGGTCAGGGGCACTTAGGTGGAGGGCCAGGGGGCACCCTGGGGCCTACACTGCAAGTCCAGGTAGAGAGGTGGACCCCTGGGTAGCTTGCTGGGGTCAGAGGCCCCTAGGTGGAGGGCCAGGAGGCACAATGGGGCCTATACTGCTAGTCCAGGGAGAGAGGTGGACCCCTGGGTAGCTTGCTGGGGTCAGGGGCCCTTAGGTGGAGGGCAAGGGAGCACCCTGGGGTCTACACTGCAAGTCCAGGGAGAGAGGTGGACCCCTGGGTAGCTTGCTGGGGTCAGAGGCCCCCAGGTGGAGGGCCAGGGGGCACCCTTGGGCCTACACTGCAAGTTCAGGGAGAGAGGTGGACCCCTGGGTAGCTTGCTGGGGTCAGAGACCCCTAGTTGGAGGGCCAGGGGGCACCCTGGGGCCTTTAATGGAAGTCCAGGGAGGGAAGTGGACCCTGGGTAGCCTGCTGGGGTCAGATTCCCTTAGGTGGAAGGCCAGGGCGCACCCTGGGGCCTATACTGCAAGTCCAGGGAGAGAGGTGGACCCCTGGGTAGCTTGCTGGGGTCAGGGGCCCTTAGGTGGAGGGCCAGGTGCACCCTGGGGCCTATACTGCAAGTCCAGGAAGAGATGTGGACCCCTGGGTAGCTTGCTGGGGTCAGAGGCCCCCAGGTGGAGGGCCAGGGGGCACCCTTGGGCCTACACTGCAAGTCCAGGGAGAGAGGTGGACCCCTGGGTAGCTTGCTGGGGTCAGAGACCCCTAGTTGGAGGGCCAGGGGGCACCCTGGGGCCTTTAATGGAAGTCCAGGGAGGGAAGTGGACCCTGGGTAGCCTGCTGGGGTCAGATTCCCTTAGTTGGAAGGCCAGGGCGCACCCTGGGGCCTATACTGCATGTCCAGGGAGAGAGGTGGACCCCTGGGTAGCTTGCTGGGGTCAGGGGCCCTTAGGTGGAGGGCCAGGTGCACCCTGGGGCCTATACTGCAAGTCCAGGAAGAGATGTGGACCCCTGGGTAGCTTGCTGGGGTCATAGGCCCCTAAGTGGAGTGCCAGGGGCACCCTGGGGCCTATACTGCAAGTCCAGGGAGAGAGGTGGACCCCTTGGTAGCTTGCTAGGGTCAGGATCCCTTAGGTGGAGGGCAAGGGGGCACCCTGGGGCCTACACTGCATGTCCAGGGAGAGAGGTGGACCCCTGGGTAGCTTGCTGGGGTCAGGGGCCCTTAGGTGGAGGGCCAGGTGGCACCCTGGGGCCTATACTGCAAGTCCAGGAAGAGATGTGGACCCCTGGGTAGCTTGCTGGGGTCAGGGGCCCTTAGGTGAAGGGCAAGGGGGCACCCTGGGGCCTACACTGCAAGTCCAGGGAGAGAGGTGGACCCCTGGGTAAATTGCTGGGGTCAGAGGCCCCCAGGTGGAGTGCCAAGGGGCACGCTTGGGCCTACACTGCAAGTCCAGGGAGAGAGGTGGACCCCTGGGTAGCTTGCCGGGGTCAGAGACCCCTAGTTGGAGGGCAAGGGGGCACCCTGGGGCCTATACTGCAAGTCCAGGGAGAGAGGTGGACCCCTGGGTAGCTTGCTAGGGTCAGGGGCCCTTAGGTGGAGGGCCAGAGGGCACCCTGGGGCCTATACTGCAAGTCCAGGAAGAGATGTGGACCCCTGGGTAGCTTGCTGGATTCATAGGCCCCTAAGTGGAGTGCCAGGGGCACCCTGGGGCCTATACTGCAAGTCCAGGGAGAGAGGTGGACCCCTGGGTAGCTTGCTGGGGTCAGGGGCCCTTAGGTGGAGGGCCAGGTGGCACCCTGGTGCCTATAATGCAAGTCCAGGAAGAGAGGTGGACCCCTGGGTAGCTTGCTGGGGTCAGAGGCCCCTAGGTGGAGGGCCAGGGGGCATCCTGGGGCCTACACTGCAAGTCCAGGGATAGACACGGACCCCTGGGTAGCTTGCTGGGGTCAGGGGCACCTAGATGGAGGGCCAGGGGTAACCCTGGGGCCTATACTGCAAGTCCAGGGAGAGAGGTGGACCCCTGGGTAGCTTGCCGGGGTCAGAGACCCCTAGTTGGAGGGCAAGGGGGCACCCTGGGGCCTTTAATGGAAGTCCAGGGAGGGAAGTGGACCCCTGGGTAGCTGGCTAGGGTCAGATTCCCCTAGGTGGAAGGCCAGGGCACACCCTGGGGCCTATACTGCAAGTCCAGGGAGAGAGGTGGACCCCTGGGTAGCTTGCTAGGGTCAGGGGCCCTTAGGTGGAGGGCCAGAGGGCACCCTGAGGCCTATACTGCAAGTCCAGGAAAAGATGTGGACCCCTGGGTAGCTTGCTGGGGTCATAGGCCCCTAAGTGGAGTGCCAGGGGCACCCTGGGGCCTATACTGCAAGTCCAGGGAGAGAGGTGGAGCCCTGGGTAGCTTGCTGGGGTCAGGGGCCCTTAGGTGGAGGGCCAGGTGGCACCCTGGTGCCTATAATGCAAGTCCAGGAAGAGAGGTGGACCCCTGGGTAGCTTGCTGGGGTCAGAGGCCCCTAGGTGGAGGGCCAGGGGGCATCCTGGGGCCTACACTGCAAGTCCAGGGATAGACACGGACCCCTGGGTAGCTTGCTGGGGTCAGGGGCACCTAGATGGAGGGCCAGGGGTAACCCTGGGGCCTATACTGCAAGTCCAGGGAGAGAGGTGGACCCCTGGTTAGTTTGCTGGGCTCATGGGCCCTTACGTGGAGGGCCAGGGGCACCCTGGGGCCTATACTGCAAGTCCAGGGAGAGAGCTGATTCTCTGGGTAGCTTGCTGGGGTCAAAAGCCCCTAGGTGGGGTGCAAGGGGGCACCCTGGGGCCTATACTGCAAGTCCAGGGAGAGAGGTGGACCAAAGGGTAGCTTGCTGGGGTAAGGGGCCCCTAGGAGGAGGGCCAGGGGGCACCCTGGGGCCTATACTGCAAGACCAGGGAGAGAGGTGGACCCCTTGGTAGCTTGCTGGGGTCAGGGGCCCTTAGGTGGAGGGCCAGGTGCACCCTGGGGCCTTTAATGGAAGTCCAGGGAGGGAAGTGGACCCTGGGTAGCTTGCTGGGGTCATATTCCCCTAGGTGGAAGGCCAGTGTGCACCCTGGGGCCTATACTGCAAGTCCAGGGAGAGAGGTGGACCCCTGGGTAGCTTGCTGGTGTCAGGGGCACCTAGATGGAGGGCCAGGGGTAACCCTGGGGCCTATACTGCAAGTCCAGGGAGAGAGGTGGACCCCTGGTTAGTTTGCTGGACTCATGGGCCCTTAGGTGGAGGGCCAGGGGCACCCTGGGGCCTACACTGCAAGTCCAGGGAGAGAGCTGGTCCTCTGGGTAGCTTGCTGGGGTGGGGGGCCCTTAGGTGGAGGGCAAGGGGGCACCCTGGGGCCTACACTGCAAGTCCAGGGAGAGAGGTGGACACCTGGGTAGCTTACTGGGGTCAGGATCCCTTAGGTGGAGGGCAAGGGGGCACCCTGGGGCCTACACTGCATGTCC
Organism: Danio rerio; assembly: GCF_052040795.2. Classification (NCBI taxonomy): domain Eukaryota; kingdom Metazoa; phylum Chordata; class Actinopteri; order Cypriniformes; family Danionidae; genus Danio; species Danio rerio. The sequence goes on along the minus strand of NC_141041.1, from coordinate 28,590,883 downwards.
AGTGAGAGAGGTGGACCCCTGGGTAGCATGCTGGGGTCAGAGGCCCTTAGGTGGAGGGCAAGGGGGCACCCTGGGGCCTACACTGCATGTCCAGGGAGAGAGGTGGACCCCTGGGTAGCATGCTGGGGTCAGAGGCCCTTAGGTGGAGGGCAAGGGGGCACCCTGGGGCCTACACTGCAAGTCCAGGGAGAGAGGTGGACCCCTGGGTAGCTTGCTAGGGTCAGAGGCCCCTAGGTGGAGGGCCAGGGGGCACCCTGGGGCCTATACTGCAATATCAGGGAGAGAGGTGGACCCCTTGGTAACTTGCTGGGGTCAGAGACCCCTAGGTGGAGGGCAAGGGGGCACTCTGGGGCCTCCACTGCAAGTCCAGGGAGAGAGGTGGACCCCTGGGTAGCTTGCTGGGGTCAGAGGCCCCCAGATGGAAGGCCAGGGGGCACCCTTGGGCCTACACTGCAAGTCCAGGGAGAGAGGTGGACCCCTGGGTAGCTTGCTGGGGTCAGAGACCCCTAGTTGGAGGGCAAGGGGGCACCCTGGGGCCTTTAATGGAAGTCCAAGGAGGGAAGTGGACCCTGGGTAGCCTGCTGGGGTCAGATTCCCTTAGGTGGAAGGCCAGGGCGCACCCTGGGGCCTATACTGCAAGTCCAGGGAGAGAGGTGGACCCCTGGGTAGCTTGCTGGGGTAAGGGGCCCTTAGTTGGAGGGCCAGGGGCACCCTGGGGCCTATACTGCATGTCCAGGAAGAGATGTGGACCCCTGGGTAGCTTGCTGGGGTCATAGGCCCCTAAGTGGAGTGCCAGGGGCACCCTGGGGCCTATACTGCAAGTCCAGGGAGAGAGGTGGACCCCTGGGTATCTTGCTGGGGTCAGGGGCCCTTAGGTGGAGGGCCAGGAGGCACAATGGGGCCTATACTGCTGGTCCAGGGAGAGAGGTGGACCCCTGGGTAGCTTGCTGGGGTCAGGGGCCCTTAGGTGGAGGGCCAGGGGGCACCCTGGGGCCTACACTGCAAGTCCAGGGAGAGAGGTGGACCCCTGGGTAGCTTGCTGGGGTCAGAGGCCCCCAGGTGGAGGGCCAGGGGGCACCCTTGGGCCTACACTGCAAGTCCAGGGAGAGAGGTGGACCCCTGGGTAGCTTGCTGGGGTCAGGGGCCCTTAGGTGGAGGGCCAGGGGGCACCCTGGGGCCTACACTGCAAGTCCAGGGAGAGAGGTGGACCCCTGGGTAGCTTGCTGGGGTCAGAGGCCCCCAGGTGGAGGGCCAGGGGGCACCCTTGGGCCTACACTGCAAGTCCAGGGAGAGAGGTGGACCCCTGGGTAGCTTGCTGGGGTCAGAGACCCCTAGTTGGAGGGCAAGGGGGCACCCTGGGGCCTTTAATGGAAGTCCAGGGAGGGAAGTGGACCCTGGGTAGCCTGCTGGGGTCAGATTCTCTTAGGTGGAGGGCCAGGGTGCACCCTGGGGCCTATACTGCAAGTCCAGGGAGAGAGGTGGACCCCTGGGTAGCTTGCTGGGGTCAGGGGCCCTTAGGTGGAGGGCCAGGGGCACCCTGGGGCCTATACTGCATGTCCAGGAAGAGATGTGGACCCCTGGGTAGCTTGCTGGGGTCATAGGCCCCTAAGTGGAGTGCCAGGGGCACCCTGGGGCCTATACTGCAAGTCCAGGGAGAGAGGTGGACCCCTGGGTAGCTTGCTGGGGTCAGGGGCACTTAGGTGGAGGGCCAGGGGGCACCCTGGGGCCTACACTGCAAGTCCAGGTAGAGAGGTGGACCCCTGGGTAGCTTGCTGGGGTCAGAGGCCCCTAGGTGGAGGGCCAGGAGGCACAATGGGGCCTATACTGCTAGTCCAGGGAGAGAGGTGGACCCCTGGGTAGCTTGCTGGGGTCAGGGGCCCTTAGGTGGAGGGCAAGGGGGCACCCTGGGGCCTACACTGCAAGTCCAGGGAGAGAGGTGGACCCCTGGGTAGCTTGCTGGGGTCAGAGGCCCCCAGGTGGAGGGCCAGGGGGCACCCTTGGGCCTACACTGCAAGTCCAGGGAGAGAGGTGGACCCCTGGGTAGCTTGCTGGGGTCAGAGACCCCTAGTTGGAGGGCCAGGGGGCACCCTGGGGCCTTTAATGGAAGTCCAGGGAGAGAGGAGGACCCCTGGGTAGCTTGCTCGGGTCAGGATCCCTTAGGTGGAGGGCAAGGGGGCACCCTGGGGCCTACACTGCATGTCCAGGGAGAGAGGTGGACCCCTGGGTAGCTTGCTGGGGTCAGGGGCCCTTAGGTGGAGGGCCAGGGGGCACCCTGGGGCCTATACTGCAAGTCCAGGAAGAGATGTGGACCCCTGGGTAGCTTGCAGGGGTCAGGGGCCCTTAGGTGGAGGGCAAGGGGGCACCCTGGGGCCTACACTGCAAGTCCAGGGAGAGAGGTGGACCCCTGGGTAGCTTACTGGGGTCAGAGGCCCTTAGGTGGAGGGCCAGGGGGCACCCTGGGGCCTACACTGCAAGTCCAGGGAGAGAGGTGGACCCCTGGGTAGCTTGCTGGGGTCAGAGGCCCCTAGGTGGAGGGCCAGGAGGCACAATGGGGCCTATACTGCTGGTCCAGGGAGAGAGTTGGACCCCCGGGTAGCTTGCTGGGGTCAGAGGCCCTTAGGTGGAGGGCCAAGGGGCACCCTGGGGCCTACACTGCAAGTCCAGGGAGAGAGGTGGACCCCTGGGTAGCTTGCTGGGGTCAGAGGCCCCCAGGTGGAGGGCCAGGGGGCACCCTTGGGCCTACACTGCAAGTCCAGGGAGAGAGGTGGACCCCTGGGTAGCTTGCTGGGGTCAGAGACCCCTAGTTGGAGGGCAAGGGGGCACCCTGGGGCCTTTAATGGAAGTCCAGGGAGGGAAGTGGACCCCTGGGTAGCTTGCTGGGGTCAGAGGCCCCTAGGTGGAGGGCCAGGAGGCACAATGGGGCCTATACTGCTAGTCCAGGGAGAGAGGTGGACCCCTGGGTAGCTTGCTGGGGTCAGGGGCCCTTAGGTGGAGGGCAAGGGGGCACCCTGGGGCCTACACTGCAAGTCCAGGGAGAGAGGTGGACCCCTGGGTAGCTTGCTGGGGTCAGAGGCCCCCAGGTGGAGGGCCAGGGGGCACCCTTGGGCCTACACTGCAAGTCCAGGGAGAGAGGTGGACCCCTGGGTAGCTTGCTGGGGTCAGACACCCCTAGTTGGAGGGCCAGGGGGCACCCTGGGGCCTTTAATGGAAGTCCAGGGAGAGAGGAGGACCCCTGGGTAGCTTGCTCGGGTCAGGATCCCTTAGGTGGAGGGCAAGGGGGCACCCTGGGGCCTACACTGCATGTCCAGGGAGAGAGGTGGACCCCTGGGTAGCTTGCTGGGGTCAGGGGCCCTTAGGTGGAGGGCCAGGGGGCACCCTGGGGCCTATACTGCAAGTCCAGGAAGAGATGTGGACCCCTGGGTAGCTTGCTGGGGTCAGGGGCCCTTAGGTGGAGGGCAAGGGGGCACCCTGGGGCCTACACTGCAAGTCCAGGGAGAGAGGTGGACCCCTGGGTAGCTTACTGGGGTCAGAGGCCCTTAGGTGGAGGGCCAGGGGGCACCCTGGGGCCTACACTGCAAGTCCAGGGAGAGAGGTGGACCCCTGGGTAGCTTGCTGGGGTCAGAGGCCCCTAGGTGGAGGGCCAGGAGGCACAATGGGGCCTATACTGCTGGTCCAGGGAGAGAGTTGGACCCCCGGGTAGCTTGCTGGGGTCAGAGGCCCTTAGGTGGAGGGCCAGGGGGCACCCTGGGGCCTACACTGCAAGTCCAGGGAGAGAGGTGGACCCCTGGGTAGCTTGCTGGGGTCAGAGGCCCCCAGGTGGAGGGCCAGGGGGCACCCTTGGGCCTACACTGCAAGTCCAGGGAGAGAGGTGGACCCCTGGGTAGCTTGCTGGGGTCAGAGACCCCTAGTTGGAGGGCAAGGGGGCACCCTGGGGCCTTTAATGGAAGTCCAGGGAGGGAAGTGGACCCTGGGTAGCCTGCTGGGGTCAGATTCCCTTAGGTGGAAGGCCAGGGTGCACCCTGGGGCCTATACTGCAAGTCCAGGGAGAGAGGTGGACCCCTGGGTAGCTTGCTGGGGTCAGGGGCCCTTAGGTGGAGGGCCAGGGGCACCCTGGGGCCTATACTGCATGTCCAGGAAGAGATGTGGACCCCTGGGTAGCTTGCTGGGGTCATAGGCCCCTAAGTGGAGTGCCAGGGGCACCCTGGGGCCTATACTGCAAGTCCAGGGAGAGAGGTGGACCCCTGGGTAGCTTGCTAGGGTCATAGGCCCCTAAGTGGAGTGCCAGGGGCACCCTGGGGCCTATACTGCAAGTCCAGGGAGAGAGGTGGACCCCTGGGTAGCTTGCTCGGGTCAGGATCCCTTAGGTGGAGGGCAAGGGGGCACCCTGGGGCCTACACTGCATGTCCAGGGAGAGAGGTGGACCCCTGGGTAGCTTGCTGGGGTCAGGGGCCCTTACGTGGAGGGCCAGGGGGCACCCTTGGGCCTATACTGCAAGTCCAGGAAGAGATGTGGACCCCTGGGTAGCTTGCTGGGGTCATGGGCCCTTAGGTGGAGGACAAGGGGGCACCCTGGGGCCTACACTGCAAGTCCAGGGAGAGAGGTGGACCCCTGGGTAGCTTACTGGGGTCAGAGGCCCTTAGGTGGAGGGCCAGGGGGCACCCTGGGGCCTACACTGCAAGTCCAGGGAGAGATGTGGACCCCTGGGTAGCTTGCTGGGGTCAGAGGCCCCTAGGTGGAGGGCCAGGAGGCACAATGGGGCCTATACTGCTGGTCCAGGGAGAGAGGTGGACCCCTGGGTAGCTTGCTGGGGTCAGGGGCCCTTAGGTGGAGGGCCAGGGGGCACTCTGGGGCCTACACTGCAAGTCCAGGGAGAGAGGTGGACCCCTGGGTAGCTTGCTGGGGTCAGAGGCCCCTAGGTGGAGGGCCAGGGGGCACCCTTGGGCCTACACTGCAAGTCCAGGGAGAGAGGTGGACCCCTGGGTAGCTTGCTGGGGTCAGAGACCCCTAGTTGGAGGGCAAGGGGGCACCCTGGGGCCTTTAATGGAAGTCCAGGGAGGGAAGTGGACCCTGGGTAGCCTGCTGGGGTCAGATTCCCTTAGGTGAAAGGCCAGGGTGCACCCTGGGGCCTATACTGCAAGTCCAGGGAGAGAGGTGGACCCCTGGGTAGCTTGCTGGGGTCAGGGGCCCTTAGGTGGAGGGCCAGGGGCACCCTGGGGCCTATACTGCAAGTCCAGGAAGAGAGGTGGACCCCTGGGTAGCTTGCTGGGGTCAGAGGCCCCTAGGTGGAGGGCCAGGGGGCATCCTGGGGCCTACACTGCAAGTCCAGGGATAGACACGGAACCCTGGGTAGCTTGCTGGGGTCAGGGGCACCTAGATGGAGGGCCAGGGGTAACCCTGGGGCCTATACTGCAAGTCCATGGAGAGAGGTGGACCCCTGGTTAGTTTGCTGGGCTCATGGGCCCTTAGGTGGAGGGCAAGGGGGCACCCTGGGGCCTACACTGCAAGTCCAGGGAGAGAGGTTGACCCCTGGGTAGCTTGCTGGGGTCAGAGGCCCCTAGGTGGAGGGCCAGGAGGCACAATGGGGCCTATACTGCTGGTCCAGGGAGAGAGGTGGACCCCTGGGTAGCTTGCTGGGTTCAGGATCCCTTAGGTGGAGGGCAAGGGGGCACCCTGGGGCCTACACTCTATGTCCAGGGAGAGAGGTGGACCCCTGGGTAGCTTGCTGGGGTCAGAGGCCCTTAGGTGGAGGGCAAGGGGGCACCCTGGGGCCTACACTGCAAGTCCAGGGAGAGAGGTGGTCGCCTGGGTAGCTTGCTGGGGTCAGAGGCCCTTAGGTGGAGGGCAAGGGGGCACCCTGGGGCCTACACTGCAAGTCCAGGGAGAGAGGTGGACCCCTGGGTAGCTTGCCGGGGTCAGAGACCCCTAGTTGGAGGGCAAGGGGGCACCCTGGGGCCTTTAATGGAAGTCCAGGGAGGGAAGTGGACCCCTGGGTAGCTGGCTAGGGTCAGATTCCCCTAGGTGGAAGGCCAGGGCGCACCCTGGGGCCTATACTGCAAGTCCAGGGAGAGAGGTGGACCACTGGGTAGCTTGCTAGGGTCAGGGGCCCTTAGGTGGAGGGCCAGAGGGCACCCTTTGGCCTATACTGCAAGTCCAGGAAGAGATGTGGACCCCTGGGTATTTTGCTGGGGTCATAGGCCCCTAAGTGGAGTGCCAGGGGCACCCTGGGGCCTATACTGCAAGTCCAGGGAGAGAGGTGGACCCCTGGGTAGCTTGCTGGGGTCAGGGGCCCTTAGGTGGAGGGCCAGGTGGCACCCTGGTGCCTATAATGCAAGTCCAGGAAGAGAGGTGGACCCCTGGGTAGCTTGCTGGGGTCAGAGGCCCCTAGGTGGAGGGCCAGGGGGCATCCTGGGGCCTACACTGCAAGTCCAGGGATAGACACGGACCCCTGGGTAGCTTGCTGTGGTCAGGGGCACCTAGATGGAGGGCCAGGGGTAACCCTGGGGCCTATACTGCAAGTCCAGGGAGAGAGGTGGACCCCTGGGTAGCTTGCCGGGGTCAGAGACCCCTAGTTGGAGGGCAAGGGGGCACCCTGGGGCCTTTAATGGAAGTCCAGGGAGGGAAGTGGACCCCTGGGTAGCTGGCTAGGGTCAGATTCCCCTAGGTGGAAGGCCAGGGCACACCCTGGGGCCTATACTGCAAGTCCAGGGAGAGAGGTGGACCCCTGGGTAGCTTGCTAGGGTCAGGGGCCCTTAGGTGGAGGGCCAGAGGGCACCCTGAGGCCTATACTGCAAGTCCAGGAAAAGATGTGGACCCCTGGGTAGCTTGCTGGGGTCATAGGCCCCTAAGTGGAGTGCCAGGGGCACCCTGGGGCCTATACTGCAAGTCCAGGGAGAGAGGTGGAGCCCTGGGTAGCTTGCTGGGGTCAGGGGCCCTTAGGTGGAGGGCCAGGTGGCACCCTGGTGCCTATAATGCAAGTCCAGGAAGAGAGGTGGACCCCTGGGTAGCTTGCTGGGGTCAGAGGCCCCTAGGTGGAGGGCCAGGGGGCATCCTGGGGCCTACACTGCAAGTCCAGGGATAGACACGGACCCCTGGGTAGCTTGCTGGGGTCAGGGGCACCTAGATGGAGGGCCAGGGGTAACCCTGGGGCCTATACTGCAAGTCCAGGGAGAGAGGTGGACCCCTGGTTAGTTTGCTGGGCTCATGGGCCCTTACGTGGAGGGCCAGGGCACCCTGGGGCCTATACTGCAAGTCCAGGGAGAGAGCTGATTCTCTGGGTAGCTTGCTGGGGTCAAAAGCCCCTAGGTGGGGTGCAAGGGGGCACCCTGGGGCCTATACTGCAAGTCCAGGGAGAGAGGTGGACCCCTGGGTAGCTTGCTGGGGTAAGGGGCCCCTAGGAGGAGGGCCAGGGGGCACCCTGGGGCCTATACTGCAAGACCAGGGAGAGAGGTGGACCCCTTGGTAGCTTGCTGGGGTCAGGGGCCCTTAGGTGGAGGGCCAGTTGCACCCTGGGGCCTTTAATGGAAGTCCAGGGAGGAGAGTGGACCCTGGGTAGCTTGCTGGGGTCATATTCCCCTAGGTGGAAGGCCAGTGTGCACCCTGGGGCCTAAACTGCAAGTCCAGGGAGAGAGGTGGACCCCTGGTTAGCTTGCTGGTGTCAGGGGCACCTAGATGGAGGGCCAGGGGTAACCCTGGGGCCTATACTGCAAGTCCAGGGAGAGAGGTGGACCCCTGGTTAGTTTGCTGGACTCATGGGCCCTTAGGTGGAGGGCTAGGGGCACCCTGGGGCATACACTGCATGTCCAGGGAGAGAGGTGGACCCCTGGGTAGCTTGCTGGGGTCAGAGGCCCTTAGGTGGAGGGCAAGGGGGCACCCTGGGGCCTACACTGCAAGTCTAGGGAGAGAGGTGGTCGCCTGGGTAGCTTGCTGGTGTCAGAGGCCCTTAGGTGGAGGGCAAGGGGGCACCCTGGGGCCTACACTGCAAGTCCAGGGAGAGAGGTGGACCCCTGGGTAGCTTGCCGGGGTCAGAGACCCCTAGTTGGAGGGCAAGGGGGCACCCTGGGGCCTTTAATGGAAGTCCAGGGAGGGAAGTGGACCCCTGGGTAGCTGGCTAGGGTCAGATTCCCCTAGGTGGAAGGCCAGGGCGCACCCTGGGGCCTATACTGCAAGTCCAGGGAGAGAGGTGGACCCCTGGGTAGCTTGCTAGGGTCAGGGGCCCTTAGGTGGAGGGCCAGAGGGCACCCTGGGGCCTATACTGCAAGTCCAGGAAAAGATGTGGACCCCTGGGTAGCTTGCTGGGGTCATAGGCCCCTAAGTGGAGTGCTAGGGGCACCCTGGGGCCTATACTGCAAGTCCAGGGAGAGAGGTGGAGCCCTGGGTAGCTTGCTGGGGTCAGGGGCCCTTAGGTGGAGGGCCAGGTGGCACCCTGGTGCCTATAATGCAAGTCCAGGAAGAGAGGTGGACCCCTGGGTAGCTAGCTGGGGTCAGAGGCCCCTAGGTGGAGGGCCAGGGGGCATCCTGGGGCCTACACTGCAAGTCCAGGGATAGACACGGACCCCTGGGTAGCTTGCTGGGGTCAGGGGCACCTAGATGGAGGGCCAGGGGTAACCCTGGGGCCTATACTGCAAGTCCAGGGAGAGAGGTGGACCCCTGGTTAGTTTGCTGGGCTCATGGGCCCTTACGTGGAGGGCCAGGGGCACCCTGGGGCCTATACTGCAAGTCCAGGGAGAGAGCTGATTCTCTGGGTAGCTTGCTGGGGTCAAAAGCCCCTAGGTGGGGTGCAAGGGGGCACCCTGGGGCCTATACTGCAAGTCCAGGGAGAGAGGTGGACCAAAGGGTAGCTTGCTGGGGTAAGGGGCCCCTAGGAGGAGGGCCAGAGGGCACCCTGGGGCCTATACTGCAAGACCAGGGAGAGAGGTGGACCCCTTGGTAGCTTGCTGGGGTCAGGGGCCCTTAGGTGGAGGGCCAGGTGCACCCTGGGGCCTTTAATGGAAGTCCAGGGAGGGAAGTGGACCCTGGGTAGCTTGCTGGGGTCATATTCCCCTAGGTGGAAGGCCAGTGTGCACCCTGGGGCCTATACTGCAAGTCCAGGGAGAGAGGTGGACCCCTGGGTAGCTTGCTGGTGTCAGGGGCACCTAGATGGAGGGCCAGGGTTAACCCTGGGGCCTATACTGCAAGTCCAGGGAGAGAGGTGGACCCCTGGTTAGTTTGCTGGACTCATGGGCCCTTAGGTGGAGGGCCAGGGGCACCCTGGGGCCTACACTGCAAGTCCAGGGAGAGAGCTGGTCCTCTGGGTAGCTTGCTGGGGTGGGGGGCCCTTAGGTGGAGGGCAAGGGGGCACCCTGGGGCCTACACTGCAAGTCCAGGGAGAGAGGTGGACCCCTGGGTAGCTTGCTGGGGTCAGGATCCCTTAGGTGGAGGGCAAGGGGGCACCCTGGGGCCTACACTGCATGTCCAGGGAGAGAGGTGGACCCCTGGGTAGCATGCTGGGGTCAGAGGCCCTTAGGTGGAGGGCAAGGGGGCACCCTGGGGCCTACACTGCAAGTCCAGGGAGAGAGGTGGTCCCCTGGGTAGCTTGCTGGGGTCAGAGGCCCTTAGGTGGAGGGCAAGGGGGCACCCTCGGGCCTACACTGCAAGTCCAGGGAGAGAGGTGGACTCCTGGGTAGCTTGCTGGGGTCAGAGGCCCCTAGGTGGAGGGCCAGGGGGCACCCTGGGGCCTATACTGCAAGATCAGGGAGAGAGGTGGACCCCTTGGTAACTTGCTGGGGTCAGAGACCCCTAGGTGGAGGGCAAGGGGGCACTCTGGGGCCTCCACTGCAAGTCCAGGGAGAGAGGTGGACCCCTGGGTAGCTTGCTGGGGTCAGAGGCCCCCAGGTGGAAGGCCAGGGGGCACCCTTGGGCCTACACTGCAAGTCCAGGGAGAGAGGTGGACCCCTGGGTAGCTTGCTGGGGTCAGAGACCCCTAGTTGGAGGGCAAGGGGGCACCCTGGGGCCTTTAATGGAAGTCCAAGGAGGGAAGTGGACCCTGGGTAGCTTGCTGGGGTCATATTCCCCTAGGTGGAAGGCCAGTGTGCACCCTGGGGCCTATACTGCAAGTCCAGGGAGAGAGGTGGACCCCTGGGTAGCTTGCTGGTGTCAGGGGCACCTAGATGGAGGGCCAGGGGTAACCCTGGGGCCTATACTGCAAGTCCAGGGAGAGAGGTGGACCCCTGGTTAGTTTGCTGGACTCATGGGCCCTTAGGTGGAGGGCCAGGGGCACCCTGGGGCCTACACTGCAAGTCCAGGGAGAGAGCTGGTCCTCTGGGTAGCTTGCTGGGGTGGGGGGCCCTTAGGTGGAGGGCAAGGGGGCACCCTGGGGCCTACACTGCAAGTCCAGGGAGAGAGGTGGACACCTGGGTAGCTTGCTGGGGTCAGGATCCCTTAGGTGGAGGGCAAGGGGGCACCCTGGGGCCTACACTGCATGTCCAGGGAGAGAGGTGGACCCCTGGGTAGCATGCTGGGGTCAGAGGCCCTTAGGTGGAGGGCAAGGGGGCACCCTGGGGCCTACACTGCAAGTCCAGGGAGAGAGGTGGTCCCCTGGGTAGCTTGCTGGGGTCAGAGGCCCTTAGGTGGAGGGCAAGGGGGCACCCTGGGGCCTACACTGCAAGTCCAGGGAGAGAGGTGGACCCCTGGGTAGCTTGCTGGGGTCAGAGGCCCCTAGGTGGAGGGCCAGGGGGCACCCTGGGGCCTATACTGCAAGATCAGGGAGAGAGGTGGACCCCTTGGTAACTTGCTGGGGTCAGAGACCCCTAGGTGGAGGGCAAGGGGGCACTCTGGGGCCTCCACTGCAAGTCCAGGGAGAGAGGTGGACCCCTGGGTAGCTTGCTGGGGTCAGAGGCCCCTAGGTGGAGGGCCAGGGGGCACCCTGGGGCCTATACTGCAAGATCAGGGAGAGAGGTGGACCCCTTGGTAACTTGCTGGGGTCAGAGACCCCTAGGTGGAGGGCAAGGGGGCACTCTGGGGCCTCCACTGCAAGTCCAGGGAGAGAGGTGGACCCCTGGGTAGCTTGCTGGGGTCAGAGGCCCCCAGGTGGAAGGCCAGGGGGCACCCTTGGGCCTACACTGCAAGTCCAGGGAGAGAGGTGGACCCCTGGGTAGCTTGCTGGGGTCAGAGACCCCTAGTTGGAGGGCAAGGGGGCACCCTGGGGCCTTTAATGGAAGTCCAAGGAGGGAAGTGGACCCTGGGTAGCCTGCTGGGGTCAGATTCCCTTAGGTGGAAGGCCAGGGCGCACCCTGGGGCCTATACTGCAAGTCCAGGGAGAGAGGTGGACCCCTGGGTAGCTTGCTGGGGTAAGGGGCCCTTAGTTGGAGGGCCAGGGGCACCCTGGGGCCTATACTGCATGTCCAGGAAGAGATGTGGACCCCTGGGTAGCTTGCTGGGGTCATAGGCCCCTAAGTGGAGTGCCAGGGGCACCCTGGGGCCTATACTGCAAGTCCAGGGAGAGAGGTGGACCCCTTGGTAGCTTGCTGGGGTCAGGGGCCCTTAGGTGGAGGGCCAGGTGCACCCTGGGGCCTTTAATGGAAGTCCAGGGAGGGAAGTGGACCCTGGGTAGCTTGCTGGGGTCAGATTCCCTTAGGTGGAAGGCCAGGGTGCACCCTGGGGCCTATACTGCAAGTCCAGGGAGAGAGGTGGACCCCTGGGTAGCTTGCTGGGGTCAGGGGCCCTTAGGTGTAGGGCCAGGGGCACCCTGGGGCCTATACTGCATGTCCAGGAAGATATGTGGACCCATGGGTAGCTTGCTAGGGTCATAGGCCCCTAGGTGGAGGGCCAGGGGGCACCCTGGGGCCTATACTGCAAGATCAGGGAGAGAGGTGGACCCCTTGGTAACTTGCTGGGGTCAGAGACCCCTAGGTGGAGGGCAAGGGGGCACTCTGGGGCCTCCACTGCAAGTCCAGGGAGAGAGGTGGACCCCTGGGTAGCTTGCTGGGGTCAGAGGCCCCCAGGTGGAAGGCCAGGGGGCACCCTTGGGCCTACACTGCAAGTCCAGGGAGAGAGGTGGACCCCTGGGTAGCTTGCTGGGGTCAGAGACCCCTAGTTGGAGGGCAAGGGGGCAACCTGGGGCCTTTAATGGAAGTCCAAGGAGGGAAGTGGACCCTGGGTAGCTTGCTGGGGTCATATTCCCCTAGGTGGAAGGCCAGTGTGCACCCTGGGGCCTATACTGCAAGTCCAGGGAGAGAGGTGGACCCCTGGGTAGCTTGCTGGTGTCAGGGGCACCTAGATGGAGGGCCAGGGGTAACCCTGGGGCCTATACTGCAAGTCCAGGGAGAGAGGTGGACCCCTGGTTAGTTTGCTGGACTCATGGGCCCTTAGGTGGAGGGCCAGGGGCACCCTGGGGCCTACACTGCAAGTCCAGGGAGAGAGCTGGTCCTCTGGGTAGCTTGCTGGGGTGGGGGCCCTTAGGTGGAGGGCAAGGGGGCACCCTGGGGCCTACACTGAAAGTCCAGGGAGAGAGGTGGACACCTGGGTAGCTTGCTGGGGTCAGGATCCCTTAGGTGGAGGGCAAGGGGGCACCCTGGGGCCTACACTGCATGTCCAGGGAGAGAGGTGGACCCCTGGGTAGCATGCTGGGGTCAGAGGCCCTTAGGTGGAGGGCAAGGGGGCACCCTGGGGCCTACACTGCAAGTCCAGGGAGAGAGGTGGTCCCCTGGGTAGCTTGCTGGGGTCAGAGGCCCTTAGGTGGAGGGCAAGGGGGCACCCTGGGGCCTACACTGCAAGTCCAGGGAGAGAGGTGGACCCCTGGGTAGCTTGCTGGGGTCAGAGGCCCCTAGGTGGAGGGCCAGGGGGCACCCTGGGGCCTATACTGCAAGTCCAGGGAGAGAGGTGGACCCCTTGGTAACTTGCTGGGGTCAGAGACCCCTAGGTGGAGGGCAAGGGGGCACTCTGGGGCCTCCACTGCAAGTCCAGGGAGAGAGGTGGACCCCTGGGTAGCTTGCTGGGGTCAGAGGCCCCTAGGTGGAGGGCCAGGGGGCACCCTGGGGCCTATACTGCAAGATCAGGGAGAGAGGTGGACCCCTTGGTAACTTGCTGGGGTCAGAGACCCCTAGGTGGAGGGCAAGGGGGCACTCTGGGGCCTCCACTGCAAGTCCAGGGAGAGAGGTGGACCCCTGGGTAGCTTGCTGGGGTCAGAGGCCCCCAGGTGGAAGGCCAGGGGGCACCCTTGGGCCTACACTGCAAGTCCAGGGAGAGAGGTGGACCCCTGGGTAGCTTGCTGGGGTCAGAGACCCCTAGTTGGAGGGCAAGGGGGCACCCTGGGGCCTTTAATGGAAGTCCAAGGAGGGAAGTGGACCCTGGGTAGCCTGCTGGGGTCAGATTCCCTTAGGTGGAAGGCCAGGGCGCACCCTGGGGCCTATACTGCAAGTCCAGGGAGAGAGGTGGACCCCTGGGTAGCTTGCTGGGGTAAGGGGCCCTTAGTTGGAGGGCCAGGGGCACCCTGGGGCCTATACTGCATGTCCAGGAAGAGATGTGGACCCCTGGGTAGCTTGCTGGGGTCATAGGCCCCTAAGTGGAGTGCCAGGGGCACCCTGGGGCCTATACTGCAAGTCCAGGGAGAGAGGTGGACCCCTGGGTAGCTTGCTGGGGTCAGAGACCCCTAGTTGGAGGGCAAGGGGGCACCCTGGGGCCTTTAATGGAAGTCCAGGGAGGGAAGTGGACCCTGGGTAGCCTGCTGGGGTCAGATTCCCTTAGGTGGAAGGCCAGGGTGCACCCTGGGGCCTATACTGCAAGTCCAGGGAGAGAGGTGGACCCCTGGGTAGCTTGCTGGGGTCAGGGGCCCTTAGGTGTAGGGCCAGGGGCACCCTGGGGCCTATACTGCATGTCCAGGAAGAGATGTGGACCCATGGGTAGCTTGCTAGGGTCATAGGCCCCTAAGTGGAGTGCCAGGGGCACCCTGGGGCCTATACTGCAAGTCCAGGGAGAGAGGTGGACCCCTGGGTAGCTTGCCGGGGTCAGGGGCACTTAGGTGGAGGGCCAGGGGGCACCCTGGGGCCTACACTGCAAGTCCAGGTAGAGAGGTGGACCCCTGGGTAGCTTGCTGGGGTCAGAGGCCCCTAGGTGGAGGGCCAGGAGGCACAATGGGGCCTATACTGCTAGTCCAGGGAGAGAGGTGGACCCCTGGGTAGCTTGCTGGGGTCAGGGGCCCTTAGGTGGAGGGCAAGGGAGCACCCTGGGGTCTACACTGCAAGTCCAGGGAGAGAGGTGGACCCCTGGGTAGCTTGCTGGGGTCAGAGGCCCCCAGGTGGAGGGCCAGGGGGCACCCTTGGGCCTACACTGCAAGTTCAGGGAGAGAGGTGGACCCCTGGGTAGCTTGCTGGGGTCAGAGACCCCTAGTTGGAGGGCCAGGGGGCACCCTGGGGCCTTTAATGGAAGTCCAGGGAGGGAAGTGGACCCTGGGTAGCCTGCTGGGGTCAGATTCCCTTAGGTGGAAGGCCAGGGCGCACCCTGGGGCCTATACTGCAAGTCCAGGGAGAGAGGTGGACCCCTGGGTAGCTTGCTGGGGTCAGGGGCCCTTAGGTGGAGGGCCAGGTGCACCCTGGGGCCTATACTGCAAGTCCAGGAAGAGATGTGGACCCCTGGGTAGCTTGCTGGGGTCAGAGGCCCCCAGGTGGAGGGCCAGGGGGCACCCTTGGGCCTACACTGCAAGTCCAGGGAGAGAGGTGGACCCCTGGGTAGCTTGCTGGGGTCAGAGACCCCTAGTTGGAGGGCCAGGGGGCACCCTGGGGCCTTTAATGGAAGTCCAGGGAGGGAAGTGGACCCTGGGTAGCCTGCTGGGGTCAGATTCCCTTAGTTGGAAGGCCAGGGCGCACCCTGGGGCCTATACTGCATGTCCAGGGAGAGAGGTGGACCCCTGGGTAGCTTGCTGGGGTCAGGGGCCCTTAGGTGGAGGGCCAGGTGCACCCTGGGGCCTATACTGCAAGTCCAGGAAGAGATGTGGACCCCTGGGTAGCTTGCTGGGGTCATAGGCCCCTAAGTGGAGTGCCAGGGGCACCCTGGGGCCTATACTGCAAGTCCAGGGAGAGAGGTGGACCCCTTGGTAGCTTGCTAGGGTCAGGATCCCTTAGGTGGAGGGCAAGGGGGCACCCTGGGGCCTACACTGCATGTCCAGGGAGAGAGGTGGACCCCTGGGTAGCTTGCTGGGGTCAGGGGCCCTTAGGTGGAGGGCCAGGTGGCACCCTGGGGCCTATACTGCAAGTCCAGGAAGAGATGTGGACCCCTGGGTAGCTTGCTGGGGTCAGGGGCCCTTAGGTGAAGGGCAAGGGGGCACCCTGGGGCCTACACTGCAAGTCCAGGGAGAGAGGTGGACCCCTGGGTAAATTGCTGGGGTCAGAGGCCCCCAGGTGGAGTGCCAAGGGGCACGCTTGGGCCTACACTGCAAGTCCAGGGAGAGAGGTGGACCCCTGGGTAGCTTGCCGGGGTCAGAGACCCCTAGTTGGAGGGCAAGGGGGCACCCTGGGGCCTATACTGCAAGTCCAGGGAGAGAGGTGGACCCCTGGGTAGCTTGCTAGGGTCAGGGGCCCTTAGGTGGAGGGCCAGAGGGCACCCTGGGGCCTATACTGCAAGTCCAGGAAGAGATGTGGACCCCTGGGTAGCTTGCTGGATTCATAGGCCCCTAAGTGGAGTGCCAGGGGCACCCTGGGGCCTATACTGCAAGTCCAGGGAGAGAGGTGGACCCCTGGGTAGCTTGCTGGGGTCAGGGGCCCTTAGGTGGAGGGCCAGGTGGCACCCTGGTGCCTATAATGCAAGTCCAGGAAGAGAGGTGGACCCCTGGGTAGCTTGCTGGGGTCAGAGGCCCCTAGGTGGAGGGCCAGGGGGCATCCTGGGGCCTACACTGCAAGTCCAGGGATAGACTCGGACCCCTGGGTAGCTTGCTGGGGTCAGGGGCACCTAGATGGAGGGCCAGGGGTAACCCTGGGGCCTATACTGCAAGTCCAGGGAGAGAGGTGGACCCCTGGGTAGCTTGCCGGGGTCAGAGACCCCTAGTTGGAGGGCAAGGGGGCACCCTGGGGCCTTTAATGGAAGTCCAGGGAGGGAAGTGGACCCCTGGGTAGCTGGCTAGGGTCAGATTCCCCTAGGTGGAAGGCCAGGGCACACCCTGGGGCCTATACTGCAAGTCCAGGGAGAGAGGTGGACCCCTGGGTAGCTTGCTAGGGTCAGGGGCCCTTAGGTGGAGGGCCAGAGGGCACCCTGAGGCCTATACTGCAAGTCCAGGAAAAGATGTGGACCCCTGGGTAGCTTGCTGGGGTCATAGGCCCCTAAGTGGAGTGCCAGGGGCACCCTGGGGCCTATACTGCAAGTCCAGGGAGAGAGGTGGAGCCCTGGGTAGCTTGCTGGGGTCAGGGGCCCTTCGGTGGAGGGCCAGGTGGCACCCTGGTGCCTATAATGCAAGTCCAGGAAGAGAGGTGGACCCCTGGGTAGCTTGCTGGGGTCAGAGGCCCCTAGGTGGAGGGCCAGGGGGCATCCTGGGGCCTACACTGCAAGTCCAGGGATAGACACGGACCCCTGGGTAGCTTGCTGGGGTCAGGGGCACCTAGATGGAGGGCCAGGGGTAACCCTGGGGCCTATACTGCAAGTCCAGGGAGAGAGGTGGACCCCTGGTTAGTTTGCTGGGCTCATGGGCCCTTACGTGGAGGGCCAGGGGCACCCTGGGGCCTATACTGCAAGTCCAGGGAGAGAGCTGATTCTCTGGGTAGCTTGCTGGGGTCAAAAGCCCCTAGGTGGGGTGCAAGGGGGCACCCTGGGGCCTATACTGCAAGTCCAGGGAGAGAGGTGGACCAAAGGGTAGCTTGCTGGGGTAAGGGGCCCCTAGTAGGAGGGCCAGGGGGCACCCTGGGGCCTATACTGCAAGACCAGGGAGAGAGGTGGACCCCTTGGTAGCTTGCTGGGGTCAGGGGCCCTTAGGTGGAGGGCCAGGTGCACCCTGGGGCCTTTAATGGAAGTCCAGGGAGGGAAGTGGACCCTGGGTAGCTTGCTGGGGTCATATTCCCCTAGGTGGAAGGCCAGTGTGCACCCTGGGGCCTATACTGCAAGTCCAGGGAGAGAGGTGGACCCCTGGGTAGCTTGCTGGTGTCAGGGGCACCTAGATGGAGGGCCAGGGGTAACCCTGGGGCCTATACTGCAAGTCCAGGGAGAGAGGTGGACCCCTGGTTAGTTTGCTGGACTCATGGGCCCTTAGGTGGAGGGCCAGGGGCACCCTGGGGCCTACACTGCAAGTCCAGGGAGAGAGCTGGTCCTCTGGGTAGCTTGCTGGGGTGGGGGGCCCTTAGGTGGAGGGCAAGGGGGCACCCTGGGGCCTACACTGCAAGTCCAGGGAGAGAGGTGGACACCTGGGTAGCTTACTGGGGTCAGGATCCCTTAGGTGGAGGGCAAGGGGGCACCCTGGGGCCTACACTGCATGTCCAGGGAGAGAGGTGGACCCCTGGGTAGCATGCTGGGGTCAGAGGCCCTTAGGTGGAGGGCAAGGGGGCACCCTGGGGCCTACACTGCAAGTCCAGGGAGAGAGGTGGTCCCCTGGGTAGCTTGCTGGGGTCAGAGGCCCTTAGGTGGAGGGCAAGGGGGCACCCTGGGGCCTACACTGCAAGTCCAGGGAGAGAGGTGGACCCCTGGGTAGCTTGCTGGGGTCAGAGGCCCCTAGGTGGAGGGCCAGGGAGCACCCTGGGGCCTATACTGCAATATCAGGGAGAGAGGTGGACCCCTTGGTAACTTGCTGGGGTCAGAGACCCCTAGGTGGAGGGCAAGGGGGCACTCTGGGGCCTCCACTGCAAGTCCAGGGAGAGAGGTGGACTCCTGGGTAGCTTGCTGGGGTCAGAGGCCCCCAGATGGAAGGCCAGGGGGCACCCTTGGGCCTACACTGCAAGTCCAGGGAGAGAGGTGGACCCCTGGGTAGCTTGCTGGGGTCAGAGACCCCTAGTTGGAGGGCAAGGGGGCACCCTGGGGCCTTTAATGGAAGTCCAAGGAGGGAAGTGGACCCTGGGTAGCCTGCTGGGGTCAGATTCCCTTAGGTGGAAGGCCAGGGCGCACCCTGGGGCCTATACTGCAAGTCCAGGGAGAGAGGTGGACCCCTGGGTAGCTTGCTGGGGTAAGGGGCCCTTAGTTGGAGGGCCAGGGGCACCCTGGGGCCTATACTGCATGTCCAGGAAGAGATGTGGACCCCTGGGTAGCTTGCTGGGGTCATAGGCCCCTAAGTGGAGTGCCAGGGGCACCCTGGGGCCTATACTGCAAGTCCAGGGAGAGAGGTGGACCCCTGGGTAGCTTGCTGGGGTCAGAGGCCCCTAGGTGGAGGGCCAGGTGGCACAATGGGGCCTATACTGCTGGTCCAGGGAGAGAGGTGGACCCCTGGGTAGCTTGCTGGGGTCAGGGGCCCTTAGGTGGAGGGCCAGGGGTCACCCTGGGGCCTACACTGCAAGTCCAGGGAGAGAGGTGGACCCCTGGGTAGCTTGCTGGGGTCAGAGGCCCCCAGGTGGAGGGCCAGGGGGCACCCTTGGGCCTACACTGCAAGTCCAGGGAGAGAGGTGGACCCCTGGGTAGCTTGCTGGGGTCAGAGACCCCTAGTTGGAGGGCCAGGGGCACCCTGGGGCCTTTTATGGAAGTCCAGGGAGGGAAGTGGACCCTGGGTAGCCTGCTGGGGTCAGATTCCCTTAGGTGGAAGGCCAGGGCGCACCCTGGGGCCTATACTGCAAGTCCAGGGAGAGAGGTGGACCCCTGGGTATCTTGCTGGGGTCAGGGGCCCTTAGGTGGAGGGCCAGGTGCACCCTGGGACCTATACTGCAAGTCCAGGAAGAGATGTGGACCCCTGGGTAGCTTGCTGGGGTCATAGGCCCCTAAGTGGAGTGCCAGGGCACCCTGGGGCCTATACTGCAAGTCCAGGGAGAGAGGTGGACCCCTGGGTAGCTTGCTCGGGTCAGGATCCCTTAGGTGGAGGGCAAGGGGGCACCCTGGGGCCTACACTGCATGTCCAGGGAGAGAGGTGGACCCCTGGGTAGCTTGCTGGGGTCAGGGGCCCTTAGGTGGAGGGCCAGGGGGCACCCTGGGGCCTATACTGCAAGTCCAGGAAGAGATGTGGACCCCTGGGTAGCTTGCTGGGGTCAGGGGCCCCTAGGTGGAGGGCAAGGGGGCACCCTGGGGCCTACACTGCAAGTCCAGGGAGAGAGGTGGACCCATGGGTAGCTTGCTGGGGTCAGAGTCCCCTAGGTGGAGGGCCAGGAGGCACAATGGGGCCTATACTGCTGGTCCAGGGAGAGAGGTGGACCCCTGGGTAGCTTGCTGGGGTCAGGGGCCCTTAGGTGGAGGGCCAGGGGGCACCCTGGGGCCTACACTGCAAGTCCAGGGAGAGAGGTGGACCCCTGGGTAGCTTGCTGGGGTCAGAGGCCCCCAGGTGGAGGGCCAGGGGGCACCCTTGGGCCTACACTGCAAGTCCAGGGAGAGAGGTGGACCCCTGGGTAGCTTGCTGGGGTCAGAGACCCCTAGTTGGAGGGCAAGGGGGCACCCTGGGGCCTTTAATGGAAGTCCAGGGAGGGAAGTGGACCCTGGGTAGCCTGCTGGGGTCAGATTCTCTTAGGTGGAGGGCCAGGGTGCACCCTGGGGCCTATACTGCAAGTCCAGGGAGAGAGGTGGACCCCTGGGTAGCTTGCTGGGGTCAGGGGCCCTTAGGTGGAGGGCCAGGGGCACCCTGGGGCCTATACTGCATGTCCAGGAAGAGATGTGGACCCCTGGGTAGCTTGCTGGGGTCATAGGCCCCTAAGTGGAGTGCCAGGGGCACCCTGGGGCCTATACTGCAAGTCCAGGGAGAGAGGTGGACCCCTGGGTAGCTTGCTGGGGTCAGGGGCACTTAGGTGGAGGGCCAGGGGGCACCCTGGGGCCTACACTGCAAGTCCAGGTAGAGAGGTGGACCCCTGGGTAGCTTGCTGGGGTCAGAGGCCCCTAGGTGGAGGGCCAGGAGGCACAATGGGGCCTATACTGCTAGTCCAGGGAGAGAGGTGGACCCCTGGGTAGCTTGCTGGGGTCAGGGGCCCTTAGGTGGAGGGCAAGGGGGCACCCTGGGGCCTACACTGCAAGTCCAGGGAGAGAGGTGGACCCCTGGGTAGCTTGCTGGGGTCAGAGGCCCCCAGGTGGAGGGCCAGGGGGCACCCTTGGGCCTACACTGCAAGTCCAGGGAGAGAGGTGGACCCCTGGGTAGCTTGCTGGGGTCAGAGACCCCTAGTTGGAGGGCCAGGGGGCACCCTGGGGCCTTTAATGGAAGTCCAGGGAGAGAGGAGGACCCCTGGGTAGCTTGCTCGGGTCAGGATCCCTTAGGTGGAGGGCAAGGGGGCACCCTGGGGCCTACACTGCATGTCCAGGGAGAGAGGTGGACCCCTGGGTAGCTTGCTGGGGTCAGGGGCCCTTAGGTGGAGGGCCAGGGGGCACCCTGGGGCCTATACTGCAAGTCCAGGAAGAGATGTGGACCCCTGGGTAGCTTGCTGGGGTCAGGGGCCCTTAGGTGGAGGGCAAGGGGGCACCCTGGGGCCTACACTGCAAGTCCAGGGAGAGAGGTGGACCCCTGGGTAGCTTACTGGGGTCAGAGGCCCTTAGGTGGAGGGCCAGGGGGCACCCTGGGGCCTACACTGCAAGTCCAGGGAGAGAGGTGGACCCCTGGGTAGCTTGCTGGGGTCAGAGGCCCCTAGGTGGAGGGCCAGGAGGCACAATGGGGCCTATACTGCTGGTCCAGGGAGAGAGTTGGACCCCCGGGTAGCTTGCTGGGGTCAGAGGCCCTTAGGTGGAGGGCCAAGGGGCACCCTGGGGCCTACACTGCAAGTCCAGGGAGAGAGGTGGACCCCTGGGTAGCTTGCTGGGGTCAGAGGCCCCCAGGTGGAGGGCCAGGGGGCACCCTTGGGCCTACACTGCAAGTCCAGGGAGAGAGGTGGACCCCTGGGTAGCTTGCTGGGGTCAGAGACCCCTAGTTGGAGGGCAAGGGGGCACCCTGGGGCCTTTAATGGAAGTCCAGGGAGGGAAGTGGACCCCTGGGTAGCTTGCTGGGGTCAGATGCCCCTAGGTGGAGGGCCAGGAGGCACAATGGGGCCTATACTGCTAGTCCAGGGAGAGAGGTGGACCCCTGGGTAGCTTGCTGGGGTCAGGGGCCCTTAGGTGGAGGGCAAGGGGGCACCCTGGGGCCTACACTGCAAGTCCAGGGAGAGAGGTGGACCCCTGGGTAGCTTGCTGGGGTCAGAGGCCCCCAGGTGGAGGGCCAGGGGGCACCCTTGGGCCTACACTGCAAGTCCAGGGAGAGAGGTGGACCCCTGGGTAGCTTGCTGGGGTCAGACACCCCTAGTTGGAGGGCCAGGGGGCACCCTGGGGCCTTTAATGGAAGTCCAGGGAGAGAGGAGGACCCCTGGGTAGCTTGCTCGGGTCAGGATCCCTTAGGTGGAGGGCAAGGGGGCACCCTGGGGCCTACACTGCATGTCCAGGGAGAGAGGTGGACCCCTGGGTAGCTTGCTGGGGTCAGGGGCCCTTAGGTGGAGGGCCAGGGGGCACCCTGGGGCCTATACTGCAAGTCCAGGAAGAGATGTGGACCCCTGGGTAGCTTGCTGGGGTCAGGGGCCCTTAGGTGGAGGGCAAGGGGGCACCCTGGGGCCTACACTGCAAGTCCAGGGAGAGAGGTGGACCCCTGGGTAGCTTACTGGGGTCAGAGGCCCTTAGGTGGAGGGCCAGGGGGCACCCTGGGGCCTACACTGCAAGTCCAGGGAGAGAGGTGGACCCCTGGGTAGCTTGCTGGGGTCAGAGGCCCCTAGGTGGAGGGCCAGGAGGCACAATGGGGCCTATACTGCTGGTCCAGGGAGAGAGTTGGACCCCCGGGTAGCTTGCTGGGGTCAGAGGCCCTTAGGTGGAGGGCCAGGGGGCACCCTGGGGCCTACACTGCAAGTCCAGGGAGAGAGGTGGACCCCTGGGTAGCTTGCTGGGGTCAGAGGCCCCCAGGTGGAGGGCCAGGGGGCACCCTTGGGCCTACACTGCAAGTCCAGGGAGAGAGGTGGACCCCTGGGTAGCTTGCTGGGGTCAGAGACCCCTAGTTGGAGGGCAAGGGGGCACCCTGGGGCCTTTAATGGAAGTCCAGGGAGGGAAGTGGACCCTGGGTAGCCTGCTGGGGTCAGATTCCCTTAGGTGGAAGGCCAGGGTGCACCCTGGGGCCTATACTGCAAGTCCAGGGAGAGAGGTGGACCCCTGGGTAGCTTGCTGGGGTCAGGGGCCCTTAGGTGGAGGGCCAGGGGCACCCTGGGGCCTATACTGCATGTCCAGGAAGAGATGTGGACCCCTGGGTAGCTTGCTGGGGTCATAGGCCCCTAAGTGGAGTGCCAGGGGCACCCTGGGGCCTATACTGCAAGTCCAGGGAGAGAGGTGGACCCCTGGGTAGCTTGCTCGGGTCAGGATCCCTTAGGTGGAGGGCAAGGGGGCACCCTGGGGCCTACACTGCATGTCCAGGGAGAGAGGTGGACCCCTGGGTAGCTTGCTGGGGTCAGGGGCCCTTACGTGGAGGGCCAGGGGGCACCCTTGGGCCTATACTGCAAGTCCAGGAAGAGATGTGGACCCCTGGGTAGCTTGCTGGGGTCAGGGGCCCTTAGGTGGAGGACAAGGGGGCACCCTGGGGCCTACACTGCAAGTCCAGGGAGAGAGGTGGACCCCTGGGTAGCTTACTGGGGTCAGAGGCCCTTAGGTGGAGGGCCAGGGGGCACCCTGGGGCCTACACTG
The DNA here is from genome assembly GCF_052040795.2 of Danio rerio. Lineage (NCBI taxonomy): Eukaryota > Metazoa > Chordata > Actinopteri > Cypriniformes > Danionidae > Danio > Danio rerio. The sequence goes on along the minus strand of NC_141041.1, from coordinate 28,568,140 downwards.
CAAGTCCAGGGAGAGATGTGGACCCCTGGGTAGCTTGCTGGGGTCAGAGGCCCCTAGGTGGAGGGCCAGGAGGCACAATGGGGCCTATACTGCTGGTCCAGGGAGAGAGGTGGACCCCTGGGTAGCTTGCTGGGGTCAGGGGCCCTTAGGTGGAGGGCCAGGGGGCACTCTGGGGCCTACACTGCAAGTCCAGGGAGAGAGGTGGACCCCTGGGTAGCTTGCTGGGGTCAGAGGCCCCCAGGTGGAGGGCCAGGGGGCACCCTTGGGCCTACACTGCAAGTCCAGGGAGAGAGGTGGACCCCTGGGTAGCTTGCTGGGGTCAGAGACCCCTAGTTGGAGGGCAAGGGGGCACCCTGGGGCCTTTAATGGAAGTCCAGGGAGGGAAGTGGACCCTGGGTAGCCTGCTGGGGTCAGATTCCCTTAGGTGAAAGGCCAGGGTGCACCCTGGGGCCTATACTGCAAGTCCAGGGAGAGAGGTGGACCCCTGGGTAGCTTGCTGGGGTCAGGGGCCCTTAGGTGGAGGGCCAGGGGCACCCTGGGGCCTATACTGCAAGTCCAGGAAGAGAGGTGGACCCCTGGGTAGCTTGCTGGGGTCAGAGGCCCCTAGGTGGAGGGCCAGGGGGCATCCTGGGGCCTACACTGCAAGTCCAGGGATAGACACGGAACCCTGGGTAGCTTGCTGGGGTCAGGGGCACCTAGATGGAGGGCCAGGGGTAACCCTGGGGCCTATACTGCAAGTCCATGGAGAGAGGTGGACCCCTGGTTAGTTTGCTGGGCTCATGGGCCCTTAGGTGGAGGGCAAGGGGGCACCCTGGGGCCTACACTGCAAGTCCAGGGAGAGAGGTTGACCCCTGGGTAGCTTGCTGGGGTCAGAGGCCCCTAGGTGGAGGGCCAGGAGGCACAATGGGGCCTATACTGCTGGTCCAGGGAGAGAGGTGGACCCCTGGGTAGCTTGCTGGGTTCAGGATCCCTTAGGTGGAGGGCAAGGGGGCACCCTGGGGCCTACACTCTATGTCCAGGGAGAGAGGTGGACCCCTGGGTAGCTTGCTGGGGTCAGAGGCCCTTAGGTGGAGGGCAAGGGGGCACCCTGGGGCCTACACTGCAAGTCCAGGGAGAGAGGTGGTCGCCTGGGTAGCTTGCTGGGGTCAGAGGCCCTTAGGTGGAGGGCAAGGGGGCACCCTGGGGCCTACACTGCAAGTCCAGGGAGAGAGGTGGACCCCTGGGTAGCTTGCCGGGGTCAGAGACCCCTAGTTGGAGGGCAAGGGGGCACCCTGGGGCCTTTAATGGAAGTCCAGGGAGGGAAGTGGACCCCTGGGTAGCTGGCTAGGGTCAGATTCCCCTAGGTGGAAGGCCAGGGCGCACCCTGGGGCCTATACTGCAAGTCCAGGGAGAGAGGTGGACCACTGGGTAGCTTGCTAGGGTCAGGGGCCCTTAGGTGGAGGGCCAGAGGGCACCCTGGGGCCTATACTGCAAGTCCAGGAAAAGATGTGGACCCCTGGGTAGCTTGCTGGGGTCATAGGCCCCTAAGTGGAGTGCTAGGGGCACCCTGGGGCCTATACTGCAAGTCCAGGGAGAGAGGTGGAGCCCTGGGTAGCTTGCTGGGGTCAGGGGCCCTTAGGTGGAGGGCCAGGTGGCACCCTGGTGCCTATAATGCAAGTCCAGGAAGAGAGGTGGACCCCTGGGTAGCTAGCTGGGGTCAGAGGCCCCTAGGTGGAGGGCCAGGGGGCATCCTGGGGCCTACACTGCAAGTCCAGGGATAGACACGGACCCCTGGGTAGCTTGCTGGGGTCAGGGGCACCTAGATGGAGGGCCAGGGGTAACCCTGGGGCCTATACTGCAAGTCCAGGGAGAGAGGTGGACCCCTGGTTAGTTTGCTGGGCTCATGGGCCCTTACGTGGAGGGCCAGGGGCACCCTGGGGCCTATACTGCAAGTCCAGGGAGAGAGCTGATTCTCTGGGTAGCTTGCTGGGGTCAAAAGCCCTTAGGTGGGGTGCAAGGGGGCACCCTGGGGCCTATACTGCAAGTCCAGGGAGAGAGGTGGACCCCTGGGTAGCTTGCTGGGGTAAGGGGCCCCTAGGAGGAGGGCCAGGGGGCACCCTGGGGCCTATACTGCAAGACCAGGGAGAGAGGTGGACCCCTTGGTAGCTTGCTGGGGTCAGGGGCCCTTAGGTGGAGGGCCAGGTGCACCCTGGGGCCTTTAATGGAAGTCCAGGGAGGGAAGTGGACCCTGGGTAGCTTGCTGGGGTCATATTCCCCTAGGTGGAAGGCCAGTGTGCACCCTGGGGCCTATACTGCAAGTCCAGGGAGAGAGGTGGACCCCTGGGTAGCTTGCTGGTGTCAGGGGCACCTAGATGGAGGGCCAGGGGTAACCCTGGGGCCTATATTGCAAGTCCAGGGAGAGAGGTGGACCCCTGGTTAGTTTGCTGGACTCATGGGCCCTTAGGTGGAGGGCCAGGGGCACCCTGGGGCCTACACTGCAAGTCCAGGGAGAGAGCTGGTCCTCTGGGTAGCTTGCTGGTGTGGGGGGCCCTTAGGTGGAGGGCAAGGGGGCACCCTGGGGCCTACACTGCAAGTCCAGGGAGAGAGGTGGACACCTGGGTAGCTTGCTGGGGTCAGGATCCCTTAGGTGGAGGGCAAGGGGGCACCCTGGGGCCTACACTGCATGTCCAGGGAGAGAGGTGGACCCGTGGGTAGCATGCTGGGGTCAGAGGCCCTTAGGTGGAGGGCAAGGGGGCACCCTGGGGCCTACACTGCAAGTCCAGGGAGAGAGGTGGTCCCCTGGGTAGCTTGCTGGGGTCAGAGGCCCTTAGGTGGAGGGCAAGGGGGCACCCTGGGGCCTACACTGCAAGTCCAGGGAGAGAGGTGGACCCCTGGGTAGCTTGCTGGGGTCAGAGGCCCTTAGGTGGAGGGCCAGGGGGCACCCTGGGGCCTATACTGCAAGATCAGGGAGAGAGGTGGACCCCTTGGTAACTTGCTGGGGTCAGAGACCCCTAGGTGGAGGGCAAGGGGGCACTCTGGGGCCTCCACTGCAAGTCCAGGGAGAGAGGTGGACCCCTGGGTAGCTTGCTGGGGTCAGAGGCCCCCAGGTGGAAGGCCAGGGGGCACCCTTGGGCCTACACTGCAAGTCCAGGGAGAGAGGTGGACCCCTGGGTAGCTTGCTGGGGTCAGAGACCCCTAGTTGGAGGGCAAGGGGGCACCCTGGGGCCTTTAATGGAAGTCCAAGGAGGGAAGTGGACCCTGGGTAGCCTGCTGGGTTCAGATTCCCTTAGGTGGAAGGCCAGGGCGCACCCTGGGGCCTATACTGCAAGTCCAGGGAGAGAGGTGGACCCCTGGGTAGCTTGCTGGGGTAAGGGGCCCTTAGTTGGAGGGCCAGGGGCACCCTGGGGCCTATACTGCATGTCCAGGAAGAGATGTGGACCCCTGGGTAGCTTGCTGGGGTCAAAGGCCCCTAAGTGGAGTGCCAGGGGCACCCTGGGGCCTATACTGCAAGTCCAGGGAGAGAGGTGGACCCCTGGGTAGCTTGCTGGGGTCAGGGGCCCTTAGGTGGAGGGCCAGGGGGCACCCTGGGGCCTACACTGCAAGTCCAGGGAGAGAGGTGGACCCCTGGGTAGCTTGCTCGGGTCAGAGGCCCCTAGGTGGAGGGCCAGGTGGCACAATGGGGCCTATACTGCTGGTCCAGGGAGAGAGGTGGACCCCTGGGTAGCTTGCTGGGGTCAGGGGCCCTTAGGTGGAGGGCCAGGGGTCACCCTGGGGCCTACACTGCAAGTCCAGGGAGAGAGGTGGACCCCTGGGTAGCTTGCTGGGGTCAGAGGCCCCCAGGTGGAGGGCCAGGGGTCACCCTTGGGCCTACACTGCAAGTCCAGGGAGAGAGGTGGACCCCTGGGTAGCTTGCTGGGGTCAGAGACCCCTAGTTGGAGGGCCAGGGGCACCCTGGGGCCTTTTATGGAAGTCCAGGGAGGGAAGTGGACCCTGGGTAGCCTGCTGGGGTCAGATTCCCTTAGGTGGAAGGCCAGGGCGCACCCTGGGGCCTATACTGCAAGTCCAGGGAGAGAGGTGGACCCCTGGGTATCTTGCTGGGGTCAGGGGCCCTTAGGTGGAGGGCCAGGTGCACCCTGGGGCCTATAATGCAAGTCCAGGAAGAGATGTGGACCCCTGGGTAGCTTGCTGGGGTCATAGGCCCCTAAGTGGAGTGCCAGGGGCACCCTGGGGCCTATACTGCAAGTCCAGGGAGAGAGGTGGACCCCTGGGTAGCTTGCTGGGGTCAGGGGCCCTTAGGTGGAGGGCCAGGTGGCACCCTGGTGCCTATAATGCAAGTCCAGGAAGAGAGGTGGACCCCTGGGTAGCTTGCTGGGGTCAGAGGCCCCTAGGTGGAGGGCCAGGGGGCATCCTGGGGCCTACACTGCAAGTCCAGGGATAGACACGGACCCCTGGGTAGCTTGCTGGGGTCAGGGGCACCTAGATGGAGGGCCAGGGGTAACCCTGGGGCCTATACTGCAAGTCCAGGGAGAGAGGTGGACCCCTGGGTAGCTTGCCGGGGTCAGAGACCCCTAGTTGGAGGGCAAGGGGGCACCCTGGGGCCTTTAATGGAAGTCCAGGGAGGGAAGTGGACCCCTGGGTAGCTGGCTAGGGTCAGATTCCCCTAGGTGGAAGGCCAGGGCACACCCTGGGGCCTATACTGCAAGTCCAGGGAGAGAGGTGGACCCCTGGGTAGCTTGCTAGGGTCAGGGGCCCTTAGGTGGAGGGCCAGAGGGCACCCTGAGGCCTATACTGCAAGTCCAGGAAAAGATGTGGACCCCTGGGTAGCTTGCTGGGGTCATAGGCCCCTAAGTGGAGTGCCAGGGGCACCCTGGGGCCTATACTGCAAGTCCAGGGAGAGAGGTGGAGCCCTGGGTAGCTTGCTGGGGTCAGGGGCCCTTAGGTGGAGGGCCAGGTGGCACCCTGGTGCCTATAATGCAAGTCCAGGAAGAGAGGTGGACCCCTGGGTAGCTTGCTGGGGTCAGAGGCCCCTAGGTGGAGGGCCAGGGGGCATCCTGGGGCCTACACTGCAAGTCCAGGGATAGACACGGACCCCTGGGTAGCTTGCTGGGGTCAGGGGCACCTAGATGGAGGGCCAGGGGTAACCCTGGGGCCTATACTGCAAGTCCAGGGAGAGAGGTGGACCCCTGGTTAGTTTGCTGGGCTCATGGGCCCTTACGTGGAGGGCCAGGGGCACCCTGGGGCCTATACTGCAAGTCCAGGGAGAGAGCTGATTCTCTGGGTAGCTTGCTGGGGTCAAAAGCCCCTAGGTGGGGTGCAAGGGGGCACCCTGGGGCCTATACTGCAAGTCCAGGGAGAGAGGTGGACCAAAGGGTAGCTTGCTGGGGTAAGGGGCCCCTAGGAGGAGGGCCAGGGGGCACCCTGGGGCCTATACTGCAAGACCAGGGAGAGAGGTGGACCCCTTGGTAGCTTGCTGGGGTCAGGGGCCCTTAGGTGGAGGGCCAGGTGCACCCTGGGGCCTTTAATGGAAGTCCAGGGAGGGAAGTGGACCCTGGGTAGCTTGCTGGGGTCATATTCCCCTAGGTGGAAGGCCAGTGTGCACCCTGGGGCCTATACTGCAAGTCCAGGGAGAGAGGTGGACCCCTGGGTAGCTTGCTGGTGTCAGGGGCACCTAGATGGAGGGCCAGGGGTAACCCTGGGGCCTATACTGCAAGTCCAGGGAGAGAGGTGGACCCCTGGTTAGTTTGCTGGACTCATGGGCCCTTAGGTGGAGGGCCAGGGGCACCCTGGGGCCTACACTGCAAGTCCAGGGAGAGAGCTGGTCCTCTGGGTAGCTTGCTGGGGTGGGGGGCCCTTAGGTGGAGGGCAAGGGGGCACCCTGGGGCCTACACTGCAAGTCCAGGGAGAGAGGTGGACACCTGGGTAGCTTACTGGGGTCAGGATCCCTTAGGTGGAGGGCAAGGGGGCACCCTGGGGCCTACACTGCATGTCCAGTGAGAGAGGTGGACCCCTGGGTAGCATGCTGGGGTCAGAGGCCCTTAGGTGGAGGGCAAGGGGGCACCCTGGGGCCTACACTGCATGTCCAGGGAGAGAGGTGGACCCCTGGGTAGCATGCTGGGGTCAGAGGCCCTTAGGTGGAGGGCAAGGGGGCACCCTGGGGCCTACACTGCAAGTCCAGGGAGAGAGGTGGACCCCTGGGTAGCTTGCTAGGGTCAGAGGCCCCTAGGTGGAGGGCCAGGGGGCACCCTGGGGCCTATACTGCAATATCAGGGAGAGAGGTGGACCCCTTGGTAACTTGCTGGGGTCAGAGACCCCTAGGTGGAGGGCAAGGGGGCACTCTGGGGCCTCCACTGCAAGTCCAGGGAGAGAGGTGGACCCCTGGGTAGCTTGCTGGGGTCAGAGGCCCCCAGATGGAAGGCCAGGGGGCACCCTTGGGCCTACACTGCAAGTCCAGGGAGAGAGGTGGACCCCTGGGTAGCTTGCTGGGGTCAGAGACCCCTAGTTGGAGGGCAAGGGGGCACCCTGGGGCCTTTAATGGAAGTCCAAGGAGGGAAGTGGACCCTGGGTAGCCTGCTGGGGTCAGATTCCCTTAGGTGGAAGGCCAGGGCGCACCCTGGGGCCTATACTGCAAGTCCAGGGAGAGAGGTGGACCCCTGGGTAGCTTGCTGGGGTAAGGGGCCCTTAGTTGGAGGGCCAGGGGCACCCTGGGGCCTATACTGCATGTCCAGGAAGAGATGTGGACCCCTGGGTAGCTTGCTGGGGTCATAGGCCCCTAAGTGGAGTGCCAGGGGCACCCTGGGGCCTATACTGCAAGTCCAGGGAGAGAGGTGGACCCCTGGGTATCTTGCTGGGGTCAGGGGCCCTTAGGTGGAGGGCCAGGAGGCACAATGGGGCCTATACTGCTGGTCCAGGGAGAGAGGTGGACCCCTGGGTAGCTTGCTGGGGTCAGGGGCCCTTAGGTGGAGGGCCAGGGGGCACCCTGGGGCCTACACTGCAAGTCCAGGGAGAGAGGTGGACCCCTGGGTAGCTTGCTGGGGTCAGAGGCCCCCAGGTGGAGGGCCAGGGGGCACCCTTGGGCCTACACTGCAAGTCCAGGGAGAGAGGTGGACCCCTGGGTAGCTTGCTGGGGTCAGGGGCCCTTAGGTGGAGGGCCAGGGGGCACCCTGGGGCCTACACTGCAAGTCCAGGGAGAGAGGTGGACCCCTGGGTAGCTTGCTGGGGTCAGAGGCCCCCAGGTGGAGGGCCAGGGGGCACCCTTGGGCCTACACTGCAAGTCCAGGGAGAGAGGTGGACCCCTGGGTAGCTTGCTGGGGTCAGAGACCCCTAGTTGGAGGGCAAGGGGGCACCCTGGGGCCTTTAATGGAAGTCCAGGGAGGGAAGTGGACCCTGGGTAGCCTGCTGGGGTCAGATTCTCTTAGGTGGAGGGCCAGGGTGCACCCTGGGGCCTATACTGCAAGTCCAGGGAGAGAGGTGGACCCCTGGGTAGCTTGCTGGGGTCAGGGGCCCTTAGGTGGAGGGCCAGGGGCACCCTGGGGCCTATACTGCATGTCCAGGAAGAGATGTGGACCCCTGGGTAGCTTGCTGGGGTCATAGGCCCCTAAGTGGAGTGCCAGGGGCACCCTGGGGCCTATACTGCAAGTCCAGGGAGAGAGGTGGACCCCTGGGTAGCTTGCTGGGGTCAGGGGCACTTAGGTGGAGGGCCAGGGGGCACCCTGGGGCCTACACTGCAAGTCCAGGTAGAGAGGTGGACCCCTGGGTAGCTTGCTGGGGTCAGAGGCCCCTAGGTGGAGGGCCAGGAGGCACAATGGGGCCTATACTGCTAGTCCAGGGAGAGAGGTGGACCCCTGGGTAGCTTGCTGGGGTCAGGGGCCCTTAGGTGGAGGGCAAGGGGGCACCCTGGGGCCTACACTGCAAGTCCAGGGAGAGAGGTGGACCCCTGGGTAGCTTGCTGGGGTCAGAGGCCCCCAGGTGGAGGGCCAGGGGGCACCCTTGGGCCTACACTGCAAGTCCAGGGAGAGAGGTGGACCCCTGGGTAGCTTGCTGGGGTCAGAGACCCCTAGTTGGAGGGCCAGGGGGCACCCTGGGGCCTTTAATGGAAGTCCAGGGAGAGAGGAGGACCCCTGGGTAGCTTGCTCGGGTCAGGATCCCTTAGGTGGAGGGCAAGGGGGCACCCTGGGGCCTACACTGCATGTCCAGGGAGAGAGGTGGACCCCTGGGTAGCTTGCTGGGGTCAGGGGCCCTTAGGTGGAGGGCCAGGGGGCACCCTGGGGCCTATACTGCAAGTCCAGGAAGAGATGTGGACCCCTGGGTAGCTTGCAGGGGTCAGGGGCCCTTAGGTGGAGGGCAAGGGGGCACCCTGGGGCCTACACTGCAAGTCCAGGGAGAGAGGTGGACCCCTGGGTAGCTTACTGGGGTCAGAGGCCCTTAGGTGGAGGGCCAGGGGGCACCCTGGGGCCTACACTGCAAGTCCAGGGAGAGAGGTGGACCCCTGGGTAGCTTGCTGGGGTCAGAGGCCCCTAGGTGGAGGGCCAGGAGGCACAATGGGGCCTATACTGCTGGTCCAGGGAGAGAGTTGGACCCCCGGGTAGCTTGCTGGGGTCAGAGGCCCTTAGGTGGAGGGCCAAGGGGCACCCTGGGGCCTACACTGCAAGTCCAGGGAGAGAGGTGGACCCCTGGGTAGCTTGCTGGGGTCAGAGGCCCCCAGGTGGAGGGCCAGGGGGCACCCTTGGGCCTACACTGCAAGTCCAGGGAGAGAGGTGGACCCCTGGGTAGCTTGCTGGGGTCAGAGACCCCTAGTTGGAGGGCCAGGGGGCACCCTGGGGCCTTTAATGGAAGTCCAGGGAGGGAAGTGGACCCCTGGGTAGCTTGCTGGGGTCAGAGGCCCCTAGGTGGAGGGCCAGGAGGCACAATGGGGCCTATACTGCTAGTCCAGGGAGAGAGGTGGACCCCTGGGTAGCTTGCTGGGGTCAGGGGCCCTTAGGTGGAGGGCAAGGGGGCACCCTGGGGCCTACACTGCAAGTCCAGGGAGAGAGGTGGACCCCTGGGTAGCTTGCTGGGGTCAGAGGCCCCCAGGTGGAGGGCCAGGGGGCACCCTTGGGCCTACACTGCAAGTCCAGGGAGAGAGGTGGACCCCTGGGTAGCTTGCTGGGGTCAGACACCCCTAGTTGGAGGGCCAGGGGGCACCCTGGGGCCTTTAATGGAAGTCCAGGGAGAGAGGAGGACCCCTGGGTAGCTTGCTCGGGTCAGGATCCCTTAGGTGGAGGGCAAGGGGGCACCCTGGGGCCTACACTGCATGTCCAGGGAGAGAGGTGGACCCCTGGGTAGCTTGCTGGGGTCAGGGGCCCTTAGGTGGAGGGCCAGGGGGCACCCTGGGGCCTATACTGCAAGTCCAGGAAGAGATGTGGACCCCTGGGTAGCTTGCTGGGGTCAGGGGCCCTTAGGTGGAGGGCAAGGGGGCACCCTGGGGCCTACACTGCAAGTCCAGGGAGAGAGGTGGACCCCTGGGTAGCTTACTGGGGTCAGAGGCCCTTAGGTGGAGGGCCAGGGGGCACCCTGGGGCCTACACTGCAAGTCCAGGGAGAGAGGTGGACCCCTGGGTAGCTTGCTGGGGTCAGAGGCCCCTAGGTGGAGGGCCAGGAGGCACAATGGGGCCTATACTGCTGGTCCAGGGAGAGAGTTGGACCCCCGGGTAGCTTGCTGGGGTCAGAGGCCCTTAGGTGGAGGGCCAGGGGGCACCCTGGGGCCTACACTGCAAGTCCAGGGAGAGAGGTGGACCCCTGGGTAGCTTGCTGGGGTCAGAGGCCCCCAGGTGGAGGGCCAGGGGGCACCCTTGGGCCTACACTGCAAGTCCAGGGAGAGAGGTGGACCCCTGGGTAGCTTGCTGGGGTCAGAGACCCCTAGTTGGAGGGCAAGGGGGCACCCTGGGGCCTTTAATGGAAGTCCAGGGAGGGAAGTGGACCCTGGGTAGCCTGCTGGGGTCAGATTCCCTTAGGTGGAAGGCCAGGGTGCACCCTGGGGCCTATACTGCAAGTCCAGGGAGAGAGGTGGACCCCTGGGTAGCTTGCTGGGGTCAGGGGCCCTTAGGTGGAGGGCCAGGGGCACCCTGGGGCCTATACTGCATGTCCAGGAAGAGATGTGGACCCCTGGGTAGCTTGCTGGGGTCATAGGCCCCTAAGTGGAGTGCCAGGGGCACCCTGGGGCCTATACTGCAAGTCCAGGGAGAGAGGTGGACCCCTGGGTAGCTTGCTAGGGTCATAGGCCCCTAAGTGGAGTGCCAGGGGCACCCTGGGGCCTATACTGCAAGTCCAGGGAGAGAGGTGGACCCCTGGGTAGCTTGCTCGGGTCAGGATCCCTTAGGTGGAGGGCAAGGGGGCACCCTGGGGCCTACACTGCATGTCCAGGGAGAGAGGTGGACCCCTGGGTAGCTTGCTGGGGTCAGGGGCCCTTACGTGGAGGGCCAGGGGGCACCCTTGGGCCTATACTGCAAGTCCAGGAAGAGATGTGGACCCCTGGGTAGCTTGCTGGGGTCATGGGCCCTTAGGTGGAGGACAAGGGGGCACCCTGGGGCCTACACTGCAAGTCCAGGGAGAGAGGTGGACCCCTGGGTAGCTTACTGGGGTCAGAGGCCCTTAGGTGGAGGGCCAGGGGGCACCCTGGGGCCTACACTGCAAGTCCAGGGAGAGATGTGGACCCCTGGGTAGCTTGCTGGGGTCAGAGGCCCCTAGGTGGAGGGCCAGGAGGCACAATGGGGCCTATACTGCTGGTCCAGGGAGAGAGGTGGACCCCTGGGTAGCTTGCTGGGGTCAGGGGCCCTTAGGTGGAGGGCCAGGGGGCACTCTGGGGCCTACACTGCAAGTCCAGGGAGAGAGGTGGACCCCTGGGTAGCTTGCTGGGGTCAGAGGCCCCTAGGTGGAGGGCCAGGGGGCACCCTTGGGCCTACACTGCAAGTCCAGGGAGAGAGGTGGACCCCTGGGTAGCTTGCTGGGGTCAGAGACCCCTAGTTGGAGGGCAAGGGGGCACCCTGGGGCCTTTAATGGAAGTCCAGGGAGGGAAGTGGACCCTGGGTAGCCTGCTGGGGTCAGATTCCCTTAGGTGAAAGGCCAGGGTGCACCCTGGGGCCTATACTGCAAGTCCAGGGAGAGAGGTGGACCCCTGGGTAGCTTGCTGGGGTCAGGGGCCCTTAGGTGGAGGGCCAGGGGCACCCTGGGGCCTATACTGCAAGTCCAGGAAGAGAGGTGGACCCCTGGGTAGCTTGCTGGGGTCAGAGGCCCCTAGGTGGAGGGCCAGGGGGCATCCTGGGGCCTACACTGCAAGTCCAGGGATAGACACGGAACCCTGGGTAGCTTGCTGGGGTCAGGGGCACCTAGATGGAGGGCCAGGGGTAACCCTGGGGCCTATACTGCAAGTCCATGGAGAGAGGTGGACCCCTGGTTAGTTTGCTGGGCTCATGGGCCCTTAGGTGGAGGGCAAGGGGGCACCCTGGGGCCTACACTGCAAGTCCAGGGAGAGAGGTTGACCCCTGGGTAGCTTGCTGGGGTCAGAGGCCCCTAGGTGGAGGGCCAGGAGGCACAATGGGGCCTATACTGCTGGTCCAGGGAGAGAGGTGGACCCCTGGGTAGCTTGCTGGGTTCAGGATCCCTTAGGTGGAGGGCAAGGGGGCACCCTGGGGCCTACACTCTATGTCCAGGGAGAGAGGTGGACCCCTGGGTAGCTTGCTGGGGTCAGAGGCCCTTAGGTGGAGGGCAAGGGGGCACCCTGGGGCCTACACTGCAAGTCCAGGGAGAGAGGTGGTCGCCTGGGTAGCTTGCTGGGGTCAGAGGCCCTTAGGTGGAGGGCAAGGGGGCACCCTGGGGCCTACACTGCAAGTCCAGGGAGAGAGGTGGACCCCTGGGTAGCTTGCCGGGGTCAGAGACCCCTAGTTGGAGGGCAAGGGGGCACCCTGGGGCCTTTAATGGAAGTCCAGGGAGGGAAGTGGACCCCTGGGTAGCTGGCTAGGGTCAGATTCCCCTAGGTGGAAGGCCAGGGCGCACCCTGGGGCCTATACTGCAAGTCCAGGGAGAGAGGTGGACCACTGGGTAGCTTGCTAGGGTCAGGGGCCCTTAGGTGGAGGGCCAGAGGGCACCCTTTGGCCTATACTGCAAGTCCAGGAAGAGATGTGGACCCCTGGGTATTTTGCTGGGGTCATAGGCCCCTAAGTGGAGTGCCAGGGGCACCCTGGGGCCTATACTGCAAGTCCAGGGAGAGAGGTGGACCCCTGGGTAGCTTGCTGGGGTCAGGGGCCCTTAGGTGGAGGGCCAGGTGGCACCCTGGTGCCTATAATGCAAGTCCAGGAAGAGAGGTGGACCCCTGGGTAGCTTGCTGGGGTCAGAGGCCCCTAGGTGGAGGGCCAGGGGGCATCCTGGGGCCTACACTGCAAGTCCAGGGATAGACACGGACCCCTGGGTAGCTTGCTGTGGTCAGGGGCACCTAGATGGAGGGCCAGGGGTAACCCTGGGGCCTATACTGCAAGTCCAGGGAGAGAGGTGGACCCCTGGGTAGCTTGCCGGGGTCAGAGACCCCTAGTTGGAGGGCAAGGGGGCACCCTGGGGCCTTTAATGGAAGTCCAGGGAGGGAAGTGGACCCCTGGGTAGCTGGCTAGGGTCAGATTCCCCTAGGTGGAAGGCCAGGGCACACCCTGGGGCCTATACTGCAAGTCCAGGGAGAGAGGTGGACCCCTGGGTAGCTTGCTAGGGTCAGGGGCCCTTAGGTGGAGGGCCAGAGGGCACCCTGAGGCCTATACTGCAAGTCCAGGAAAAGATGTGGACCCCTGGGTAGCTTGCTGGGGTCATAGGCCCCTAAGTGGAGTGCCAGGGGCACCCTGGGGCCTATACTGCAAGTCCAGGGAGAGAGGTGGAGCCCTGGGTAGCTTGCTGGGGTCAGGGGCCCTTAGGTGGAGGGCCAGGTGGCACCCTGGTGCCTATAATGCAAGTCCAGGAAGAGAGGTGGACCCCTGGGTAGCTTGCTGGGGTCAGAGGCCCCTAGGTGGAGGGCCAGGGGGCATCCTGGGGCCTACACTGCAAGTCCAGGGATAGACACGGACCCCTGGGTAGCTTGCTGGGGTCAGGGGCACCTAGATGGAGGGCCAGGGGTAACCCTGGGGCCTATACTGCAAGTCCAGGGAGAGAGGTGGACCCCTGGTTAGTTTGCTGGGCTCATGGGCCCTTACGTGGAGGGCCAGGGCACCCTGGGGCCTATACTGCAAGTCCAGGGAGAGAGCTGATTCTCTGGGTAGCTTGCTGGGGTCAAAAGCCCCTAGGTGGGGTGCAAGGGGGCACCCTGGGGCCTATACTGCAAGTCCAGGGAGAGAGGTGGACCCCTGGGTAGCTTGCTGGGGTAAGGGGCCCCTAGGAGGAGGGCCAGGGGGCACCCTGGGGCCTATACTGCAAGACCAGGGAGAGAGGTGGACCCCTTGGTAGCTTGCTGGGGTCAGGGGCCCTTAGGTGGAGGGCCAGTTGCACCCTGGGGCCTTTAATGGAAGTCCAGGGAGGAGAGTGGACCCTGGGTAGCTTGCTGGGGTCATATTCCCCTAGGTGGAAGGCCAGTGTGCACCCTGGGGCCTAAACTGCAAGTCCAGGGAGAGAGGTGGACCCCTGGTTAGCTTGCTGGTGTCAGGGGCACCTAGATGGAGGGCCAGGGGTAACCCTGGGGCCTATACTGCAAGTCCAGGGAGAGAGGTGGACCCCTGGTTAGTTTGCTGGACTCATGGGCCCTTAGGTGGAGGGCTAGGGGCACCCTGGGGCATACACTGCATGTCCAGGGAGAGAGGTGGACCCCTGGGTAGCTTGCTGGGGTCAGAGGCCCTTAGGTGGAGGGCAAGGGGGCACCCTGGGGCCTACACTGCAAGTCTAGGGAGAGAGGTGGTCGCCTGGGTAGCTTGCTGGTGTCAGAGGCCCTTAGGTGGAGGGCAAGGGGGCACCCTGGGGCCTACACTGCAAGTCCAGGGAGAGAGGTGGACCCCTGGGTAGCTTGCCGGGGTCAGAGACCCCTAGTTGGAGGGCAAGGGGGCACCCTGGGGCCTTTAATGGAAGTCCAGGGAGGGAAGTGGACCCCTGGGTAGCTGGCTAGGGTCAGATTCCCCTAGGTGGAAGGCCAGGGCGCACCCTGGGGCCTATACTGCAAGTCCAGGGAGAGAGGTGGACCCCTGGGTAGCTTGCTAGGGTCAGGGGCCCTTAGGTGGAGGGCCAGAGGGCACCCTGGGGCCTATACTGCAAGTCCAGGAAAAGATGTGGACCCCTGGGTAGCTTGCTGGGGTCATAGGCCCCTAAGTGGAGTGCTAGGGGCACCCTGGGGCCTATACTGCAAGTCCAGGGAGAGAGGTGGAGCCCTGGGTAGCTTGCTGGGGTCAGGGGCCCTTAGGTGGAGGGCCAGGTGGCACCCTGGTGCCTATAATGCAAGTCCAGGAAGAGAGGTGGACCCCTGGGTAGCTAGCTGGGGTCAGAGGCCCCTAGGTGGAGGGCCAGGGGGCATCCTGGGGCCTACACTGCAAGTCCAGGGATAGACACGGACCCCTGGGTAGCTTGCTGGGGTCAGGGGCACCTAGATGGAGGGCCAGGGGTAACCCTGGGGCCTATACTGCAAGTCCAGGGAGAGAGGTGGACCCCTGGTTAGTTTGCTGGGCTCATGGGCCCTTACGTGGAGGGCCAGGGGCACCCTGGGGCCTATACTGCAAGTCCAGGGAGAGAGCTGATTCTCTGGGTAGCTTGCTGGGGTCAAAAGCCCCTAGGTGGGGTGCAAGGGGGCACCCTGGGGCCTATACTGCAAGTCCAGGGAGAGAGGTGGACCAAAGGGTAGCTTGCTGGGGTAAGGGGCCCCTAGGAGGAGGGCCAGAGGGCACCCTGGGGCCTATACTGCAAGACCAGGGAGAGAGGTGGACCCCTTGGTAGCTTGCTGGGGTCAGGGGCCCTTAGGTGGAGGGCCAGGTGCACCCTGGGGCCTTTAATGGAAGTCCAGGGAGGGAAGTGGACCCTGGGTAGCTTGCTGGGGTCATATTCCCCTAGGTGGAAGGCCAGTGTGCACCCTGGGGCCTATACTGCAAGTCCAGGGAGAGAGGTGGACCCCTGGGTAGCTTGCTGGTGTCAGGGGCACCTAGATGGAGGGCCAGGGTTAACCCTGGGGCCTATACTGCAAGTCCAGGGAGAGAGGTGGACCCCTGGTTAGTTTGCTGGACTCATGGGCCCTTAGGTGGAGGGCCAGGGGCACCCTGGGGCCTACACTGCAAGTCCAGGGAGAGAGCTGGTCCTCTGGGTAGCTTGCTGGGGTGGGGGGCCCTTAGGTGGAGGGCAAGGGGGCACCCTGGGGCCTACACTGCAAGTCCAGGGAGAGAGGTGGACCCCTGGGTAGCTTGCTGGGGTCAGGATCCCTTAGGTGGAGGGCAAGGGGGCACCCTGGGGCCTACACTGCATGTCCAGGGAGAGAGGTGGACCCCTGGGTAGCATGCTGGGGTCAGAGGCCCTTAGGTGGAGGGCAAGGGGGCACCCTGGGGCCTACACTGCAAGTCCAGGGAGAGAGGTGGTCCCCTGGGTAGCTTGCTGGGGTCAGAGGCCCTTAGGTGGAGGGCAAGGGGGCACCCTCGGGCCTACACTGCAAGTCCAGGGAGAGAGGTGGACTCCTGGGTAGCTTGCTGGGGTCAGAGGCCCCTAGGTGGAGGGCCAGGGGGCACCCTGGGGCCTATACTGCAAGATCAGGGAGAGAGGTGGACCCCTTGGTAACTTGCTGGGGTCAGAGACCCCTAGGTGGAGGGCAAGGGGGCACTCTGGGGCCTCCACTGCAAGTCCAGGGAGAGAGGTGGACCCCTGGGTAGCTTGCTGGGGTCAGAGGCCCCCAGGTGGAAGGCCAGGGGGCACCCTTGGGCCTACACTGCAAGTCCAGGGAGAGAGGTGGACCCCTGGGTAGCTTGCTGGGGTCAGAGACCCCTAGTTGGAGGGCAAGGGGGCACCCTGGGGCCTTTAATGGAAGTCCAAGGAGGGAAGTGGACCCTGGGTAGCTTGCTGGGGTCATATTCCCCTAGGTGGAAGGCCAGTGTGCACCCTGGGGCCTATACTGCAAGTCCAGGGAGAGAGGTGGACCCCTGGGTAGCTTGCTGGTGTCAGGGGCACCTAGATGGAGGGCCAGGGGTAACCCTGGGGCCTATACTGCAAGTCCAGGGAGAGAGGTGGACCCCTGGTTAGTTTGCTGGACTCATGGGCCCTTAGGTGGAGGGCCAGGGGCACCCTGGGGCCTACACTGCAAGTCCAGGGAGAGAGCTGGTCCTCTGGGTAGCTTGCTGGGGTGGGGGGCCCTTAGGTGGAGGGCAAGGGGGCACCCTGGGGCCTACACTGCAAGTCCAGGGAGAGAGGTGGACACCTGGGTAGCTTGCTGGGGTCAGGATCCCTTAGGTGGAGGGCAAGGGGGCACCCTGGGGCCTACACTGCATGTCCAGGGAGAGAGGTGGACCCCTGGGTAGCATGCTGGGGTCAGAGGCCCTTAGGTGGAGGGCAAGGGGGCACCCTGGGGCCTACACTGCAAGTCCAGGGAGAGAGGTGGTCCCCTGGGTAGCTTGCTGGGGTCAGAGGCCCTTAGGTGGAGGGCAAGGGGGCACCCTGGGGCCTACACTGCAAGTCCAGGGAGAGAGGTGGACCCCTGGGTAGCTTGCTGGGGTCAGAGGCCCCTAGGTGGAGGGCCAGGGGGCACCCTGGGGCCTATACTGCAAGATCAGGGAGAGAGGTGGACCCCTTGGTAACTTGCTGGGGTCAGAGACCCCTAGGTGGAGGGCAAGGGGGCACTCTGGGGCCTCCACTGCAAGTCCAGGGAGAGAGGTGGACCCCTGGGTAGCTTGCTGGGGTCAGAGGCCCCTAGGTGGAGGGCCAGGGGGCACCCTGGGGCCTATACTGCAAGATCAGGGAGAGAGGTGGACCCCTTGGTAACTTGCTGGGGTCAGAGACCCCTAGGTGGAGGGCAAGGGGGCACTCTGGGGCCTCCACTGCAAGTCCAGGGAGAGAGGTGGACCCCTGGGTAGCTTGCTGGGGTCAGAGGCCCCCAGGTGGAAGGCCAGGGGGCACCCTTGGGCCTACACTGCAAGTCCAGGGAGAGAGGTGGACCCCTGGGTAGCTTGCTGGGGTCAGAGACCCCTAGTTGGAGGGCAAGGGGGCACCCTGGGGCCTTTAATGGAAGTCCAAGGAGGGAAGTGGACCCTGGGTAGCCTGCTGGGGTCATATTCCCTTAGGTGGAAGGCCAGGGCGCACCCTGGGGCCTATACTGCAAGTCCAGGGAGAGAGGTGGACCCCTGGGTAGCTTGCTGGGGTAAGGGGCCCTTAGTTGGAGGGCCAGGGGCACCCTGGGGCCTATACTGCATGTCCAGGAAGAGATGTGGACCCCTGGGTAGCTTGCTGGGGTCATAGGCCCCTAAGTGGAGTGCCAGGGGCACCCTGGGGCCTATACTGCAAGTCCAGGGAGAGAGGTGGACCCCTTGGTAGCTTGCTGGGGTCAGGGGCCCTTAGGTGGAGGGCCAGGTGCACCCTGGGGCCTTTAATGGAAGTCCAGGGAGGGAAGTGGACCCTGGGTAGCTTGCTGGGGTCAGATTCCCTTAGGTGGAAGGCCAGGGTGCACCCTGGGGCCTATACTGCAAGTCCAGGGAGAGAGGTGGACCCCTGGGTAGCTTGCTGGGGTCAGGGGCCCTTAGGTGTAGGGCCAGGGGCACCCTGGGGCCTATACTGCATGTCCAGGAAGATATGTGGACCCATGGGTAGCTTGCTAGGGTCATAGGCCCCTAGGTGGAGGGCCAGGGGGCACCCTGGGGCCTATACTGCAAGATCAGGGAGAGAGGTGGACCCCTTGGTAACTTGCTGGGGTCAGAGACCCCTAGGTGGAGGGCAAGGGGGCACTCTGGGGCCTCCACTGCAAGTCCAGGGAGAGAGGTGGACCCCTGGGTAGCTTGCTGGGGTCAGAGGCCCCCAGGTGGAAGGCCAGGGGGCACCCTTGGGCCTACACTGCAAGTCCAGGGAGAGAGGTGGACCCCTGGGTAGCTTGCTGGGGTCAGAGACCCCTAGTTGGAGGGCAAGGGGGCAACCTGGGGCCTTTAATGGAAGTCCAAGGAGGGAAGTGGACCCTGGGTAGCTTGCTGGGGTCATATTCCCCTAGGTGGAAGGCCAGTGTGCACCCTGGGGCCTATACTGCAAGTCCAGGGAGAGAGGTGGACCCCTGGGTAGCTTGCTGGTGTCAGGGGCACCTAGATGGAGGGCCAGGGGTAACCCTGGGGCCTATACTGCAAGTCCAGGGAGAGAGGTGGACCCCTGGTTAGTTTGCTGGACTCATGGGCCCTTAGGTGGAGGGCCAGGGGCACCCTGGGGCCTACACTGCAAGTCCAGGGAGAGAGCTGGTCCTCTGGGTAGCTTGCTGGGGTGGGGGCCCTTAGGTGGAGGGCAAGGGGGCACCCTGGGGCCTACACTGAAAGTCCAGGGAGAGAGGTGGACACCTGGGTAGCTTGCTGGGGTCAGGATCCCTTAGGTGGAGGGCAAGGGGGCACCCTGGGGCCTACACTGCATGTCCAGGGAGAGAGGTGGACCCCTGGGTAGCATGCTGGGGTCAGAGGCCCTTAGGTGGAGGGCAAGGGGGCACCCTGGGGCCTACACTGCAAGTCCAGGGAGAGAGGTGGTCCCCTGGGTAGCTTGCTGGGGTCAGAGGCCCTTAGGTGGAGGGCAAGGGGGCACCCTGGGGCCTACACTGCAAGTCCAGGGAGAGAGGTGGACCCCTGGGTAGCTTGCTGGGGTCAGAGGCCCCTAGGTGGAGGGCCAGGGGGCACCCTGGGGCCTATACTGCAAGTCCAGGGAGAGAGGTGGACCCCTTGGTAACTTGCTGGGGTCAGAGACCCCTAGGTGGAGGGCAAGGGGGCACTCTGGGGCCTCCACTGCAAGTCCAGGGAGAGAGGTGGACCCCTGGGTAGCTTGCTGGGGTCAGAGGCCCCTAGGTGGAGGGCCAGGGGGCACCCTGGGGCCTATACTGCAAGATCAGGGAGAGAGGTGGACCCCTTGGTAACTTGCTGGGGTCAGAGACCCCTAGGTGGAGGGCAAGGGGGCACCCTGGGGCCTACACTGCAAGTCCAGGGAGAGAGGTGGACCCCTGGGTAGCTTGCTGGGGTCAGAGGCCCCTAGGTGGAGGGCCAGGGGGCACCCTGGGGCCTATACTGCAAGTCCAGGGAGAGAGGTGGACCCCTTGGTAACTTGCTGGGGTCAGAGACCCCTAGGTGGAGGGCAAGGGGGCACTCTGGGGCCTCCACTGCAAGTCCAGGGAGAGAGGTGGACCCCTGGGTAGCTTGCTGGGGTCAGAGGCCCCTAGGTGGAGGGCCAGGGGGCACCCTGGGGCCTATACTGCAAGATCAGGGAGAGAGGTGGACCCCTTGGTAACTTGCTGGGGTCAGAGACCCCTAGGTGGAGGGCAAGGGGGCACTCTGGGGCCTCCACTGCAAGTCCAGGGAGAGAGGTGGACCCCTGGGTAGCTTGCTGGGGTCAGAGGCCCCCAGGTGGAAGGCCAGGGGGCACCCTTGGGCCTACACTGCAAGTCCAGGGAGAGAGGTGGACCCCTGGGTAGCTTGCTGGGGTAAGGGGCCCTTAGTTGGAGGGCCAGGGGCACCCTGGGGCCTATACTGCATGTCCAGGAAGAGATGTGGACCCCTGGGTAGCTTGCTGGGGTCATAGGCCCCTAAGTGGAGTGCCAGGGGCACCCTGGGGCCTATACTGCAAGTCCAGGGAGAGAGGTGGACCCCTGGGTAGCTTGCTGGGGTCAGAGACCCCTAGTTGGAGGGCAAGGGGGCACCCTGGGGCCTTTAATGGAAGTCCAGGGAGGGAAGTGGACCCTGGGTAGCCTGCTGGGGTCAGATTCCCTTAGGTGGAAGGCCAGGGTGCACCCTGGGGCCTATACTGCAAGTCCAGGGAGAGAGGTGGACCCCTGGGTAGCTTGCTGGGGTCAGGGGCCCTTAGGTGTAGGGCCAGGGGCACCCTGGGGCCTATACTGCATGTCCAGGAAGAGATGTGGACCCATGGGTAGCTTGCTAGGGTCATAGGCCCCTAAGTGGAGTGCCAGGGGCACCCTGGGGCCTATACTGCAAGTCCAGGGAGAGAGGTGGACCCCTGGGTAGCTTGCCGGGGTCAGGGGCACTTAGGTGGAGGGCCAGGGGGCACCCTGGGGCCTACACTGCAAGTCCAGGTAGAGAGGTGGACCCCTGGGTAGCTTGCTGGGGTCAGAGGCCCCTAGGTGGAGGGCCAGGAGGCACAATGGGGCCTATACTGCTAGTCCAGGGAGAGAGGTGGACCCCTGGGTAGCTTGCTGGGGTCAGGGGCCCTTAGGTGGAGGGCAAGGGAGCACCCTGGGGTCTACACTGCAAGTCCAGGGAGAGAGGTGGACCCCTGGGTAGCTTGCTGGGGTCAGAGGCCCCCAGGTGGAGGGCCAGGGGGCACCCTTGGGCCTACACTGCAAGTTCAGGGAGAGAGGTGGACCCCTGGGTAGCTTGCTGGGGTCAGAGACCCCTAGTTGGAGGGCCAGGGGGCACCCTGGGGCCTTTAATGGAAGTCCAGGGAGGGAAGTGGACCCTGGGTAGCCTGCTGGGGTCAGATTCCCTTAGGTGGAAGGCCAGGGCGCACCCTGGGGCCTATACTGCAAGTCCAGGGAGAGAGGTGGACCCCTGGGTAGCTTGCTGGGGTCAGGGGCCCTTAGGTGGAGGGCCAGGTGCACCCTGGGGCCTATACTGCAAGTCCAGGAAGAGATGTGGACCCCTGGGTAGCTTGCTGGGGTCAGAGGCCCCCAGGTGGAGGGCCAGGGGGCACCCTTGGGCCTACACTGCAAGTCCAGGGAGAGAGGTGGACCCCTGGGTAGCTTGCTGGGGTCAGAGACCCCTAGTTGGAGGGCCAGGGGGCACCCTGGGGCCTTTAATGGAAGTCCAGGGAGGGAAGTGGACCCTGGGTAGCCTGCTGGGGTCAGATTCCCTTAGTTGGAAGGCCAGGGCGCACCCTGGGGCCTATACTGCATGTCCAGGGAGAGAGGTGGACCCCTGGGTAGCTTGCTGGGGTCAGGGGCCCTTAGGTGGAGGGCCAGGTGCACCCTGGGGCCTATACTGCAAGTCCAGGAAGAGATGTGGACCCCTGGGTAGCTTGCTGGGGTCATAGGCCCCTAAGTGGAGTGCCAGGGGCACCCTGGGGCCTATACTGCAAGTCCAGGGAGAGAGGTGGACCCCTTGGTAGCTTGCTAGGGTCAGGATCCCTTAGGTGGAGGGCAAGGGGGCACCCTGGGGCCTACACTGCATGTCCAGGGAGAGAGGTGGACCCCTGGGTAGCTTGCTGGGGTCAGGGGCCCTTAGGTGGAGGGCCAGGTGGCACCCTGGGGCCTATACTGCAAGTCCAGGAAGAGATGTGGACCCCTGGGTAGCTTGCTGGGGTCAGGGGCCCTTAGGTGAAGGGCAAGGGGGCACCCTGGGGCCTACACTGCAAGTCCAGGGAGAGAGGTGGACCCCTGGGTAAATTGCTGGGGTCAGAGGCCCCCAGGTGGAGTGCCAAGGGGCACGCTTGGGCCTACACTGCAAGTCCAGGGAGAGAGGTGGACCCCTGGGTAGCTTGCCGGGGTCAGAGACCCCTAGTTGGAGGGCAAGGGGGCACCCTGGGGCCTATACTGCAAGTCCAGGGAGAGAGGTGGACCCCTGGGTAGCTTGCTAGGGTCAGGGGCCCTTAGGTGGAGGGCCAGAGGGCACCCTGGGGCCTATACTGCAAGTCCAGGAAGAGATGTGGACCCCTGGGTAGCTTGCTGGATTCATAGGCCCCTAAGTGGAGTGCCAGGGGCACCCTGGGGCCTATACTGCAAGTCCAGGGAGAGAGGTGGACCCCTGGGTAGCTTGCTGGGGTCAGGGGCCCTTAGGTGGAGGGCCAGGTGGCACCCTGGTGCCTATAATGCAAGTCCAGGAAGAGAGGTGGACCCCTGGGTAGCTTGCTGGGGTCAGAGGCCCCTAGGTGGAGGGCCAGGGGGCATCCTGGGGCCTACACTGCAAGTCCAGGGATAGACTCGGACCCCTGGGTAGCTTGCTGGGGTCAGGGGCACCTAGATGGAGGGCCAGGGGTAACCCTGGGGCCTATACTGCAAGTCCAGGGAGAGAGGTGGACCCCTGGGTAGCTTGCCGGGGTCAGAGACCCCTAGTTGGAGGGCAAGGGGGCACCCTGGGGCCTTTAATGGAAGTCCAGGGAGGGAAGTGGACCCCTGGGTAGCTGGCTAGGGTCAGATTCCCCTAGGTGGAAGGCCAGGGCACACCCTGGGGCCTATACTGCAAGTCCAGGGAGAGAGGTGGACCCCTGGGTAGCTTGCTAGGGTCAGGGGCCCTTAGGTGGAGGGCCAGAGGGCACCCTGAGGCCTATACTGCAAGTCCAGGAAAAGATGTGGACCCCTGGGTAGCTTGCTGGGGTCATAGGCCCCTAAGTGGAGTGCCAGGGGCACCCTGGGGCCTATACTGCAAGTCCAGGGAGAGAGGTGGAGCCCTGGGTAGCTTGCTGGGGTCAGGGGCCCTTCGGTGGAGGGCCAGGTGGCACCCTGGTGCCTATAATGCAAGTCCAGGAAGAGAGGTGGAC
Organism: Danio rerio; assembly: GCF_052040795.2. Lineage (NCBI taxonomy): Eukaryota > Metazoa > Chordata > Actinopteri > Cypriniformes > Danionidae > Danio > Danio rerio. Next base: position 28,545,551 of record NC_141041.1, on the reverse strand, counting down.
CCCTGGGTAGCTTGCTGGGGTCAGAGGCCCCTAGGTGGAGGGCCAGGGGGCATCCTGGGGCCTACACTGCAAGTCCAGGGATAGACACGGACCCCTGGGTAGCTTGCTGGGGTCAGGGGCACCTAGATGGAGGGCCAGGGGTAACCCTGGGGCCTATACTGCAAGTCCAGGGAGAGAGGTGGACCCCTGGTTAGTTTGCTGGGCTCATGGGCCCTTACGTGGAGGGCCAGGGGCACCCTGGGGCCTATACTGCAAGTCCAGGGAGAGAGCTGATTCTCTGGGTAGCTTGCTGGGGTCAAAAGCCCCTAGGTGGGGTGCAAGGGGGCACCCTGGGGCCTATACTGCAAGTCCAGGGAGAGAGGTGGACCAAAGGGTAGCTTGCTGGGGTAAGGGGCCCCTAGTAGGAGGGCCAGGGGGCACCCTGGGGCCTATACTGCAAGACCAGGGAGAGAGGTGGACCCCTTGGTAGCTTGCTGGGGTCAGGGGCCCTTAGGTGGAGGGCCAGGTGCACCCTGGGGCCTTTAATGGAAGTCCAGGGAGGGAAGTGGACCCTGGGTAGCTTGCTGGGGTCATATTCCCCTAGGTGGAAGGCCAGTGTGCACCCTGGGGCCTATACTGCAAGTCCAGGGAGAGAGGTGGACCCCTGGGTAGCTTGCTGGTGTCAGGGGCACCTAGATGGAGGGCCAGGGGTAACCCTGGGGCCTATACTGCAAGTCCAGGGAGAGAGGTGGACCCCTGGTTAGTTTGCTGGACTCATGGGCCCTTAGGTGGAGGGCCAGGGGCACCCTGGGGCCTACACTGCAAGTCCAGGGAGAGAGCTGGTCCTCTGGGTAGCTTGCTGGGGTGGGGGGCCCTTAGGTGGAGGGCAAGGGGGCACCCTGGGGCCTACACTGCAAGTCCAGGGAGAGAGGTGGACACCTGGGTAGCTTACTGGGGTCAGGATCCCTTAGGTGGAGGGCAAGGGGGCACCCTGGGGCCTACACTGCATGTCCAGGGAGAGAGGTGGACCCCTGGGTAGCATGCTGGGGTCAGAGGCCCTTAGGTGGAGGGCAAGGGGGCACCCTGGGGCCTACACTGCAAGTCCAGGGAGAGAGGTGGTCCCCTGGGTAGCTTGCTGGGGTCAGAGGCCCTTAGGTGGAGGGCAAGGGGGCACCCTGGGGCCTACACTGCAAGTCCAGGGAGAGAGGTGGACCCCTGGGTAGCTTGCTGGGGTCAGAGGCCCCTAGGTGGAGGGCCAGGGAGCACCCTGGGGCCTATACTGCAATATCAGGGAGAGAGGTGGACCCCTTGGTAACTTGCTGGGGTCAGAGACCCCTAGGTGGAGGGCAAGGGGGCACTCTGGGGCCTCCACTGCAAGTCCAGGGAGAGAGGTGGACTCCTGGGTAGCTTGCTGGGGTCAGAGGCCCCCAGATGGAAGGCCAGGGGGCACCCTTGGGCCTACACTGCAAGTCCAGGGAGAGAGGTGGACCCCTGGGTAGCTTGCTGGGGTCAGAGACCCCTAGTTGGAGGGCAAGGGGGCACCCTGGGGCCTTTAATGGAAGTCCAAGGAGGGAAGTGGACCCTGGGTAGCCTGCTGGGGTCAGATTCCCTTAGGTGGAAGGCCAGGGCGCACCCTGGGGCCTATACTGCAAGTCCAGGGAGAGAGGTGGACCCCTGGGTAGCTTGCTGGGGTAAGGGGCCCTTAGTTGGAGGGCCAGGGGCACCCTGGGGCCTATACTGCATGTCCAGGAAGAGATGTGGACCCCTGGGTAGCTTGCTGGGGTCATAGGCCCCTAAGTGGAGTGCCAGGGGCACCCTGGGGCCTATACTGCAAGTCCAGGGAGAGAGGTGGACCCCTGGGTAGCTTGCTGGGGTCAGAGGCCCCTAGGTGGAGGGCCAGGTGGCACAATGGGGCCTATACTGCTGGTCCAGGGAGAGAGGTGGACCCCTGGGTAGCTTGCTGGGGTCAGGGGCCCTTAGGTGGAGGGCCAGGGGTCACCCTGGGGCCTACACTGCAAGTCCAGGGAGAGAGGTGGACCCCTGGGTAGCTTGCTGGGGTCAGAGGCCCCCAGGTGGAGGGCCAGGGGGCACCCTTGGGCCTACACTGCAAGTCCAGGGAGAGAGGTGGACCCCTGGGTAGCTTGCTGGGGTCAGAGACCCCTAGTTGGAGGGCCAGGGGCACCCTGGGGCCTTTTATGGAAGTCCAGGGAGGGAAGTGGACCCTGGGTAGCCTGCTGGGGTCAGATTCCCTTAGGTGGAAGGCCAGGGCGCACCCTGGGGCCTATACTGCAAGTCCAGGGAGAGAGGTGGACCCCTGGGTATCTTGCTGGGGTCAGGGGCCCTTAGGTGGAGGGCCAGGTGCACCCTGGGACCTATACTGCAAGTCCAGGAAGAGATGTGGACCCCTGGGTAGCTTGCTGGGGTCATAGGCCCCTAAGTGGAGTGCCAGGGCACCCTGGGGCCTATACTGCAAGTCCAGGGAGAGAGGTGGACCCCTGGGTAGCTTGCTCGGGTCAGGATCCCTTAGGTGGAGGGCAAGGGGGCACCCTGGGGCCTACACTGCATGTCCAGGGAGAGAGGTGGACCCCTGGGTAGCTTGCTGGGGTCAGGGGCCCTTAGGTGGAGGGCCAGGGGGCACCCTGGGGCCTATACTGCAAGTCCAGGAAGAGATGTGGACCCCTGGGTAGCTTGCTGGGGTCAGGGGCCCCTAGGTGGAGGGCAAGGGGGCACCCTGGGGCCTACACTGCAAGTCCAGGGAGAGAGGTGGACCCATGGGTAGCTTGCTGGGGTCAGAGTCCCCTAGGTGGAGGGCCAGGAGGCACAATGGGGCCTATACTGCTGGTCCAGGGAGAGAGGTGGACCCCTGGGTAGCTTGCTGGGGTCAGGGGCCCTTAGGTGGAGGGCCAGGGGGCACCCTGGGGCCTACACTGCAAGTCCAGGGAGAGAGGTGGACCCCTGGGTAGCTTGCTGGGGTCAGAGGCCCCCAGGTGGAGGGCCAGGGGGCACCCTTGGGCCTACACTGCAAGTCCAGGGAGAGAGGTGGACCCCTGGGTAGCTTGCTGGGGTCAGAGACCCCTAGTTGGAGGGCAAGGGGGCACCCTGGGGCCTTTAATGGAAGTCCAGGGAGGGAAGTGGACCCTGGGTAGCCTGCTGGGGTCAGATTCTCTTAGGTGGAGGGCCAGGGTGCACCCTGGGGCCTATACTGCAAGTCCAGGGAGAGAGGTGGACCCCTGGGTAGCTTGCTGGGGTCAGGGGCCCTTAGGTGGAGGGCCAGGGGCACCCTGGGGCCTATACTGCATGTCCAGGAAGAGATGTGGACCCCTGGGTAGCTTGCTGGGGTCATAGGCCCCTAAGTGGAGTGCCAGGGGCACCCTGGGGCCTATACTGCAAGTCCAGGGAGAGAGGTGGACCCCTGGGTAGCTTGCTGGGGTCAGGGGCACTTAGGTGGAGGGCCAGGGGGCACCCTGGGGCCTACACTGCAAGTCCAGGTAGAGAGGTGGACCCCTGGGTAGCTTGCTGGGGTCAGAGGCCCCTAGGTGGAGGGCCAGGAGGCACAATGGGGCCTATACTGCTAGTCCAGGGAGAGAGGTGGACCCCTGGGTAGCTTGCTGGGGTCAGGGGCCCTTAGGTGGAGGGCAAGGGGGCACCCTGGGGCCTACACTGCAAGTCCAGGGAGAGAGGTGGACCCCTGGGTAGCTTGCTGGGGTCAGAGGCCCCCAGGTGGAGGGCCAGGGGGCACCCTTGGGCCTACACTGCAAGTCCAGGGAGAGAGGTGGACCCCTGGGTAGCTTGCTGGGGTCAGAGACCCCTAGTTGGAGGGCCAGGGGGCACCCTGGGGCCTTTAATGGAAGTCCAGGGAGAGAGGAGGACCCCTGGGTAGCTTGCTCGGGTCAGGATCCCTTAGGTGGAGGGCAAGGGGGCACCCTGGGGCCTACACTGCATGTCCAGGGAGAGAGGTGGACCCCTGGGTAGCTTGCTGGGGTCAGGGGCCCTTAGGTGGAGGGCCAGGGGGCACCCTGGGGCCTATACTGCAAGTCCAGGAAGAGATGTGGACCCCTGGGTAGCTTGCTGGGGTCAGGGGCCCTTAGGTGGAGGGCAAGGGGGCACCCTGGGGCCTACACTGCAAGTCCAGGGAGAGAGGTGGACCCCTGGGTAGCTTACTGGGGTCAGAGGCCCTTAGGTGGAGGGCCAGGGGGCACCCTGGGGCCTACACTGCAAGTCCAGGGAGAGAGGTGGACCCCTGGGTAGCTTGCTGGGGTCAGAGGCCCCTAGGTGGAGGGCCAGGAGGCACAATGGGGCCTATACTGCTGGTCCAGGGAGAGAGTTGGACCCCCGGGTAGCTTGCTGGGGTCAGAGGCCCTTAGGTGGAGGGCCAAGGGGCACCCTGGGGCCTACACTGCAAGTCCAGGGAGAGAGGTGGACCCCTGGGTAGCTTGCTGGGGTCAGAGGCCCCCAGGTGGAGGGCCAGGGGGCACCCTTGGGCCTACACTGCAAGTCCAGGGAGAGAGGTGGACCCCTGGGTAGCTTGCTGGGGTCAGAGACCCCTAGTTGGAGGGCAAGGGGGCACCCTGGGGCCTTTAATGGAAGTCCAGGGAGGGAAGTGGACCCCTGGGTAGCTTGCTGGGGTCAGATGCCCCTAGGTGGAGGGCCAGGAGGCACAATGGGGCCTATACTGCTAGTCCAGGGAGAGAGGTGGACCCCTGGGTAGCTTGCTGGGGTCAGGGGCCCTTAGGTGGAGGGCAAGGGGGCACCCTGGGGCCTACACTGCAAGTCCAGGGAGAGAGGTGGACCCCTGGGTAGCTTGCTGGGGTCAGAGGCCCCCAGGTGGAGGGCCAGGGGGCACCCTTGGGCCTACACTGCAAGTCCAGGGAGAGAGGTGGACCCCTGGGTAGCTTGCTGGGGTCAGACACCCCTAGTTGGAGGGCCAGGGGGCACCCTGGGGCCTTTAATGGAAGTCCAGGGAGAGAGGAGGACCCCTGGGTAGCTTGCTCGGGTCAGGATCCCTTAGGTGGAGGGCAAGGGGGCACCCTGGGGCCTACACTGCATGTCCAGGGAGAGAGGTGGACCCCTGGGTAGCTTGCTGGGGTCAGGGGCCCTTAGGTGGAGGGCCAGGGGGCACCCTGGGGCCTATACTGCAAGTCCAGGAAGAGATGTGGACCCCTGGGTAGCTTGCTGGGGTCAGGGGCCCTTAGGTGGAGGGCAAGGGGGCACCCTGGGGCCTACACTGCAAGTCCAGGGAGAGAGGTGGACCCCTGGGTAGCTTACTGGGGTCAGAGGCCCTTAGGTGGAGGGCCAGGGGGCACCCTGGGGCCTACACTGCAAGTCCAGGGAGAGAGGTGGACCCCTGGGTAGCTTGCTGGGGTCAGAGGCCCCTAGGTGGAGGGCCAGGAGGCACAATGGGGCCTATACTGCTGGTCCAGGGAGAGAGTTGGACCCCCGGGTAGCTTGCTGGGGTCAGAGGCCCTTAGGTGGAGGGCCAGGGGGCACCCTGGGGCCTACACTGCAAGTCCAGGGAGAGAGGTGGACCCCTGGGTAGCTTGCTGGGGTCAGAGGCCCCCAGGTGGAGGGCCAGGGGGCACCCTTGGGCCTACACTGCAAGTCCAGGGAGAGAGGTGGACCCCTGGGTAGCTTGCTGGGGTCAGAGACCCCTAGTTGGAGGGCAAGGGGGCACCCTGGGGCCTTTAATGGAAGTCCAGGGAGGGAAGTGGACCCTGGGTAGCCTGCTGGGGTCAGATTCCCTTAGGTGGAAGGCCAGGGTGCACCCTGGGGCCTATACTGCAAGTCCAGGGAGAGAGGTGGACCCCTGGGTAGCTTGCTGGGGTCAGGGGCCCTTAGGTGGAGGGCCAGGGGCACCCTGGGGCCTATACTGCATGTCCAGGAAGAGATGTGGACCCCTGGGTAGCTTGCTGGGGTCATAGGCCCCTAAGTGGAGTGCCAGGGGCACCCTGGGGCCTATACTGCAAGTCCAGGGAGAGAGGTGGACCCCTGGGTAGCTTGCTCGGGTCAGGATCCCTTAGGTGGAGGGCAAGGGGGCACCCTGGGGCCTACACTGCATGTCCAGGGAGAGAGGTGGACCCCTGGGTAGCTTGCTGGGGTCAGGGGCCCTTACGTGGAGGGCCAGGGGGCACCCTTGGGCCTATACTGCAAGTCCAGGAAGAGATGTGGACCCCTGGGTAGCTTGCTGGGGTCAGGGGCCCTTAGGTGGAGGACAAGGGGGCACCCTGGGGCCTACACTGCAAGTCCAGGGAGAGAGGTGGACCCCTGGGTAGCTTACTGGGGTCAGAGGCCCTTAGGTGGAGGGCCAGGGGGCACCCTGGGGCCTACACTGCAAGTCCAGGGAGAGATGTGGACCCCTGGGTAGCTTGCTGGGGTCAGAGGCCCCTAGGTGGAGGGCCAGGAGGCACAATGGGGCCTATACTGCTGGTCCAGGGAGAGAGGTGGACCCCTGGGTAGCTTGCTGGGGTCAGGGGCCCTTAGGTGGAGGGCCAGGGGGCACTCTGGGGCCTACACTGCAAGTCCAGGGAGAGAGGTGGACCCCTGGGTAGCTTGCTGGGGTCAGAGGCCCCCAGGTGGAGGGCCAGGGGGCACCCTTGGGCCTACACTGCAAGTCCAGGGAGAGAGGTGGACCCCTGGGTAGCTTGCTGGGGTCAGAGACCCCTAGTTGGAGGGCAAGGGGGCACCCTGGGGCCTTTAATGGAAGTCCAGGGAGGGAAGTGGACCCTGGGTAGCCTGCTGGGGTCAGATTCCCTTAGGTGAAAGGCCAGGGTGCACCCTGGGGCCTATACTGCAAGTCCAGGGAGAGAGGTGGACCCCTGGGTAGCTTGCTGGGGTCAGGGGCCCTTAGGTGGAGGGCCAGGGGCACCCTGGGGCCTATACTGCAAGTCCAGGAAGAGAGGTGGACCCCTGGGTAGCTTGCTGGGGTCAGAGGCCCCTAGGTGGAGGGCCAGGGGGCATCCTGGGGCCTACACTGCAAGTCCAGGGATAGACACGGAACCCTGGGTAGCTTGCTGGGGTCAGGGGCACCTAGATGGAGGGCCAGGGGTAACCCTGGGGCCTATACTGCAAGTCCATGGAGAGAGGTGGACCCCTGGTTAGTTTGCTGGGCTCATGGGCCCTTAGGTGGAGGGCAAGGGGGCACCCTGGGGCCTACACTGCAAGTCCAGGGAGAGAGGTTGACCCCTGGGTAGCTTGCTGGGGTCAGAGGCCCCTAGGTGGAGGGCCAGGAGGCACAATGGGGCCTATACTGCTGGTCCAGGGAGAGAGGTGGACCCCTGGGTAGCTTGCTGGGTTCAGGATCCCTTAGGTGGAGGGCAAGGGGGCACCCTGGGGCCTACACTCTATGTCCAGGGAGAGAGGTGGACCCCTGGGTAGCTTGCTGGGGTCAGAGGCCCTTAGGTGGAGGGCAAGGGGGCACCCTGGGGCCTACACTGCAAGTCCAGGGAGAGAGGTGGTCGCCTGGGTAGCTTGCTGGGGTCAGAGGCCCTTAGGTGGAGGGCAAGGGGGCACCCTGGGGCCTACACTGCAAGTCCAGGGAGAGAGGTGGACCCCTGGGTAGCTTGCCGGGGTCAGAGACCCCTAGTTGGAGGGCAAGGGGGCACCCTGGGGCCTTTAATGGAAGTCCAGGGAGGGAAGTGGACCCCTGGGTAGCTGGCTAGGGTCAGATTCCCCTAGGTGGAAGGCCAGGGCGCACCCTGGGGCCTATACTGCAAGTCCAGGGAGAGAGGTGGACCACTGGGTAGCTTGCTAGGGTCAGGGGCCCTTAGGTGGAGGGCCAGAGGGCACCCTGGGGCCTATACTGCAAGTCCAGGAAAAGATGTGGACCCCTGGGTAGCTTGCTGGGGTCATAGGCCCCTAAGTGGAGTGCTAGGGGCACCCTGGGGCCTATACTGCAAGTCCAGGGAGAGAGGTGGAGCCCTGGGTAGCTTGCTGGGGTCAGGGGCCCTTAGGTGGAGGGCCAGGTGGCACCCTGGTGCCTATAATGCAAGTCCAGGAAGAGAGGTGGACCCCTGGGTAGCTAGCTGGGGTCAGAGGCCCCTAGGTGGAGGGCCAGGGGGCATCCTGGGGCCTACACTGCAAGTCCAGGGATAGACACGGACCCCTGGGTAGCTTGCTGGGGTCAGGGGCACCTAGATGGAGGGCCAGGGGTAACCCTGGGGCCTATACTGCAAGTCCAGGGAGAGAGGTGGACCCCTGGTTAGTTTGCTGGGCTCATGGGCCCTTACGTGGAGGGCCAGGGGCACCCTGGGGCCTATACTGCAAGTCCAGGGAGAGAGCTGATTCTCTGGGTAGCTTGCTGGGGTCAAAAGCCCTTAGGTGGGGTGCAAGGGGGCACCCTGGGGCCTATACTGCAAGTCCAGGGAGAGAGGTGGACCCCTGGGTAGCTTGCTGGGGTAAGGGGCCCCTAGGAGGAGGGCCAGGGGGCACCCTGGGGCCTATACTGCAAGACCAGGGAGAGAGGTGGACCCCTTGGTAGCTTGCTGGGGTCAGGGGCCCTTAGGTGGAGGGCCAGGTGCACCCTGGGGCCTTTAATGGAAGTCCAGGGAGGGAAGTGGACCCTGGGTAGCTTGCTGGGGTCATATTCCCCTAGGTGGAAGGCCAGTGTGCACCCTGGGGCCTATACTGCAAGTCCAGGGAGAGAGGTGGACCCCTGGGTAGCTTGCTGGTGTCAGGGGCACCTAGATGGAGGGCCAGGGGTAACCCTGGGGCCTATATTGCAAGTCCAGGGAGAGAGGTGGACCCCTGGTTAGTTTGCTGGACTCATGGGCCCTTAGGTGGAGGGCCAGGGGCACCCTGGGGCCTACACTGCAAGTCCAGGGAGAGAGCTGGTCCTCTGGGTAGCTTGCTGGTGTGGGGGGCCCTTAGGTGGAGGGCAAGGGGGCACCCTGGGGCCTACACTGCAAGTCCAGGGAGAGAGGTGGACACCTGGGTAGCTTGCTGGGGTCAGGATCCCTTAGGTGGAGGGCAAGGGGGCACCCTGGGGCCTACACTGCATGTCCAGGGAGAGAGGTGGACCCGTGGGTAGCATGCTGGGGTCAGAGGCCCTTAGGTGGAGGGCAAGGGGGCACCCTGGGGCCTACACTGCAAGTCCAGGGAGAGAGGTGGTCCCCTGGGTAGCTTGCTGGGGTCAGAGGCCCTTAGGTGGAGGGCAAGGGGGCACCCTGGGGCCTACACTGCAAGTCCAGGGAGAGAGGTGGACCCCTGGGTAGCTTGCTGGGGTCAGAGGCCCTTAGGTGGAGGGCCAGGGGGCACCCTGGGGCCTATACTGCAAGATCAGGGAGAGAGGTGGACCCCTTGGTAACTTGCTGGGGTCAGAGACCCCTAGGTGGAGGGCAAGGGGGCACTCTGGGGCCTCCACTGCAAGTCCAGGGAGAGAGGTGGACCCCTGGGTAGCTTGCTGGGGTCAGAGGCCCCCAGGTGGAAGGCCAGGGGGCACCCTTGGGCCTACACTGCAAGTCCAGGGAGAGAGGTGGACCCCTGGGTAGCTTGCTGGGGTCAGAGACCCCTAGTTGGAGGGCAAGGGGGCACCCTGGGGCCTTTAATGGAAGTCCAAGGAGGGAAGTGGACCCTGGGTAGCCTGCTGGGTTCAGATTCCCTTAGGTGGAAGGCCAGGGCGCACCCTGGGGCCTATACTGCAAGTCCAGGGAGAGAGGTGGACCCCTGGGTAGCTTGCTGGGGTAAGGGGCCCTTAGTTGGAGGGCCAGGGGCACCCTGGGGCCTATACTGCATGTCCAGGAAGAGATGTGGACCCCTGGGTAGCTTGCTGGGGTCAAAGGCCCCTAAGTGGAGTGCCAGGGGCACCCTGGGGCCTATACTGCAAGTCCAGGGAGAGAGGTGGACCCCTGGGTAGCTTGCTGGGGTCAGGGGCCCTTAGGTGGAGGGCCAGGGGGCACCCTGGGGCCTACACTGCAAGTCCAGGGAGAGAGGTGGACCCCTGGGTAGCTTGCTCGGGTCAGAGGCCCCTAGGTGGAGGGCCAGGTGGCACAATGGGGCCTATACTGCTGGTCCAGGGAGAGAGGTGGACCCCTGGGTAGCTTGCTGGGGTCAGGGGCCCTTAGGTGGAGGGCCAGGGGTCACCCTGGGGCCTACACTGCAAGTCCAGGGAGAGAGGTGGACCCCTGGGTAGCTTGCTGGGGTCAGAGGCCCCCAGGTGGAGGGCCAGGGGTCACCCTTGGGCCTACACTGCAAGTCCAGGGAGAGAGGTGGACCCCTGGGTAGCTTGCTGGGGTCAGAGACCCCTAGTTGGAGGGCCAGGGGCACCCTGGGGCCTTTTATGGAAGTCCAGGGAGGGAAGTGGACCCTGGGTAGCCTGCTGGGGTCAGATTCCCTTAGGTGGAAGGCCAGGGCGCACCCTGGGGCCTATACTGCAAGTCCAGGGAGAGAGGTGGACCCCTGGGTATCTTGCTGGGGTCAGGGGCCCTTAGGTGGAGGGCCAGGTGCACCCTGGGGCCTATAATGCAAGTCCAGGAAGAGATGTGGACCCCTGGGTAGCTTGCTGGGGTCATAGGCCCCTAAGTGGAGTGCCAGGGGCACCCTGGGGCCTATACTGCAAGTCCAGGGAGAGAGGTGGACCCCTGGGTAGCTTGCTCGGGTCAGGATCCCTTAGGTGGAGGGCAAGGGGGCACCCTGGGGCCTACACTGCATGTCCAGGGAGAGAGGTGGACCCCTGGGTAGCTTGCTGGGGTCAGGGGCCCTTAGGTGGAGGGCCAGGGGGCACCCTGGGGCCTATACTGCAAGTCCAGGAAGAGATGTGGACCCCTGGGTAGCTTGCTGGGGTCAGGGGCCCTTAGGTGGAGGGCAAGGGGGCACCCTGGGGCCTACACTGCAAGTCCAGGGAGAAAAGTGGACCCCTTGGTAGCTTACTGGGGTCAGAGGCCCTTAGGTGGAGGGCCAGGGGGCACCCTGGGGCCTACACTGCAAGTCCAGGGAGAGAGGTGGACCCCTGGGTAGCTTGCTGGGGTCAGAGGCCCCTAGGTGGAGGGCCAGGAGGCACAATGGGGCCTATACTGCTGGTCCAGGGAGAGAGGTGGACCCCTGGGTAGCTTGCTGGGGTCAGGGGCCCTTAGGTGGAGGGCCAGGGGGCACCCTGGGGCCTACACTGCAAGTCCAGGGAGAGAGGTGGACCCCTGGGTAGCTTGCTGGGGTCAGAGGCCCCCAAGTGGAGGGCCAGGGGGCACCCTTGGGCCTACACTGCAAGTCCAGGGAGAGAGGTGGACCCCTGGGTAGCTTGCTGGGGTCAGAGACCCCTAGTTGGAGGGCAAGGGGGCACCCTGGGGCCTTTAATGGAAGTCCAGGGAGGGAAGTGGACCCTGGGTAGCCTGCTGGGGTCAGATTCTCTTAGGTGGAAGGCCAGGGTGCACCCTGGGGCCTATACTGCAAGTCCAGGGAGAGAGGTGGACCCCTGGGTAGCTTGCTGGGGTCAGGGGCCCTTAGGTGGAGGGCTAGGGGCACCCTGGGGCCTATACTGCATGTCCAGGAAGAGATGTGGACCCCTGGGTAGCTTGCTGGGGTCATAGGCCCCTAAGTGGAGTGCCAGGGGCACCCTGGGGCCTATACTGCAAGTCCAGGGAGAGAGGTGGACCCCTGGGTAGCTTGCTGGGGTCAGGGGCACTTAGGTGGAGGGCCAGGGGGCACCCTGGGGCCTACACTGCAAGTCCAGGTAGAGAGGTGGACCCCTGGGTAGCTTGCTGGGGTCAGAGGCCCCTAGGTGGAGGGCCAGGAGGCACAATGGGGCCTATACTGCTAGTCCAGGGAGAGAGGTGGACCCCTGGGTAGCTTGCTGGGGTCAGGGGCCCTTAGGTGGAGGGCAAGGGGGCACCCTGGGGCCTACACTGCAAGTCCAGGGAGAGAGGTGGACCCCTGGGTAGCTTGCTGGGGTCAGAGGCCCCCAGGTGGAGGGCCAGGGGGCACCCTTGGGCCTACACTGCAAGTCCAGAGAGAGAGGTGGACCCCTGGGTAGCTTGCTGGGGTCAGAGACCCCTAGTTGGAGGGCCAGGGGGCACCCTGGGGCCTTTAATGGAAGTCCAGGGAGAGAGGAGGACCCCTGGGTAGCTTGCTCGGGTCAGGATCCCTTAGGTGGAGGGCAAGGGGGCACCCTGGGGCCTACACTGCATGTCCAGGGAGAGAGGTGGACCCCTGGGTAGCTTGCTGGGGTCAGAGGCCCTTAGGTGGAGGGCCAGGGGACCCCCTGGGGCCTATACTGCAAGTCCAGGAAGAGATGTGGACCCCTGGGTAGCTTGCTGGGGTCAGGGGCCCTTAGGTGGAGGGCCAGGGGGGACCCTGGGGCCTACACTGCAAGTCCAGGGAGAGAGGTGGACCCCTGGGTAGCTTGCTGGGGTCAGAGGCCCCCAGGTGGAGGGCCAGGGGGCACCCTTGGGCCTACACTGCAAGTCCAGGGAGAGAGGTGGACCCCTGGGTAGCTTGCTGGGGTCAGAGACCCCTAGGTGGAGGGCAAGGGGGCACCCTGGGGCCTACACTGCAAGTCCAGGGAGAGAGGTGGACCCCTGGGTAGCTTACTGGGGTCAGAGGCCCTTAGGTGGAGGGCCAGGGGGCACCCTGGGGCCTACACTGCAAGTCCAGGGAGAGAGGTGGACCCCTGGGTAGCTTGCTGGGGTCAGAGGCCCCTAGGTGGAGGGCCAGGAGGCACAATGGGGCCTATACTGCTGGTCCAGGGAGAGAGTTGGACCCCTGGGTAGCTTGCTGGGGTCAGGGGCCCTTAGGTGGAGGGCCAGGGGGCACCCTGGGGCCTACACTGCAAGTCCAGGGAGAGAGGTGGACCCCTGGGTAGCTTGCTGGGGTCAGAGGCCCCCAGGTGGAGGGCCAGGGGGCACCCTTGGGCCTACACTGCAAGTCCAGGGAGAGAGGTGGACCCCTGGGTAGCTTGCTGGGGTCAGAGACCCCTAGTTGGAGGGCAAGGGGGCACCCTGGGGCCTTTAATGGAAGTCCAGGGAGGGAAGTGGACCCTGGGTAGCCTGCTGGGGTCAGATTCCCTTAGGTGGAAGGCCAGGGTGCACCCTGGGGCCTATACTGCAAGTCCAGGGAGAGAGGTGGACCCCTGGGTAGCTTGCTGGGGTCAGGGGCCCTTAGGTGGAGGGCCAAGGGCACCCTGGGGCATAAACTGCATGTCCAGGAAGAGATGTGGACCCCTGGGTAGCTTGCTGGGGTCATAGGCCCCTAAGTGGAGTGCCAGGGGCACCCTGGGGCCTATACTGCAAGTCCAGGGAGAGAGGTGGACCCCTGGGTAGCTTGCTAGGGTCATAGGCCCCTAAGTGGAGTGCCAGGGGCACCCTGGGGCCTATACTGCAAGTCCAGGGAGAGAGGTGGACCCCTGGGTAGCTTGCTCGGGTCAGGATCCCTTAGGTGGAGGGCAAGGGGACACCCTGGGGCCTACACTGCATGTCCAGGGAGAGAGGTGGACCCCTGGGTAGCTTGCTGGGGTCAGGGGCCCTTAGGTGGAGGGCAAGGGGGCACCCTGGGGCCTATACTGCAAGTCCAGGAAGAGATGTGGACCCCTGGGTAGCTTGCTGGGGTCAGGGACCCTTAGGTGGAGGGCAAGGGGGCACCCTGGGGCCTACACTGCAAGTCCAGGGAGAGAGGTGGACCCCTGGGTAGCTTACTGGGGTCAGAGGCCCTTAGGTGGAGGGCCAGGGGGCACCCTGGGGCCTACACTGCAAGTCCAGGGAGAGAGGTGGACCCCTGGGTAGCTTGCTGGGGTCAGAGGCCCCTAGGTGGAGGGCCAGGAGGCACAATGGGGCCTATACTGCTGGTCCAGGGAGAGAGGTGGACCCCTGGGTAGCTTGCTGGGGTCAGGGGCCCTTAGGTGGAGGGCCAGGGGGCACCCTGGGGCCTACACTGCAAGTCCAGGGAGAGAGGTGGACCCCTGGGTAGCTTGCTGGGGTCAGAGGCCCCCAGGTGGAGGGCCAGGGGGCACCCTTGGGCCTACACTGCAAGTCCAGGGAGAGAGGTGGACCCCTGGGTAGCTTGCTGGGGTCAGAGACCCCTAGTTGGAGGGCAAGGGGGCACCCTGGGGCCTTTAATGGAAGTCCAGGGAGGGAAGTGGACCCTGGGTAGCCTGCTGGGGTCAGATTCCCTTAGGTGGAAGGCCAGGGTGCACCCTGGGGCCTATACTGCAAGTCCAGGGAGAGAGGTGGACCCCTGGGTAGCTTGCTGGGGTCAGGGGCCCTTAGGTTGAGGGCCAGGGGCACCCTGGGGCCTATACTGCATGTCCAGGAAGAGATGTGGACCCCTGGGTAGCTTGCTCGGGTCAGGATCCCTTAGGTGGAGGGCAAGGGGGCACCCTGGGGCCTATACTGCAAGTCCAGGGAGAGAGGTGGACCCCTGGGTAGCTTGCTGGGGTCAGGGGCCCTTAGGTGGAGGGCCAGGGGCACCCTGGGGCCTATACTGCATGTCCAGGAAGAGATGTGGACCCCTGGGTAGCTTGCTGGGGTCATAGGCCCCTAAGTGGAGTGCCAGGGGCACCCTGGGGCCTATACTGCAAGTCCAGGGAGAGAGGTGGACCCCTGGGTAGCTTGCTAGGGTCATAGGCCCCTAAGTGGAGTGCCAGGGGCACCCTGGGGCCTATACTGCAAGTCCAGGGAGAGAGGTGGACCCCTGGGTAGCTTGCTCGGGTCAGGATCCCTTAGGTGGAGGGCAAGGGGGCACCCTGGGGCCTACACTGCATGTCCAGGGAGAGAGGTGGACCCCTGGGTAGCTTGCTGGGGTCAGGGGCCCTTAGGTGGAGGGCCAGGGGGCATCCTGGGGCCTATACTGCAAGTCCAGGAAGAGATGTGGACCCCTGGGTAGCTTACTGGGGTCAGAGGCCCTTAGGTGGAGGGCCAGGGGGCACCCTGGGGCCTACACTGCAAGTCCAGGGAGAGAGGTGGACCCCTGGGTAGCTTGCTGGGGTCAGAGGCCCCTAGGTGGAGGGCCAGGAGGCACAATGGGGCCTATACTGCTGGTCCAGGGAGAGAGGTGGACCCCTGGGTAGCTTGCTGGGGTCAGGGGCCCTTAGGTGGAGGGCCAGGGGGCACCCTGGGGCCTACACTGCAAGTCCAGGGAGAGAGGTGGACCCCTGGGTAGCTTGCTGGGGTCAGAGGCCCCTAGGTGGAGGGCCAGGAGGCACAATGGGGCCTATACTGCTGGTCCAGGGAGAGAGGTGGACCCCTGGGTAGCTTGCTGGGGTCAGAGACCCCTAGTTGGAGGGCAAGGGGGCACCCTGGGGCCTTTAATGGAAGTCCAGGGAGAGAGGTGGACCCCTGGGTAGCTTGCTGGGGTCAGAGACCCCTAGTTGGAGGGCAAGGGGGCACCCTGGGGCCTTTAATGGAAGTCCAGGGAGGGAAGTGGACCCTGGGTAGCCTGCTGGGGTCAGATTCCCTTAGGTGGAAGGCCAGGGTGCACCCTGGGGCCTATACTGCAAGTCCAGGGAGAGAGGTGGACCCCTGGGTAGCTTGCTGGGGTCAGAGGCCCTTAGGTGGAGGGCCAGGGGCACCCTGGGGCCTATACTGCATGTCCAGGAAGAGATGTGGACCCCTGGGTAGCTTGCTGGGGTCAGAGGCCCCTAAGTGGAGTGCCAGGGGCACCCTGGGGCCTATACTGCAAGTCCAAGGAGAGAGGTGGACCCCTGGGTAGCTTGCTGGGGTCAGGGGCACTTAGGTGGAGGGCCAGGGGGCACCCTGGGGCCTACACTGCAAGTCCAGGTAGAGAGTTGGACCCCTGGGTAGCTTGCTGGGGTCAGAGGCCCCTAGGTGGAGGGCCAGGAGGCACAATGGGGCCTATACTGCTAGTCCAGGGAGAGAGGTGGACCCCTGGGTAGCTTGCTGGGGTCAGGGGCCCTTAGGTGGAGGGCAAGGGGGCACCCTGGTGCCTACACTGCAAGTCCAGGGAGAGAGGTGGACCCCTGGGTAGCTTGCTGGGGTCAGAGGCCCCCAGGTGGAGGGCCAGGGGGCACCCTTGGGCCTACACTGCAAGTCCAGGGAGAGAGGTGGACCCCTGGGTAGCTTGCTGGGGTCAGAGACCCCTAGTTGGAGGGCCAGGGGGCACCCTGGGGCCTTTAATGGAAGTCCAGGGAGAGAGGTGGACCCCTGGGTAGCTTGCTCGGGTCAGGATCCCTTAGGTGGAGGGCAAGGGGGCACCCTGGGGCCTACACTGCATGTCCAGGGAGAGAGGTGGACCCCTGGGTAGCTTGCTGGGGTCAGGGGCCCTTAGGTGGAGGGCCAGGGGGCACCCTGGGGCCTATACTGCAAGTCCAGGAAGAGATGTGGACCCCTGGGTTGCTTGCTGGGGTCAGGGGCCCTTAGGTGGAGGGCAAGGGGGCACCCTGGGGCCTACACTGCAAGTCCAAGGAGAGAGGTGGACCCCTGGGTAGCTTACTGGGGTCAGAGGCCCTTAGGTGGAGGGCCAGGGGGCACCCTGGGGCCTAAACTGCAAGTCCAGGGAGAGAGGTGGACCCCTGGGTAGCTTGCTGGGGTCAGAGGCCCCTAGGTGGAGGGCCAGGAGGCACAATGGGGCCTATACTGCTGGTCCAGGGAGAGAGTTGGACCCCTGGGAAGCTTGCTGGGGTCAGGGGCACTTAGGTGGAGGGCCAGGGGGCACCCTGGGGCCTACACTGCAAGTCCAGGGAGAGAGGTGGACCCCTGGGTAGCTTGCTGGGGTCAGAGGCCCCCAGGTGGAGGGCCAGGGGGCACCCTTGGGCCTACACTGCAAGTCCAGGGAGAGAGGTGGACCCCTGGGTAGCTTGCTGGGGTCAGAGACCCCTAGTTGGAGGGCAAGGGGGCACCCTGGGGCCTTTAATGGAAGTCCAGGGAGGGAAGTGGACCCTGGGTAGCCTGCTGGGGTCAGATTCCCTTAGGTGGAAGGCCAGGGTGCACCCTGGGGCCTATACTGCAAGTCCAGGGAGAGAGGTGGACCCCTGGGTAGCTTGCTGGGGTCAGGGGCCCTTAGGTGGAGGGCCAGGGGCACCCTGGGGCCTATACTGCATGTCCAGGAAGAGATGTGGACCCCTGGGTAGCTTGCTGGGGTCAGAGGCCCCTAGGTGGAGGGCCAGGAGGCACAATGGGGCCTATACTGCTAGTCCAGGGAGAGAGGTGGACCCCTGGGTAGCTTGCTGGGGTCAGGGGCCCTTAGGTGGAGGGCAAGGGGGCACCCTGGGGCCTACACTGCAAGTCCAGGGAGAGAGGTGGACCCCTGGGTAGCTTGCTGGAGTCAGAGGCCCCCAGGTGGAGGGCCAGGGGGCACCCTTGGGCCTACACTGCAAGTCCAGGGAGAGAGGTGGACCCCTGGGTAGCTTGCTGGGGTCAGAGACCCCTAGTTGGAGGGCCAGGGGGCACCCTGGGGCCTTTAATGGAAGTCCAGGGAGAGAGGTGGACCCCTGGGTAGCTTGCTCGGGTCAGGATCCCTTAGGTGGAGGGCAAGGGGGCACCCTGGGGCCTACACTGCATGTCCAGGGAGAGAGGTGGACCCCTGGGTAGCTTGCTGGGGTCAGGGGCCCTTAGGTGGAGGGCCAGGGGGCACCCTGGGGCCTATACTGCAAGTCCAGGAAGAGATGTGGACCCCTGGGTAGCTTGCTGGGGTCAGGGGCCCTTAGGTGGAGGGCAAGGGGGCACCCTGGGGCCTACACTGCAAGTCCAGGGAGAGAGGTGGACCCCTGGGTAGCTTACTGGGGTCAGAGGCCCTTAGGTGGAGGGCCAGGGGGCACCCTGGGGCCTACACTGCAAGTCCAGGGAGAGAGGTGGACCCCTGGGTAGCTTGCTGGGGTCAGAGGCCCCTAGGTGGAGGGCCAGGTGGCACAATGGGGCCTATACTGCTGGTCCAGGGAGAGAGTTGGACCCCTGGGTAGCTTGCTGGGGTCAGGGGCACTTAGGTGGAGGGCCAGGGGGCACCCTGGGGCCTACACTGCAAGTCCAGGGAGAGAGGTGGACCCCTGGGTAGCTTGCTGGGGTCAGAGGCCCCCAGGTGGAGGGCCAGGGGGCACCCTTGGGCCTACACTGCAAGTCCAGGGAGAGAGGTGGACCCCTGGGTAGCTTGCTGGGGTCAGAGACCCCTAGTTGGAGGGCAAGGGGGCACCCTGGGGCCTTTAATGGAAGTCCAGGGAGGGAAGTGGACCCTGGGTAGCCTGCTGGGGTCAGATTCCCTTAGATGGAAGGCCAGGGTGCACCCTGGGGCCTATACTGCAAGTCCAGGGAGGGAGGTGGACCCCTGGGTAGCTTGCTGGGGTCAGGGGCCCTTAGGTGGAGGGCCAGGGGCACCCTGGGGCCTATACTGCATGTCCAGGAAGAGATGTGGACCCCTGGGTAGCTTGCTGGGGTCATAGGCCCCTAGGTGGAAGGCCAGGAGGCACAATGGGGCCTATACTGCTAGTCCAGGGAGAGAGGTGGACCCCTGTGTAGCTTGGTGGGGTCAGGGGCCCTTAGGTGGAGGGCAAGGGGGCACCCTGGGGCCTACACTGCAAGTCCAGGGAGAGAGGTTGACCCCTGGGTAGCTTGCTGGGGTCAGAGGCCCCCAAGTGGAGGGCCAGGGGGCACCCTTGGGCCTACACTGCAAGTCCAGGGAGAGAGGTGGACCCCTGGGTAGCTTGCTGGGGTCAGAGACCCCTAGTTGGAGGGCCAGGGGGCACCCTGGGGCCTTTAATGGAAGTCCAGGGAGGGAAGTGGACCCTGGGTAGCCTGCTGGGGTCAGATTCCCTTAGGTGGAAGGCCAGGGCGCACCCTGGGGCCTATACTGCAAGTCCAGGGAGAGAGGTGGACCCCTGGGTAGCTTGCTGGGGTCAGGGGCCCTTAGGTGGAGGGCCAGGTGCACCCTGGGGCCTATACTGCAAGTCCAGGAAGAGAGGTGGACCCCTGGGTAGCTTGCTGGGGTCAGAGGCCCCTAGGTGGAGGGCCAGGGGGCATCCTGGGGCCTACACTGCAAGTCCAGGGATAGACACGGAACCCTGGGTAGCTTGCTGGGGTCAGGGGCACCTAGATGGAGGGCCAGGGGTAACCCTGGGGCCTATACTGCAAGTCCATGGAGAGAGGTGGACCCCTGGTTAGTTTGCTGGGCTCATGGGCCCTTACGTGGAGGGCCAGGGGCACCCTGGGGCCTATATTGCAAGTCCAGGGAGAGAGCTGGTCCTCTTGGTAGCTTGCTTGGGTCAGAAGCCCCTTGGTGGGGTGCAAGGGGGCACCCTGGGGCCTATACTGCAAGTCCAGAGAGAGAGGTGGACCCCTGGGTAGCTTGCTGGGGTAAGGGGCCCGTAGGAAGAGGGCCAGGGGGCACCCTGGGGCCTATACTGCAAGACCAGGGAGAGAGGTGGACCCCTGGGTAGCTTGCTGGGGTTAGGGGCCCTTAGGTGGAGGGCAAGGGGGCACCCTGGGGCCTACACTGCAAGTCCAGGGAGAGAGGTTGACCCCTGGGTAGCTTGCTGGGGTCAGAGGCCCCTAGGTGGAGGGCCAGGAGGCACAATGGGGCCTATACTGCTGGTCCAGGAAGAGAGGTGGACCCCTGGGTAGCTTGCTGGGTTCAGAAGCCCCTAGATGGAGGGCCAGGGGGCACCCTGGGGCCTATACTGCAAGATCAGGGAGAGAGGTGGACCCCTGGGTAGCTTGCTGGGGTCAGAGACCCCTAGGTGGAGGGCAAGGGGGCACCCTGGGGCCTCCACTGCAAGTCCAGGGAGAGAGGTGGACCCCTGGGTAAATTGCTGGGGTCAGAGGCCCCCAGGTGGAGTGCCAAGGGGCACCCTTGGTCCTACACTGCAAGTCCAGGGAGAGAGGTGGACCCCTGGGTAGCTTGCCGGGGTCAGAGACCCCTAGTTGGAGGGCAAGGGGGCACCCTGGGGCCTTTAATGGAAGTCCAGGGAGGGAAGTGGACCCCTGGGTAGCTGGCTAGGGTCAGATTCCCCTAGGTGGAAGGCCAGGGCGCACCCTGGGGCCTATACTGCAAGTCCAGGGAGAGAGGTGGACCCCTGGGTAGCTTGCTAGGGTCAGGGGCCCTTAGGTGGAGGGCCAAAGGGCACCCTGAGGCCTATACTGCAAGTCCAGGAAAAGATGTGGACCCCTGGGTAGCTTGCTGGGGTCATAGGCCCCTAAGTGGAGTGCCAGGGGCACCCTGGGGCCTATACTGCAAGTCCAGGGAGAGAGGTGGAGCCCTGGGTAGCTTGCTGGGGTCAGGGGCCCTTAGGTGGAGGGCCAGGTGGCACCCTGGTGCCTATAATGCAAGTCCAGGAAGAGAGGTGGACCCCTGGGTAGCTTGCTGGGGTCAGAGGCCCCTAGGTGGAGGGCCAGGGGGCATCCTGGGGCCTACACTGCAAGTCCAGGGATAGACACGGACCCCTGGGTAGCTTGCTGGGGTCAGGGGCACCTAGATGGAGGGCCAGGGGTAACCCTGGGGCCTATACTGCAAGTCCAGGGAGAGAGGTGGACCCCTGGTTAGTTTGCTGGGCTCATGGGCCCTTACGTGGAGGGCCAGGGGCACCCTGGGGCCTATACTGCAAGTCCAGGGAGAGAGCTGATTCTCTGGGTAGCTTGCTGGGGTCAAAAGCCCCTAGGTGGGGTGCAAGGGGGCACCCTGGGGCCTATACTGCAAGTCCAGGGAGAGAGGTGGACCCCTGGGTAGCTTGCTGGGGTAAGGGGCCCCTAGGAGGAGGGCCAGGGGGCACCCTGGGGCCTATACTGCAAGACCAGGGAGAGAGGTGGACCCCTTGGTAGCTTGCTGGGGTCAGGGGCCCTTAGGTGGAGGGCCAGGTGCACCCTGGGGCCTTTAATGGAAGTCCAGGGAGGGAAGTGGACCCTGGGTAGCTTGCTGGGGTCATATTCCCCTAGGTGGAAGGCCAGTGTGCACCCTGGGGCCTATACTGCAAGTCCAGGGAGAGAGGTGGACCCCTGGGTAGCTTGCTGGTGTCAGGGGCACCTAGATGGAGGGCCAGGGGTAACCCTGGGGCCTATACTGCAAGTCCAGGGAGAGAGGTGGACCCCTGGTTAGTTTGCTGGACTCATGGGCCCTTAGGTGGAGGGCTAGGGGCACCCTGGGGCCTATACTGCAAGTCCAGGGAGAGAGCTGGTCCTCTGGGTAGCTTGCTTGGGTGGGGGGCCCTTAGGTGGAGGGCAAGGGGGCACCCTGGGGCCTACACTGCATGTCCAGGGAGAGAGGTGGACCCCTGGGTAGCTTGCTGGGGTCAGAGGCCCTTAGGTGGAGGGCAAGGGGGCACCCTGGGGCCTACACTGCAAGTCCAGGGAGAGAGGTGGTCGCCTGGGTAGCTTGCTGGGGTCAGAGGCCCTTAGGTGGAGGGCAAGGGGGCACCCTGGGGCCTACACTGCAAGTCCAGGGAGAGAGGTGGACCCCTGGGTAGCTTGCCGGGGTCAGAGACCCCTAGTTGGAGGGCAAGGGGGCACCCTGGGGCCTTTAATGGAAGTCCAGGGAGGGAAGTGGACCCCTGGGTAGCTGGCTAGGGTCAGATTCCCCTAGGTGGAAGGCCAGGGCGCACCCTGGGGCCTATACTGCAAGTCCAGGGAGAGAGGTGGACCCCTGGGTAGCTTGCTAGGGTCAGGGGCCCTTAGGTGGAGGGCCAGAGGGCACCCTGGGGCCTATACTGCAAGTCCAGGAAAAGATGTGGACCCCTGGGTAGCTTGCTGGGGTCATAGGCCCCTAAGTGGAGTGCTAGGGGCACCCTGGGGCCTATACTGCAAGTCCAGGGAGAGAGGTGGAGCCCTGGGTAGCTTGCTGGGGTCAGGGGCCCTTAGGTGGAGGGCCAGGTGGCACCCTGGTGCCTATAATGCAAGTCCAGGAAGAGAGGTGGACCCCTGGGTAGCTAGCTGGGGTCAGATGCCCCTAGGGTGAGGGCCAGGGGGCATCCTGGGGCCTACAGTGCAAGTCCAGGGATAGACACGGACCCCTGGGTAGCTTGCTGGGGTCAGGGGCACCTAGATGGAGGGCCAGGGGTAACCCTGGGGCCTATACTGCAAGTCCAGGGAGAGAGGTGGACCCCTGGTTAGTTTGCTGGGCTCATGGGCCCTTACGTAGAGGGCCAGGGGCACCCTGGGGCCTATACTGCAAGTCCAGGGAGAGAGCTGATTCTCTGGGTAGCTTGCTGGGGTCAAAAGCCCCTAGGTGGGGTGCAAGGGGGCACCCTGGGGCCTATACTGCAAGTCCAGGGAGAGAGGTGGACCCCTGGGTAGCTTGCTGGGGTAAGGGGCCCCTAGGAGGAGGGCCAGGGGGCACCCTGGGGCCTATACTGCAAGACCAGGGAGAGAGGTGGACCCTGGGTAGCTTGCTGGGGTCATATTCCCCTAGGTGGAAGGCCAGTGTGCACCCTGGGGCCTATACTGCAAGTCCAGGGAGAGAGGTGGACCCCTGGGTAGCTTGCTGGTGTCAGGGGCACCTAGATGGAGGGCCAGGGGTAACCCTGGGGCCTATACTGCAAGTCCAGGGAGAGAGGTGGACCCCAGGTTAGTTTGCTGGACTCATGGGCCCTTAGGTGGAGGGCCAGGGGCACCCTGGGGCCTACACTGCAAGTCCAGGGAGAGAGCTGGTCCTCTGGGTAGCTTGCTGGGGTGGGGGGCCCTTAGGTGGAGGGCAAGGGGGCACCCTGGGGCCTACACTGCAAGTCCAGGGAGAGAGGTGGACCCCTGGGTAGCTTGCTGGGGTCAGGATCCCTTAAGTGGAGGGCAAGGGCGCACCCTGGGGCCTACACTGCATGTCCAGGGAGAGAGGTGGACCCCTGGGTAGCTTGCTGGGGTCATAGGCCCCTAAGTGGAGTGCCAGGGGCACCCTGGGGCCTATACTGCAAGTCCAGGGAGAGAGGTGGAGCCCTGGGTAGCTTGCTGGGGTCAGGGGCCCTTAGGTGGAGGGCCAGGTGGCACCCTGGTGCCTATAATGCAAGACCAGGAAGAGAGGTGGACCCCTGGGTAGCTTGCTGGGGTCAGAGGCCCCTAGGTGGAGGGCCAGGGGGCATCCTGGGGCCTACACTGCAAGTCCAGGGATAGACACGGACCCCTGGGTAGCTTGCTGGGGTCAGGGGCACCTAGATGGAGGGCCAGGGGTAACCCTGGGGCCTATACTGCAAGTCCAGGGAGAGAGGTGGACCCCTGGTTAGTTTGCTGGGCTCATGGGCCCTTACGTGGAGGGCCAGGGGCACCCTGGGGCCTATACTGCAAGTCCAGGGAGAGAGCTGATTCTCTGGGTAGCTTGCTGGGGTCAAAAGCCCCTAGGTGGGGTGCAAGGGGGCACCCTGGGGCCTATACTGCAAGTCCAGGGAGAGAGGTGGACCCCTGGGTAGCTTGCTGGGGTAAGGGGCCCCTAGGAGGAGGGCCAGGGGGCACCCTGGGGCCTATACTGCAAGACCAGGGAGAGAGGTGGACCCCTTGGTAGCTTGCTGGGGTCAGGGGCCCTTAGGTGGAGGGCCAGGTGCACCCTGGGGCCTTTAATGGAAGTCCAGGGAGGGAAGTGGACCCTGGGTAGCTTGCTGGGGTCATATTCCCCTAGGTGGAAGGCCAGTGTGCACCCTGGGGCCTATACTGCAAGTCCAGGGAGAGAGGTGGACCCCTGGGTAGCTTGCTGGTGTCAGGGGCACCTAGATGGAGGGCCAGGGGTAACCCTGGGGCCTATACTGCAAGTCCAGGGAGAGAGGTGGACCCCTGGTTAGTTTGCTGGACTCATGGGCCCTTAGGTGGAGGGCTAGGGGCACCCTGGGGCCTATACTGCAAGTCGAGGGAGAGAGCTGGTCCTCTGGGTAGCTTGCTTGGGTGGGGGGCCCTTAGGTGGAGGGCAAGGGGGCACCCTGGGGCCTACACTGCAAGTCCAGGGAGAGAGGTGGACCCCTGGGTAGCTTGCTGGGGTCAGGATCCCTTATGTGGAGGGCAAGGGGGCACCCTGGGGCCTACACTGCATGTCCAGGGAGAGAGGTGGACCCCTGGGTAGCTTGCTGGGGTCAGAGGCCCTTAGGTGGAGGGCAAGGGGGCACCCTGGGGCCTACACTGCAAGTCCAGGGAGAGAGGTGGTCGCCTGGGTAGCTTGCTGGGGTCAGAGGCCCTTAGGTGGAGGGCAAGGGGGCACCCTGGGGCCTACACTGCAAG
The DNA here is from genome assembly GCF_052040795.2 of Danio rerio. Taxonomy (NCBI): domain Eukaryota; kingdom Metazoa; phylum Chordata; class Actinopteri; order Cypriniformes; family Danionidae; genus Danio; species Danio rerio. The sequence continues at coordinate 28,521,534 of NC_141041.1, read as the reverse complement.
TCCAGGGAGAGAGGTGGACCCCTGGGTAGCTTGCCGGGGTCAGAGACCCCTAGTTGGAGGGCAAGGGGGCACCCTGGGGCCTTTAATGGAAGTCCAGGGAGGGAAGTGGACCCCTGGGTAGCTGGCTAGGGTCAGATTCCCCTAGGTGGAGGGCCAGAGGGCACCCTGGGGCCTATACTGCAAGTCCAGGAAAAGATGTGGACCCCTGGGTAGCTTGCTGGGGTCATAGGCCCCTAAGTGGAGTGCTAGGGGCACCCTGGGGCCTATACTGCAAGTCCAGGGAGAGAGGTGGAGCCCTGGGTAGCTTGCTGGGGTCAGGGGCCCTTAGGTGGAGGGCCAGGTGGCACCCTGGTGCCTATAATGCAAGTCCAGGAAGAGAGGTGGACCCCTGGGTAGCTAGCTGGGGTCAGATGCCACTAGGGTGAGGGCCAGGGGGCATCCTGGGGCCTACACTGCAAGTCCAGGGATAGACACGGACCCCTGGGTAGCTTGCTGGGGTCAGGGGCACCTAGATGGAGGGCCAGGGGTAACCCTGGGGCCTATACTGCAAGTCCAGGGAGAGAGGTGGACCCCTGGTTAGTTTGCTGGGCTCATGGGCCCTTACGTGGAGGGCCAGGGGCACCCTGGGGCCTATACTGCAAGTCCAGGGAGAGAGCTGATTCTCTGGGTAGCTTGCTGGGGTCAAAAGCCCCTAGGTGGGGTGCAAGGGGGCACCCTGGGGCCTATACTGCAAGTCCAGGGAGAGAGGTGGACCCCTGGGTAGCTTGCTGGGGTAAGGGGCCCCTAGGAGGAGGGCCAGGGGGCACCCTGGGGCCTATACTGCAAGACCAGGGAGAGAGGTGGACCCTGGGTAGCTTGCTGGGGTCATATTCCCCTAGGTGGAAGGCCAGTGTGCACCCTGGGGCCTATACTGCAAGTCCAGGGAGAGAGGTGGACCCCTGGGTAGCTTGCTGGTGTCAGGGGCACCTAGATGGAGGGCCAGGGGTAACCCTGGGGCCTATACTGCAAGTCCAGGGAGAGAGGTGGACCCCAGGTTAGTTTGCTGGACTCATGGGCCCTTAGGTGGAGGGCCAGGGGCACCCTGGGGCCTACACTGCAAGTCCAGGGAGAGAGCTGGTCCTCTGGGTAGCTTGCTGGGGTGGGGGGCCCTTAGGTGGAGGGCAAGGGGGCACCCTGGGGCCTACACTGCATGTCCAGGGAGAGAGGTGGACCCCTGGGTAGCATGCTGGGGTCAGAGGCCCTTAGGTGGAGGGCAAGGGGGCACCCTGGGGCCTACACTGCAAGTCCAGGGAGAGAGGTGGTCCCCTGGGTAGCTTGCTGGGGTCAGAGGCCCTTAGGTGGAGGGCAAGGGGGCACCCTGGGGCCTACATTGCAAGTCCAGGGAGAGAGGTGGACCCCTGGGTAGCTTGCTGGGGTCAGAGGCCCCTAGGTGGAGGGCCAGGGGGCACCCTGGGGCCTATACTGCAAGATCAGGGAGAGAGGTGGACCCCTTGGTAGCTTGCTGGGGTCAGAGACCCCTAGTTGGAGGGCAAGGGGGCACCCTGGGGCCTTTAATGGAAGTCCAAGGAGGGAAGTGGACCCTGGGTAGCCTGCTGGGGTCAGATTCCCTTAGGTGGAAGGCCAGGGCGCACCCTGGGGCCTATACTGCAAGTCCAGGGAGAGAGGTGGACCCCTGGGTAGCTTGCTGGGGTCATAGGCCCCTAAGTGGAGTGCCAGGGGCACCCTGGGGCCTATACTGCAAGTCCAGGGAGAGAGGTGGACCCCTGGGTAGCTTGCTGGGGTCAGGGGCCCTTAGGTGGAGGGCCAGGGGGCACCCTGGGGCCTACACTGCAAGTCCAGGTAGAGAGGTGGACCCCTGGGTAGCTTGCTGGGGTCAGAGGCCCCTAGGTGGAGGGCCAGGTGGCACAATGGGGCCTATACTGCTGGTCCAGGGAGAGAGGTGGACCCCTGGGTAGCTTGCTGGGGTCAGGGGCCCTTAGGTGGAGGGCCACGGGTCACCCTGGGGCCTACACTGCAAGTCCAGGGAGAGAGGTGGACCCCTGGGTAGCTTGCTGGGGTCAGAGGCCCTTAGGTGGAGGGCAAGGGGGCACCCTGGGGCCTACACTGCAAGTCCAGGGAGAGAGGTGGTCCCCTGGGTAGCTTGCTGGGGTCAGAGGCCCTTAGGTGGAGGGCAAGGGGGCACCCTGGGGCCTACATTGCAAGTCCAGGGAGAGAGGTGGACCCCTGGGTAGCTTGCTGGGGTCAGAGGCCCCTAGGTGGAGGGCCAGGGGGCACCCTGGGGCCTATACTGCAAGATCAGGGAGAGAGGTGGACCCCTTGGTAGCTTGCTGGGGTCAGAGACCCCTAGTTGGAGGGCAAGGGGGCACCCTGGGGCCTTTAATGGAAGTCCAAGGAGGGAAGTGGACCCTGGGTAGCCTGCTGGGGTCATAGGCCCCTAAGTGGAGTGCCAGGGGCACCCTGGGGCCTATACTGCAAGTCCAGGGAGAGAGGTGGACCCCTGGGTAGCTTGCTGGGGTCAGGGGCCCTTAGGTGGAGGGCCAGGGGGCACCCTGGGGCCTACACTGCAAGTCCAGGTAGAGAGGTGGACCCCTGGGTAGCTTGCTGGGGTCAGAGGCCCCTAGGTGGAGGGCCAGGTGGCACAATGGGGCCTATAAAGCTGGTCCAGGGAGAGAGGTGGACCCCTGGGTAGCTTGCTGGGGTCAGGGGCCCTTAGGTGGAGGGCCAGGGGTCACCCTGGGGCCTACACTGCAAGTCCAGGGAGAGAGGTGGACCCCTGGGTAGCTTGCTGGGGTCAGAGGCCCCCAGGTGGAGGGCCAGGGGGCACCCTTGGGCCTACACTGCAAGTCCAGGGAGAGAGGTGGACCCCTGGGTAGCTTGCTGGGGTCAGAGACCCCTAGTTGGAGGGCCAGGGGCACCCTGGGGCCTTTTATGGAAGTCCAGGGAGGGAAGTGGACCCTGGGTAGCCTGCTGGGGTCAGATTCCCTTAGGTGGAAGGCCAGGGCGCACCCTGGGGCCTATACTGCAAGTCCAGGGAGAGAGGTGGACCCCTGGGTATCTTGCTGGGGTCAGGGGCGCTTAGGTGGAGGGCCAGGTGCACCCTGGGGCCTATACTGCAAGTCCAGGAAGAGATGTGGACCCCTGGGTAGCTTGCTGGGGTCATAGGCCCCTAAGTGGAGTGCCAGGGGCACCCTGGGGCCTATACTGCAAGTCCAGGGAGAGAGGTGGACCCCTGGGTAGCTTGCTCGGGTCAGGATCCCTTAGGTGGAGGGCAAGGGGGCACCCTGGGGCCTACACTGCAAGTCCAGGGAGAGAGGTGGACCCCTGGGTAGCTTGCTGGATTCAGGGGCCCTTAGGTGGAGGGCCAGGGGGCACCCTGGGGCCTATACTGCAAGTCCAGGAAGAGATGTGGACCCCTGGGTAGCTTGCTGGGGTCAGGGGCCCTTAGGTGGAGGGCAAGGGGGCACCCTGGGGCCTACACTGCAAGTCCAGGGAGAGAGGTGGACCCCTGGGTAGCTTACTGGGGTCAGAGGCCCTTAGGTGGAGGGCCAGGGGGTACCCTGGGGCCTACACTGCAAGTCCAGGGAGAGAGTTGGACCCCTGGGTAGCTTGCTGGGGTCAGAGGCCCCTAGGTGGAGGGCCAGGAGGCACAATGGGGCCTATACTGCTGGTCCAGGGAGAGAGGTGGACCCCTGAGTAGCTTTCTGGGGTCAGGGGCCCTTAGGTGGAGGGCCAGGGGGCACCCTGGGGCCTACACTGCAAGTCCAGGGAGAGAGGTGGACCCCTGGGTAGCTTGCTGGGGTCAGAGGCCCCCAGGTGGAGGGCCAGGGGGCACCCTTGGGCCTACACTGCAAGTCCAGGGAGAGAGGTGGACCCCTGGGTAGCTTGCTGGGGTCAGAGACCCCTAGTTGGAGGGCAAGGGGGCACCCTGGGGCCTTTAATGGAAGTCCAGGGAGGGAAGTGGACCCTGGGTAGCCTGCTGGGGTCAGATTCCCTTAGGTGGAAGGCCAGGGTGCACCCTGGGGCCTATACTGCAAGTCCAGGGAGAGAGGTGGACCCCTGGGTAGCTTGCTGGGGTCAGGGGCCCTTAGGTGGAGGGTCAGGGGCACCCTGGGGCCTATACTGCATGTCCAGGAAGAGATGTGGACCCCTGGATAGCTTGCTGGGGTCATAGGCCCCTAAGTGGAGTGCCAGGGGCACCCTGGGGCCTATACTGCAAGTCCAGGGAGAGAGGTGGACCCCTGGGTAGCTTGCTGGGGTCAGGGGCACTTAGGTGGAGGGCCAGGGGGCACCCTGGGGCCTACACTGCAAGTCCAGGTAGACAGGTGGACCCCTGGGTAGCTTGCTGGGGTCAGAGGCCCCTAGGTGGAGGGCCAGGAGGCACAATGGGGCCTATACTGCTAGTCCAGGGAGAGAGGTGGACCCCTGGGTAGCTTGCTGGGGTCAGGGGCCCTTAGGTGGAGGGCAAGGGGGCACCCTGGGGCCTACACTGCAAGTCCAGGGAGAGAGGTGGACCCCTGGGTAGCTTGCTGGGGTCAGAGGCCCCCAGGTGGAGGGCCAGGGGGCACCCTTGGGCCTACACTGCAAGTCCAGGGAGAGAGGTGGACCCCTGGGTAGCTTGCTGGGGTCAGAGACCCCTAGTTGGAGGGCCAGGGGGCACCCTGGGACCTTTAATGGAAGTCCAGGGAGGGAAGTGGACCCTGGGTAGCCTGCTGGGGTCAGATTCCCTTAGGTGGAAGGCCAGGGCGCACCCTGGGGCCTATACTGCAAGTCCAGGGAGAGAGGTGGACCCCTGGGTAGCTTGCTGGGGTCAGGGGCCCTTAGGTGGAGGGCCAGGTGCACCCTGGGGCCTATACTGCAAGTCCAGGAAGAGATGTGGACCCCTGGGTAGCTTGCTGGGGTCAGAGGCCCCCAGGTGGAGGGCCAGGGGGCACCCTTGGGCCTACACTGCAAGTCCAGGGAGAGAGGTGGACCCCTGGGTAGCTTGCTGGGGTCAGAGACCCCTAGTTGGAGGGCCAGGGGGCACCCTGGGGCCTTTAATGGAAGTCCAGGGAGGGAAGTGGACCCTGGGTAGCCTGCTGGGGTCAGATTCCCTTAGGTGGAAGGCCAGGGCGCACCCTGGGGCCTATACTGCAAGTCCAGGGAGAGAGGTGGACCCCTGGGTAGCTTGCTGGGGTCAGGGGCCCTTAGGTGGAGGGCCAGGTGCACCCTGGGGCCTATACTGCAAGTCCAGGAAGAGATGTGGACCCCTGGGTAGCTTGCTGGGGTCATAGGCCCCTAAGTGGAGTGCCAGGGGCACCCTGGGGCCTATACTGCAAGTCCAGGGAGAGAGGTGGACCCCTTGGTAGCTTGCTAGGGTCAGGATCCCTTAGGTGGAGGGCAATGTGGCACCCTGGGGCCTATACTGCATGTCCAGGGAGAGAGGTGGACCCCTGGGTAGCTTGCTGGGGTCAGGGGCCCTTAGGTGGAGGGCCAGGTGGCACCCTGGGGCCTACACTGCAAGTCCAGGGAGAGAGGTGGACCCCTGGGTAGCTTGCTAGGGTCAGGGGCCCTTAGGTGGAGGGCCAGAGGGCACCCTTGGGCCTATACTGCAAGTCCAGGAAGAGATGTGGACCCCTGGGTAGCTTGCTGGGGTCATAGGCCCCTAAGTGGAGTGCCAGGGGCACCCTGGGGCCTATACTGCAAGTCCAGGGAGAGAGGTGGACCCCTGGGTAGCTTGCTGGGGTCAGGGGCCCTTACGTGGAGGGCCAGGTGGCACCCTGGTGCCTATATTGCAAGTCCAGGAAGAGAGGTGGACCCCTGGGAATCTTGCTGGGGTCAGGGGCCCTTAGGTGGAGGGCCAGGTGCACCCTGGGGCCTATACTGCAAGTCCAGGAAGAGATGTGGACCCCTGGGTAGCTTGCTGGGGTCATAGGCCCCTAAGTGGAGTGCCAGGGCACCCTGGGGCCTATACTGCAAGTCCAGGGAGAGAGGTGGACCCCTGGGTAGCTTGCTCGGGTCAGGATCCCTTAGGTGGAGGGCAAGGGGGCACCCTGGGGCCTACACTGCATGTCCAGGGAGAGAGGTGGACCCCTGGGTAGCTTGCTGGGGTCAGGGGCCCTTAGGTGGAGGGCCAGGGGGCACCCTGGGGCCTATACTGCAAGTCCAGGAAGAGATGTGGACCCCTGGGTAGCTTGCTGGGGTCAGGGGCCCTTAGGTGGAGGGCAATGGGGGCACCCTGGGGCCTACACTGCAAGTCCAGGGAGAGAGGTGGACCCCTGGGTAGCTTACTGGGGTCAGAGGCCCTTAGGTGGAGGGCCAGGGGGCACCCTGGGGCCTACACTGCAAGTCCAGGGAGAGAGGTGGACCCCTGGGTAGCTTGCTGGGGTCAGAGGCCCCTAGGTGGAGGGCCAGGAGGCACAATGGGGCCTATACTGCTGGTCCAGGGAGAGAGGTGGACCCCTGGGTAGCTTGCTGGGGTCAGGGGCCCTTAGGTGGAGGGCCAGGGGGCACCCTGGGGCCTACACTGCAAGTCCAGGGAGAGAGGTGGACCCCTGGGTAGCTTGCTGGGGTCAGAGGCCCCCAGGTGGAGGGCCAGGGGGCACCCTTGGGCCTACACTGCAAGTCCAGGGAGAGAGGTGGACCCCTGGGTAGCTTGCTGGGGTCAGAGACCCCTAGTTGGAGGGCAAGGGGGCACCCTGGGGCCTTTAATGGAAGTCCAGGGAGGGATGTGGACCCTGGGTAGCCTGCTGGGGTCAGATTCTCTTAGGTGGAGGGCCAGGGTGCACCCTGGGGCCTATACTGCAAGTCCAGGGAGAGAGGTGGACCCCTGGGTAGCTTGCTGGGGTCAGGGGCCCTTAGGTGGAGGGCCAGGGGCACCCTGGGGCCTATACTGCATGTCCAGGAAGAGATGTGGACCCCTGGGTAGCTTGCTGGGGTCATAGGCCCCTAAGTGGAGTGCCAGGGGCACCCTTGGGCCTATACTGCAAGTCCAGGGAGAGAGGTGGACCCTGGGCAGCTTGCTGGGGTCAGGGGCCTTTAGGTGGAGGGCCAGGTGCACCCTGGGGCCTATACTGCAAGTCCAGGGAGAGAGGTGGACCCCTGGGTAGCTTGCTGGGGTCAGGGGCCCTTACGTGGAGGGCCAGGTGGCACCCTGGTGCCTATATTGCAAGTCCAGGAAGAGAGGTGGACCCCTGGGTATCTTGCTGGGGTCAGGGGCCCTTAGGTGGAGGGCCAGGTGCACCCTGGGGCCTATACTGCAAGTCCAGGAAGAGATGTGGACCCCTGGGTAGCTTGCTGGGGTCATAGGCCCCTAAGTGGAGTGCCAGGGCACCCTGGGGCCTATACTGCAAGTCCAGGGAGAGAGGTGGACCCCTGGGTAGCTTGCTCGGGTCAGGATCCCTTAGGTGGAGGGCAAGGGGGCACCCTGGGGCCTACACTGCATGTCCAGGGAGAGAGGTGGACCCCTGGGTAGCTTGCTGGGGTCAGGGGCCCTTAGGTGGAGGGCCAGGGGGCACCCTGGGGCCTATACTGCAAGTCCAGGAAGAGATGTGGACCCCTGGGTAGCTTGCTGGGGTCAGGGGCCCTTAGGTGGAGGGCAATGGGGGCACCCTGGGGCCTACACTGCAAGTCCAGGGAGAGAGGTGGACCCCTGGGTAGCTTACTGGGGTCAGAGGCCCTTAGGTGGAGGGCCAGGGGGCACCCTGGGGCCTACACTGCAAGTCCAGGGAGAGAGGTGGACCCCTGGGTAGCTTGCTGGGGTCAGAGGCCCCTAGGTGGAGGGCCAGGAGGCACAATGGGGCCTATACTGCTGGTCCAGGGAGAGAGGTGGACCCCTGGGTAGCTTGCTGGGGTCAGGGGCCCTTAGGTGGAGGGCCAGGGGGCACCCTGGGGCCTACACTGCAAGTCCAGGGAGAGAGGTGGACCCCTGGGTAGCTTGCTGGGGTCAGAGGCCCCCAGGTGGAGGGCCAGGGGGCACCCTTGGGCCTACACTGCAAGTCCAGGGAGAGAGGTGGACCCCTGGGTAGCTTGCTGGGGTCAGAGACCCCTAGTTGGAGGGCAAGGGGGCACCCTGGGGCCTTTAATGGAAGTCCAGGGAGGGATGTGGACCCTGGGTAGCCTGCTGGGGTCAGATTCTCTTAGGTGGAGGGCCAGGGTGCACCCTGGGGCCTATACTGCAAGTCCAGGGAGAGAGGTGGACCCCTGGGTAGCTTGCTGGGGTCAGGGGCCCTTAGGTGGAGGGCCAGGGGCACCCTGGGGCCTATACTGCATGTCCAGGAAGAGATGTGGACCCCTGGGTAGCTTGCTGGGGTCATAGGCCCCTAAGTGGAGTGCCAGGGGCACCCTTGGGCCTATACTGCAAGTCCAGGGAGAGAGGTGGACCCCTGGGTAGCTTGCTGGGGTCAGGGGCACTTAGGTGGAGGGCCAGGGGGCACCCTGGGGCCTACACTGCAAGTTCAGGTAGAGAGGTGGACCCCTGGGTAGCTTGCTGGGGTCAGAGGCCCCTAGGTGGAGGGCCAGGAGGCACAATGGGGCCTATACTGCTAGTCCAGGGAGAGAGGTGGACCCCTGGGTAGCTTGCTGGGGTCAGGGGCCCTTAGGTGGAGGGCAAGGGGGCACCCTGGGGCCTACACTGCAAGTCCAGGGAGAGAGGTGGACCCCTGGGTAGCTTGCTGGGGTCAGAGGCCCCCAGGTGGAGGGCCAGGGGGCACCCTTGGGCCTACACTGCAAGTCCAGGGAGAGAGGTGGACCCCTGGGTAGCTTGCTGGGGTCAGAGACCCCTAGTTGGAGGGCCAGGGGGCACCCTGGGGCCTTTAATGGAAGTCCAGGGAGAGAGGAGGACCCCTGGGTAGCTTGCTCGGGTCAGGATCCCTTAGGTGGAGGGCAAGGGGGCACCCTGGGGCCTACACTGCATGTCCAGGGACAGAGGTGGACCCCTGGGTAGCTTGCTGGGGTCAGGGGCCCTTAGGTGGAGGGCCAGGGGGCACCCTGGGGCCTATACTGCAAGTCCAGGAAGAGATGTGGACCCCTGGGTAGCTTGCTGGGGTCAGGGGCCCTTAGGTGGAGGGCAAGTGGGCACCCTGGGGCCTACACTGCAAGTCCAGGGAGAGAGGTGGACCCCTGGGTAGCTTACTGGGGTCAGAGGCCCTTAGGTGGAGGGCCAGGGGGCACCCTGGGGCCTTTAATGGAAGTCCAGGGAGGGAAGTGGACCCTGGGTAGCCTGCTGGGGTCAGATTCCCTTAGGTGGAAGGCCAGGGCGCACCCTGGGGCCTATACTGCAAGTCCAGGGAGAGAGGTGGACCCCTGGGCAGCTTGCTGGGGTCAGGGGCCCTTAGGTGGAGGGCCAGGTGCACCCTGGGGCCTATACTGCAAGTCCAGGGAGAGAGGTGGACCCCTTGGTAGCTTGCTAGGGTCAGGATCCCTTAGGTGGAGGGCAAGGGGGCACCCTGGGGCCTACACTGCATGTCCAGGGAGAGAGGTGGACCCCTGGGTAGCTTGCTGGGGTCAGGGGCCCTTAGGTGGAGGGCCAGGTGGCACCCTGGGGCCTATACTGCAAGTCCAGGAAGAGATGTGGACCCCTGGGTAGCTTGCTGGGGTCAGGGGCCCTTAGGTGGAGGGCAAGGGGGCACCCTGGGGCCTACACTGCAAGTCAAGGGAGAGAGGTGGACCCCTGGGTAAATTGCTGGGGTCAGAGGCCCCCAGGTGAAGTGCCAAGGGGCACCCTTGGGCCTACACTGCAAGTCCAGGGAGAGAGGTGGACCCCTGGGTAGCTTGCCGGGGTCAGAGACCCCTAGTTGGAGGGCAAGGGGGCTCCCTGGGGCCTATACTGCAAGTCCAGGGAGAGAGGTGGACCCCTGGGTAGCTTACTAGGGTCAGGGGCCCTTAGGTGGAGGGCCAGAGGGCACCCTGGGGCCTATACTGCAAGTCCAGGAAGAGATGTGGACCCCTGGGTAGCTTGCTGGGGTCATAGGCCCCTAAGTGGAGTGCCAGGGGCACCCTGGGGCCTATACTGCAAGTCCAGGGAGAGAGGTGGACCCCTGGGTAGCTTGCTGGGGTCAGGGGACCTTAGGTGGAGGGCCAGGTGGCACCCTGGTGCCTATAATGCAAGTCCAGGAAGAGAGGTGGACCCCTGGGTAGCTTGCTGGGGTCAGAGGCCCCTAGGTGGAGGGCCAGGGGGCATCCTGGGGCCTACACTGCAAGTCCAGGGATAGACACGGACCCCTGGGTATTTTGCTGGGGTCAGGGGCACCTAGATGGAGGGCCAGGGGTAACCCTGGGGCCAATACTGCAAGTCCAGGGAGAGAGGTGGACCCCTGGTTAGTTTGCTGGGCTCATGGGCCCTTACGTGGAGGGCCAGGGGCACCCTGGGGCCTATACTGCAAGTCCAGGGAGAGAGCTGATTCTCTGGGTAGCTTGCTGGGGTCAAAAGCCCCTAGGTGGGGTGCAAGGGGGCACCCTGGGGCCTATACTGCAAGTCCAGGGAGAGAGGTGGACCCCTTGGTAGCTTGCTGGGGTCAGGGGCCCTTAGGTGGAGGGCCAGGTGCACCCTGGGGCCTATACTGCAAGTCCAGGAAGAGATGTGGACCCCTGGGTAGCTTGCTGGGGTCATAGGCCCCTAAGTGGAGTGCCAGGGGCACCCTGGGGCCTATACTGCAAGTCCAGGGCGAGAGGTGGACCCCTGGGTAGCTTGCTGGGGTCAAGATCCCTTAGGTGGAGGGCAAGGGGGCACCCTGGGGCCTACACTGCATGTCCAGGGAGAGAGGTGGACCCCTAGGTAGCTTGCTGGGGTCAGGGGCCCTTAGGTGGAGGGCCAGGTGGCACCCTGGGGCCTATACTGCAAGTCCAGGAAGAGATGTGGACCCCTGGGTAGCTTGCTGGGGTCAGGGGCCCTTAGGTGGAGGCCAAGGGGGCACCCTGGGGCCTACACTGCAAGTCCAGGGAGAGAGGTGGACCCCTGGGTAAATTGCTGGGGTCAGGGGCCCTTAGGTGGAGGCCAAGGGGCACCCTTAGGCCTACACTGCAAGTCCAGGGAGAGAGGTGGACCCCTGTGTAGCTTGCTGGGGTCAGATTCCCTTAGGTGGAAGGCCATGGCGCACCCTGGGGCCTATACTGCAAGTCCAGGGAGAGAGGTGGACCCCTGGGTAGCTTGCTAGGGTCAGGGGCCCTTAGGTGGAGGGCCAGAGGGCACCCTTGGGCCTATACTGCAAGTCCAGGAAGAGATGTGGACCCCTGGGTAGCTTGCTGGGGTCATAGGCCCCTAAGTGGAGGGCCAGGTGGCACCCTGGTGCCTATATTGCAAGTCCAGGAAGAGAGGTGGACCCCTGGGTAGCTTGCTGGGGTCAGAGGCCCCTAGGTGGAGGGCCAGGGGGCATCCTGGGGCCTACACTGCAAGTCCAGGAATAGACACGGACCCCTGGGTAGCTTGCTGGGGTCATAGGCCCCTAAGTGGAGTGCCAGGGGCACCCTGGGGCCTATACTGCAAGTCCAGGGAGAGAGGTGGACCCCTGGGTAGCTTGCTGGGGTCAAGATCCCTTAGGTGGAGGGCAAGGGGGCACCCTGGGGCCTACACTGCAAGTCCAGGGAGAGAGCTGGTCCTCTGGGTAGCTTGCTGGGGTCATAGGCCCCTAAGTGGAGTGCCAGGGGCACCCTGGGGCCTATACTGCAAGTCCAGGGAGGGAGGTGGACCCCTGGGTAGCTTGCTCGGGTCAGGATCCCTTAGGTGGAGGGCAAAGGGGCACCCTGGGGCCTACACTGCATGTCCAGGGAGAGAGGTGGACCCCTGGGTAACTTGCTGGGGTCAGGGGCCCTTAGGCGGAGGGCCAGGGGGCACCCTGGGGCCTATACTGCAAGTCCAGGAAGAGATGTGGACCCCTGGGTAGCTTGCTGGGGTCAGGGGCCCTTAGGTGGAGGGCAAGGGGGCACCCTGGGGCCTACACTGCAAGTCCAGGGAGAGAGGTGGACCCCTGGGTAGCTTGCTGGGGTCAGAGGCCCTTAGGTGCAGGGCCAGGGGGCACCCTGGGGCCTACACTGCAAGTCCAGGGAGAGAGGTGGACCCCTGGGTAGCTTGCTGGGGTCAGAGGCCCCCAGGTGGAGGGCCAGGGGGCACGCTTGGGCCTACACTGCAAGTCCAGGGAGAGAGGTGGACCCCTGGGTAGCTTGCTGGGGTCAGGGGCGCTTAGGTGGAGGGCCAGGTGCACCCTGGGGCCTTTAATGGAAGTCCAGGGAGGGAAGTGGACCCTGGGTAGCCTGCTGGGCTCAGATTCCCTTAGGTAGAAGGCCAGGGCGCACCCTGGGGCCTATACTGCAAGTCCAGGGAGAGAGGTGGACCCCTGGGTATCTTGCTGGGGTCAGGGGCGCTTAGGTGGAGGGCCAGGTGCACCCTGAGGCCTATACTGCAAGTCCAGGAAGAGATGTGGACCCCTGGGTAGCTTGCTGGGGTCATAGGCCCCTAAGTGGAGTGCCAGGGGCACCGTGGTGCCTATACTGCAAGTCCAGGGAGAGAGGTGGACCCCTGGGTAGCTTGCTCGGGTCAGGATCCCTTAGGTGGAGGGCAAGGGGGCACCCTGGGGCCTACACTGCATGTCCAGGGAGAGAGGTGGACCCCTGGGTAGCTTGCTGGATTCAGGGGCCCTTAGGTGGAGGGCCAGGGGGCACCCTGGGGCCTATACTGCAAGTCCAGGAAGAGATGTGGACCCCTGGGTAGCTTGCTGGGGTCAGGGGCCCTTAGGTGGAGGGCAAGGGGGCACCCTGGGGCCTACACTGCAAGTCCAGGGAGAGAGGTGGACCCCTGGGTAGCTTACTGGGGTCAGAGGCCCTTAGGTGGAGGGCCAGGGGGTACCCTGGGGCCTACACTGCAAGTCCAGGGAGAGAGTTGGACCCCTGGGTAGCTTGCTGGGGTCAGAGGCCCCTAGGTGGAGGGCCAGGAGGCACAATGGGGCCTATACTGCTGGTCCAGGGAGAGAGGTGGACCCCTGAGTAGCTTTCTGGGGTCAGGGGCCCTTAGGTGGAGGGCCAGGGGGCACCCTGGGGCCTACACTGCAAGTCCAGGGAGAGAGGTGGACCCCTGGGTAGCTTGCTGGGGTCAGAGGCCCCCAGGTGGAGGGCCAGGGGGCACCCTTGGGCCTACACTGCAAGTCCAGGGAGAGAGGTGGACCCCTGGGTAGCTTGCTGGGGTCAGAGACCCCTAGTTGGAGGGCAAGGGGGCACCCTGGGGCCTTTAATGGAAGTCCAGGGAGGGAAGTGGACCCTGGGTAGCCTGCTGGGGTCAGATTCCCTTAGGTGGAAGGCCAGGGTGCACCCTGGGGCCTATACTGCAAGTCCAGGGAGAGAGGTGGACCCCTGGGTAGCTTGCTGGGGTCAGGGGCCCTTAGGTGGAGGGTCAGGGGCACCCTGGGGCCTATACTGCATGTCCAGGAAGAGATGTGGACCCCTGGATAGCTTGCTGGGGTCATAGGCCCCTAAGTGGAGTGCCAGGGGCACCCTGGGGCCTATACTGCAAGTCCAGGGAGAGAGGTGGACCCCTGGGTAGCTTGCTGGGGTCAGGGGCACTTAGGTGGAGGGCCAGGGGGCACCCTGGGGCCTACACTGCAAGTCCAGGTAGACAGGTGGACCCCTGGGTAGCTTGCTGGGGTCAGAGGCCCCTAGGTGGAGGGCCAGGAGGCACAATGGGGCCTATACTGCTAGTCCAGGGAGAGAGGTGGACCCCTGGGTAGCTTGCTGGGGTCAGGGGCCCTTAGGTGGAGGGCAAGGGGGCACCCTGGGGCCTACACTGCAAGTCCAGGGAGAGAGGTGGACCCCTGGGTAGCTTGCTGGGGTCAGAGGCCCCCAGGTGGAGGGCCAGGGGGCACCCTTGGGCCTACACTGCAAGTCCAGGGAGAGAGGTGGACCCCTGGGTAGCTTGCTGGGGTCAGAGACCCCTAGTTGGAGGGCCAGGGGGCACCCTGGGACCTTTAATGGAAGTCCAGGGAGGGAAGTGGACCCTGGGTAGCCTGCTGGGGTCAGATTCCCTTAGGTGGAAGGCCAGGGCGCACCCTGGGGCCTATACTGCAAGTCCAGGGAGAGAGGTGGACCCCTGGGTAGCTTGCTGGGGTCAGGGGCCCTTAGGTGGAGGGCCAGGTGCACCCTGGGGCCTATACTGCAAGTCCAGGAAGAGATGTGGACCCCTGGGTAGCTTGCTGGGGTCAGAGGCCCCCAGGTGGAGGGCCAGGGGGCACCCTTGGGCCTACACTGCAAGTCCAGGGAGAGAGGTGGACCCCTGGGTAGCTTGCTGGGGTCAGAGACCCCTAGTTGGAGGGCCAGGGGGCACCCTGGGGCCTTTAATGGAAGTCCAGGGAGGGAAGTGGACCCTGGGTAGCCTGCTGGGGTCAGATTCCCTTAGGTGGAAGGCCAGGGCGCACCCTGGGGCCTATACTGCAAGTCCAGGGAGAGAGGTGGACCCCTGGGTAGCTTGCTGGGGTCAGGGGCCCTTAGGTGGAGGGCCAGGTGCACCCTGGGGCCTATACTGCAAGTCCAGGAAGAGATGTGGACCCCTGGGTAGCTTGCTGGGGTCATAGGCCCCTAAGTGGAGTGCCAGGGGCACCCTGGGGCCTATACTGCAAGTCCAGGGAGAGAGGTGGACCCCTTGGTAGCTTGCTAGGGTCAGGATCCCTTAGGTGGAGGGCAATGGGGCACCCTGGGGCCTATACTGCATGTCCAGGGAGAGAGGTGGACCCCTGGGTAGCTTGCTGGGGTCAGGGGCCCTTAGGTGGAGGGCCAGGTGGCACCCTGGGGCCTACACTGCAAGTCCAGGGAGAGAGGTGGACCCCTGGGTAGCTTGCTAGGGTCAGGGGCCCTTAGGTGGAGGGCCAGAGGGCACCCTTGGGCCTATACTGCAAGTCCAGGAAGAGATGTGGACCCCTGGGTAGCTTGCTGGGGTCATAGGCCCCTAAGTGGAGTGCCAGGGGCACCCTGGGGCCTATACTGCAAGTCCAGGGAGAGAGGTGGACCCCTGGGTAGCTTGCTGGGGTCAGGGGCCCTTACGTGGAGGGCCAGGTGGCACCCTGGTGCCTATATTGCAAGTCCAGGAAGAGAGGTGGACCCCTGGGAATCTTGCTGGGGTCAGGGGCCCTTAGGTGGAGGGCCAGGTGCACCCTGGGGCCTATACTGCAAGTCCAGGAAGAGATGTGGACCCCTGGGTAGCTTGCTGGGGTCATAGGCCCCTAAGTGGAGTGCCAGGGCACCCTGGGGCCTATACTGCAAGTCCAGGGAGAGAGGTGGACCCCTGGGTAGCTTGCTCGGGTCAGGATCCCTTAGGTGGAGGGCAAGGGGGCACCCTGGGGCCTACACTGCATGTCCAGGGAGAGAGGTGGACCCCTGGGTAGCTTGCTGGGGTCAGGGGCCCTTAGGTGGAGGGCCAGGGGGCACCCTGGGGCCTATACTGCAAGTCCAGGAAGAGATGTGGACCCCTGGGTAGCTTGCTGGGGTCAGGGGCCCTTAGGTGGAGGGCAATGGGGGCACCCTGGGGCCTACACTGCAAGTCCAGGGAGAGAGGTGGACCCCTGGGTAGCTTACTGGGGTCAGAGGCCCTTAGGTGGAGGGCCAGGGGGCACCCTGGGGCCTACACTGCAAGTCCAGGGAGAGAGGTGGACCCCTGGGTAGCTTGCTGGGGTCAGAGGCCCCTAGGTGGAGGGCCAGGAGGCACAATGGGGCCTATACTGCTGGTCCAGGGAGAGAGGTGGACCCCTGGGTAGCTTGCTGGGGTCAGGGGCCCTTAGGTGGAGGGCCAGGGGGCACCCTGGGGCCTACACTGCAAGTCCAGGGAGAGAGGTGGACCCCTGGGTAGCTTGCTGGGGTCAGAGGCCCCCAGGTGGAGGGCCAGGGGGCACCCTTGGGCCTACACTGCAAGTCCAGGGAGAGAGGTGGACCCCTGGGTAGCTTGCTGGGGTCAGAGACCCCTAGTTGGAGGGCAAGGGGGCACCCTGGGGCCTTTAATGGAAGTCCAGGGAGGGATGTGGACCCTGGGTAGCCTGCTGGGGTCAGATTCTCTTAGGTGGAGGGCCAGGGTGCACCCTGGGGCCTATACTGCAAGTCCAGGGAGAGAGGTGGACCCCTGGGTAGCTTGCTGGGGTCAGGGGCCCTTAGGTGGAGGGCCAGGGGCACCCTGGGGCCTATACTGCATGTCCAGGAAGAGATGTGGACCCCTGGGTAGCTTGCTGGGGTCATAGGCCCCTAAGTGGAGTGCCAGGGGCACCCTTGGGCCTATACTGCAAGTCCAGGGAGAGAGGTGGACCCTGGGTAGCTTGCTGGGGTCAGGGGCACTTAGGTGGAGGGCCAGGGGGCACCCTGGGGCCTACACTGCAAGTTCAGGTAGAGAGGTGGACCCCTGGGTAGCTTGCTGGGGTCAGAGGCCCCTAGGTGGAGGGCCAGGAGGCACAATGGGGCCTATACTGCTAGTCCAGGGAGAGAGGTGGACCCCTGGGTAGCTTGCTGGGGTCAGGGGCCCTTAGGTGGAGGGCAAGGGGGCACCTTGGGGCCTACACTGCAAGTCCAGGGAGAGAGGTGGACCCCTGGGTAGCTTGCTGGGGTCAGAGGCCCCCAGGTGGAGGGCCAGGGGGCACCCTTGGGCCTACACTGCAAGTCCAGGGAGAGAGGTGGACCCCTGGGTAGCTTGCTGGGGTCAGAGACCCCTAGTTGGAGGGCCAGGGGGCACCCTGGGGCCTTTAATGGAAGTCCAGGGAGAGAGGAGGACCCCTGGGTAGCTTGCTCGGGTCAGGATCCCTTAGGTGGAGGGCAAGGGGGCACCCTGGGGCCTACACTGCATGTCCAGGGAGAGAGGTGGACCCCTGGGTAGCTTGCTGGGGTCAGGGGCCCTTAGGTGGAGGGCCAGGGGGCACCCTGGGGCCTATACTGCAAGTCCAGGAAGAGATGTGGACCCCTGGGTAGCTTGCTGGGGTCAGGGGCCCTTAGGTGGAGGGCAAGTGGGCACCCTGGGGCCTACACTGCAAGTACAGGGAGAGAGGTGGACCCCTGGGTAGCTTACTGGGGTCAGAGGCCCTTAGGTGGAGGGCCAGGGGGCACCCTGGGGCCTTTAATGGAAGTCCAGGGAGGGAAGTGGACCCTGGGTAGCCTGCTGGGGTCAGATTCCCTTAGGTGGAAGGCCAGGGCGCACCCTGGGGCCTATACTGCAAGTCCAGGGAGAGAGGTGGACCCCTGGGCAGCTTGCTGGGGTCAGGGGCCTTTAGGTGGAGGGCCAGGTGCACCCTGGGGCCTATACTGCAAGTCCAGGGAGAGAGGTGGACCCCTGGGTAGCTTGCTGGGGTCAGGGGCCCTTACGTGGAGGGCCAGGTGGCACCCTGGTGCCTATATTGCAAGTCCAGGAAGAGAGGTGGACCCCTGGGTATCTTGCTGGGGTCAGGGGCCCTTAGGTGGAGGGCCAGGTGCACCCTGGGGCCTATACTGCAAGTCCAGGAAGAGATGTGGACCCCTGGGTAGCTTGCTGGGGTCATAGGCCCCTAAGTGGAGTGCCAGGGCACCCTGGGGCCTATACTGCAAGTCCAGGGAGAGAGGTGGACCCCTGGGTAGCTTGCTCGGGTCAGGATCCCTTAGGTGGAGGGCAAGGGGGCACCCTGGGGCCTACACTGCATGTCCAGGGAGAGAGGTGGACCCCTGGGTAGCTTGCTGGGGTCAGGGGCCCTTAGGTGGAGGGCCAGGGGGCACCCTGGGGCCTATACTGCAAGTCCAGGAAGAGATGTGGACCCCTGGGTAGCTTGCTGGGGTCAGGGGCCCTTAGGTGGAGGGCAATGGGGGCACCCTGGGGCCTACACTGCAAGTCCAGGGAGAGAGGTGGACCCCTGGGTAGCTTACTGGGGTCAGAGGCCCTTAGGTGGAGGGCCAGGGGGCACCCTGGGGCCTACACTGCAAGTCCAGGGAGAGAGGTGGACCCCTGGGTAGCTTGCTGGGGTCAGAGGCCCCTAGGTGGAGGGCCAGGAGGCACAATGGGGCCTATACTGCTGGTCCAGGGAGAGAGGTGGACCCCTGGGTAGCTTGCTGGGGTCAGGGGCCCTTAGGTGGAGGGCCAGGGGGCACCCTGGGGCCTACACTGCAAGTCCAGGGAGAGAGGTGGACCCCTGGGTAGCTTGCTGGGGTCAGAGGCCCCCAGGTGGAGGGCCAGGGGGCACCCTTGGGCCTACACTGCAAGTCCAGGGAGAGAGGTGGACCCCTGGGTAGCTTGCTGGGGTCAGAGACCCCTAGTTGGAGGGCAAGGGGGCACCCTGGGGCCTTTAATGGAAGTCCAGGGAGGGATGTGGACCCTGGGTAGCCTGCTGGGGTCAGATTCTCTTAGGTGGAGGGCCAGGGTGCACCCTGGGGCCTATACTGCAAGTCCAGGGAGAGAGGTGGACCCCTGGGTAGCTTGCTGGGGTCAGGGGCCCTTAGGTGGAGGGCCAGGGGCACCCTGGGGCCTATACTGCATGTCCAGGAAGAGATGTGGACCCCTGGGTAGCTTGCTGGGGTCATAGGCCCCTAAGTGGAGTGCCAGGGGCACCCTTGGGCCTATACTGCAAGTCCAGGGAGAGAGGTGGACCCCTGGGTAGCTTGCTGGGGTCAGGGGCACTTAGGTGGAGGGCCAGGGGGCACCCTGGGGCCTACACTGCAAGTTCAGGTAGAGAGGTGGACCCCTGGGTAGCTTGCTGGGGTCAGAGGCCCCTAGGTGGAGGGCCAGGAGGCACAATGGGGCCTATACTGCTAGTCCAGGGAGAGAGGTGGACCCCTGGGTAGCTTGCTGGGGTCAGGGGCCCTTAGGTGGAGGGCAAGGGGGCACCCTGGGGCCTACACTGCAAGTCCAGGGAGAGAGGTGGACCCCTGGGTAGCTTGCTGGGGTCAGAGGCCCCCAGGTGGAGGGCCAGGGGGCACCCTTGGGCCTACACTGCAAGTCCAGGGAGAGAGGTGGACCCCTGGGTAGCTTGCTGGGGTCAGAGACCCCTAGTTGGAGGGCCAGGGGGCACCCTGGGGCCTTTAATGGAAGTCCAGGGAGAGAGGAGGACCCCTGGGTAGCTTGCTCGGGTCAGGATCCCTTAGGTGGAGGGCAAGGGGGCACCCTGGGGCCTACACTGCATGTCCAGGGACAGAGGTGGACCCCTGGGTAGCTTGCTGGGGTCAGGGGCCCTTAGGTGGAGGGCCAGGGGGCACCCTGGGGCCTATACTGCAAGTCCAGGAAGAGATGTGGACCCCTGGGTAGCTTGCTGGGGTCAGGGGCCCTTAGGTGGAGGGCAAGTGGGCACCCTGGGGCCTACACTGCAAGTCCAGGGAGAGAGGTGGACCCCTGGGTAGCTTACTGGGGTCAGAGGCCCTTAGGTGGAGGGCCAGGGGGCACCCTGGGGCCTTTAATGGAAGTCCAGGGAGGGAAGTGGACCCTGGGTAGCCTGCTGGGGTCAGATTCCCTTAGGTGGAAGGCCAGGGCGCACCCTGGGGCCTATACTGCAAGTCCAGGGAGAGAGGTGGACCCCTGGGCAGCTTGCTGGGGTCAGGGGCCCTTAGGTGGAGGGCCAGGTGCACCCTGGGGCCTATACTGCAAGTCCAGGGAGAGAGGTGGACCCCTTGGTAGCTTGCTAGGGTCAGGATCCCTTAGGTGGAGGGCAAGGGGGCACCCTGGGGCCTACACTGCATGTCCAGGGAGAGAGGTGGACCCCTGGGTAGCTTGCTGGGGTCAGGGGCCCTTAGGTGGAGGGCCAGGTGGCACCCTGGGGCCTATACTGCAAGTCCAGGAAGAGATGTGGACCCCTGGGTAGCTTGCTGGGGTCAGGGGCCCTTAGGTGGAGGGCAAGGGGGCACCCTGGGGCCTACACTGCAAGTCAAGGGAGAGAGGTGGACCCCTGGGTAAATTGCTGGGGTCAGAGGCCCCCAGGTGAAGTGCCAAGGGGCACCCTTGGGCCTACACTGCAAGTCCAGGGAGAGAGGTGGACCCCTGGGTAGCTTGCCGGGGTCAGAGACCCCTAGTTGGAGGGCAAGGGGGCTCCCTGGGGCCTATACTGCAAGTCCAGGGAGAGAGGTGGACCCCTGGGTAGCTTACTAGGGTCAGGGGCCCTTAGGTGGAGGGCCAGAGGGCACCCTGGGGCCTATACTGCAAGTCCAGGAAGAGATGTGGACCCCTGGGTAGCTTGCTGGGGTCATAGGCCCCTAAGTGGAGTGCCAGGGGCACCCTGGGGCCTATACTGCAAGTCCAGGGAGAGAGGTGGACCCCTGGGTAGCTTGCTGGGGTCAGGGGACCTTAGGTGGAGGGCCAGGTGGCACCCTGGTGCCTATAATGCAAGTCCAGGAAGAGAGGTGGACCCCTGGGTAGCTTGCTGGGGTCAGAGGCCCCTAGGTGGAGGGCCAGGGGGCATCCTGGGGCCTACACTGCAAGTCCAGGGATAGACACGGACCCCTGGGTATTTTGCTGGGGTCAGGGGCACCTAGATAGAGGGCCAGGGGTAACCCTGGGGCCAATACTGCAAGTCCAGGGAGAGAGGTGGACCCCTGGTTAGTTTGCTGGGCTCATGGGCCCTTACGTGGAGGGCCAGGGGCACCCTGGGGCCTATACTGCAAGTCCAGGGAGAGAGCTGATTCTCTGGGTAGCTTGCTGGGGTCAAAAGCCCCTAGGTGGGGTGCAAGGGGGCACCCTGGGGCCTATACTGCAAGTCCAGGGAGAGAGGTGGACCCCTTGGTAGCTTGCTGGGGTCAGGGGCCCTTAGGTGGAGGGCCAGGTGCACCCTGGGGCCTATACTGCAAGTCCAGGAAGAGATGTGGACCCCTGGGTAGCTTGCTGGGGTCATAGGCCCCTAAGTGGAGTGCCAGGGGCACCCTGGGGCCTATACTGCAAGTCCAGGGCGAGAGGTGGACCCCTGGGTAGCTTGCTGGGGTCAAGATCCCTTAGGTGGAGGGCAAGGGGGCACCCTGGGGCCTACACTGCATGTCCAGGGAGAGAGGTGGACCCCTAGGTAGCTTGCTGGGGTCAGGGGCCCTTAGGTGGAGGGCCAGGTGGCACCCTGGGGCCTATACTGCAAGTCCAGGAAGAGATGTGGACCCCTGGGTAGCTTGCTGGGGTCAGGGGCCCTTAGGTGGAGGCCAAGGGGGCACCCTGGGGCCTACACTGCAAGTCCAGGGAGAGAGGTGGACCCCTGGGTAAATTGCTGGGGTCAGGGGCCCTTAGGTGGAGGCCAAGGGGCACCCTTAGGCCTACACTGCAAGTCCAGGGAGAGAGGTGGACCCCTGTGTAGCTTGCTGGGGTCAGATTCCCTTAGGTGGAAGGCCATGGCGCACCCTGGGGCCTATACTGCAAGTCCAGGGAGAGAGGTGGACCCCTGGGTAGCTTGCTAGGGTCAGGGGCCCTTAGGTGGAGGGCCAGAGGGCACCCTTGGGCCTATACTGCAAGTCCAGGAAGAGATGTGGACCCCTGGGTAGCTTGCTGGGGTCATAGGCCCCTAAGTGGAGGGCCAGGTGGCACCCTGGTGCCTATATTGCAAGTCCAGGAAGAGAGGTGGACCCCTGGGTAGCTTGCTGGGGTCAGAGGCCCCTAGGTGGAGGGCCAGGGGGCATCCTGGGGCCTACACTGCAAGTCCAGGAATAGACACGGACCCCTGGGTAGCTTGCTGGGGTCATAGGCCCCTAAGTGGAGTGCCAGGGGCACCCTGGGGCCTATACTGCAAGTCCAGGGAGAGAGGTGGACCCCTGGGTAGCTTGCTGGGGTCAAGATCCCTTAGGTGGAGGGCAAGGGGGCACCCTGGGGCCTACACTGCAAGTCCAGGGAGAGAGCTGGTCCTCTGGGTAGCTTGCTGGGGTCATAGGCCCCTAAGTGGAGTGCCAGGGGCACCCTGGGGCCTATACTGCAAGTCCAGGGAGGGAGGTGGACCCCTGGGTAGCTTGCTCGGGTCAGGATCCCTTAGGTGGAGGGCAAAGGGGCACCCTGGGGCCTACACTGCATGTCCAGGGAGAGAGGTGGACCCCTGGGTAACTTGCTGGGGTCAGGGGCCCTTAGGCGGAGGGCCAGGGGGCACCCTGGGGCCTATACTGCAAGTCCAGGAAGAGATGTGGACCCCTGGGTAGCTTGCTGGGGTCAGGGGCCCTTAGGTGGAGGGCAAGGGGGCACCCTGGGGCCTACACTGCAAGTCCAGGGAGAGAGGTGGACCCCTGGGTAGCTTGCTGGGGTCAGAGGCCCTTAGGTGCAGGGCCAGGGGGCACCCTGGGGCCTACACTGCAAGTCCAGGGAGAGAGGTGGACCCCTGGGTAGCTTGCTGGGGTCAGAGGCCCCCAGGTGGAGGGCCAGGGGGCACGCTTGGGCCTACACTGCAAGTCCAGGGAGAGAGGTGGACCCCTGGGTAGCTTGCTGGGGTCAGGGGCGCTTAGGTGGAGGGCCAGGTGCACCCTGGGGCCTTTAATGGAAGTCCAGGGAGGGAAGTGGACCCTGGGTAGCCTGCTGGGCTCAGATTCCCTTAGGTAGAAGGCCAGGGCGCACCCTGGGGCCTATACTGCAAGTCCAGGGAGAGAGGTGGACCCCTGGGTATCTTGCTGGGGTCAGGGGCGCTTAGGTGGAGGGCCAGGTGCACCCTGAGGCCTATACTGCAAGTCCAGGAAGAGATGTGGACCCCTGGGTAGCTTGCTGGGGTCATAGGCCCCTAAGTGGAGTGCCAGGGGCACCGTGGTGCCTATACTGCAAGTCCAGGGAGAGAGGTGGACCCCTGGGTAGCTTGCTCGGGTCAGGATCCCTTAGGTGGAGGGCAAGGGGGCACCCTGGGGCCTACACTGCATGTCCAGGGAGAGAGGTGGACCCCTGGGTAGCTTGCTGGATTCAGGGGCCCTTAGGTGGAGGGCCAGGGGGCACCCTGGGGCCTATACTGCAAGTCCAGGAAGAGATGTGGACCCCTGGGTAGCTTGCTGGGGTCAGGGGCCCTTAGGTGGAGGGCAAGGGGGCACCCTGGGGCCTACACTGCAAGTCCAGGGAGAGAGGTGGACCCCTGGGTAGCTTACTGGGGTCAGAGGCGCTTAGGTGGAGGGCCAGGGGGCACCCTGGGGCCTACACTGCAAGTCCAGGGAGAGAGGTGGACCCCTGGGTAGCTTGCTGGGGTCAGAGGCCCCTAGGTGGAGGGCCAGGAGGCACAATGGGGCCTATACTGCTGGTCCAGGGAGAGAGGTGGACCCCTGGGTAGCTTGCTGGGGTCAGGGAACCTTAGGTGGAGGGCCAGGGGGCACCCTGGGGCCTACACTGCAAGTCCAGGGAGAGAGGTGGACCCCTGGGTAGCTTGCTGGGGTCAGAGGCCCCCAGGTGGAGGGCCAGGGGGCACCCTTGGGCCTACACTGCAAGTCCAGGGAGAGAGGTGGACCCCTGGGTAGCTTGCCGGGGTCAGAGACCCCTAGTTGGAGGGCAAGGGGGCACCCTGGGGCCTTTAATGGAAGTCCAGGGAGGGAAGTGGACCCTGGGTAGCCTGCTGGGGTCAGATTCCCTTAGGTGGAAGGCCAGGGTGCACCCTGGGGCCTATACTGCAAGTCCAGGGAGAGAGGTGGACCCCTGAGTAGCTTGCTGGGGTCAGAGGCCCCTAGTTGGAGGGCCAGGGGGCATCCTGGGGCCTACACTGCAAGTCCAGGGATAGACACGGACCCCTGGGTAGCTTGCTGGGGTCAGGGGCACCTAGATGGAGGGCCAGGGGTAACCCTGGGGCCTATACTGCAAGTCCAGGGAGAGAGGTGGACCCCTGGTTAGTTTGCTGGGCTCATGGGCCCTTACGTGGAGGGCCAGGGGCTCCCTGGGGCCTATACTGCAAGTCCAGGGAGAGAGCTGATTCTCTGGGTAGCTTGCTGGGGTCAGGATCCCTTAGGTGGAGGGCAAGGGGGCACCCTGGGGCCTACACTGCATGTCCAGGGAGAGAGGTGGACCCCTAGGTAGCTTGCTGGGGTCAGGGGCCCTTAGGTGGAGGGCCAGGTGGCACCCTGGGGCCTATACTGCAAGTCCAGAAAGAGATGTGGACCCCTGGGTAGCTTGCTGGGGTCAGGGGCCCTTAGGTGGAGGCCAAGGGGGCACCCTGGGGCCTACACTGCAAGTTCAGGGAGAGAGGTGGACCCCTGGGTAAATTGCAGGGGTCAGAGGCCCCCAGGTGGAGTGCCAAGGGGCACCCTTAGGCCTACACTGCAAGTCCAGGGAGAGAGCTGATTCTCTGGGTAGCTTGCTGGGGTCAAAAGCCCCTAGGTGGGGTGCAAGGGGGCACCCTGGGGCCTATACTGCAAGTCCAGGGAGAGAGGTGGACCCCTGGGTAGCTTGCTGGGGTCAGGATCCCTTAGGTGAAGGGCAAGGGGGCACCCTGGGGCCTACACTGCATGTCCAGGGAGAGAGGTGGACCCCTGGGTAGCTTGCTGGGGTCAGGGGCCCTTAGGTGGAGGGCCAGGTGGCACCCTGGGGCCTATACTGCAAGTCCAGGAAGAGATGTGGACCCCTGGGTAGCTTGCTGGGGTCAGGGGCCCTTAGGTGGAGGGCAAGGGGGCACCCTGGGGCCTACACTGCAAGTCCAGGGAGAGAGGTGGACCCCTGGGTAAATTGCTGGGGTCAGAGGCCCCCAGGTGGAGTGCCAAGGGGCACCCTGGGGCCTACACTGCAAGTCCAGGGAGAGAGGTGGACCCCTGGGTAGCTTGCCGGGGTCAGAGACCCCTAGTTGGAGGGCAAGGGGGCACCCTGGGGCCTTTAATGGAAGTCCAGGGAAGGAAGTGGACCCCTGGGTAGCTGGCTAGGGTCAGATTCCCCTAGGTGGAAGGCCATGGCGCACCCTGGGGCCTATACTGCAAGTCCAGGGAGAGAGGTGGACCCCTGGGTAGCTTGTTAGGGTCAGGGGCCCTTAGGTGGAAGGCCAGAGGACACCCTTGGGCCTATACTGCAAGTCCAGGAAGAGATGTGGACCCCTGGGTAGCTTGCTGGGGTCATAGGCCCTCTAAGTGGAGTGCCAGGGGCACCCTGGGGCCTATACTGCAAGTCCAGGGAGAGAGGTGGACCCCTGGGTAGCTTGCTGGGGTCAGGGGCCCTTAGGTGGAGGGCCAGGTGGCACCCTGGTGCCTATAATGCAAGTCCAGGAAGAGAGGTGGACCCCTGGGTTGCTTGCTGGGGTCAGACGCCCCTAGGTGGAAGGCCAGGGGGCATCCTGGGGCCTACACTGCAAGTCCAGGGATAGACACGGACCCCTGGGTAGCTTGCTGGGGTCAGGGGCACCTAGATGGAGGGCCAGGGGTAACCCTGGGTCCTATACTGCAAGTCCAGGGAGAGAGGTGGACCCCTGGTTAGTTTGCTGGGCTCATGGGCCCTTACTTGGAGGGCCAGGGGCACCCTGGGGCCTATACTGCAAGTCCAGGGAGAGAGCTGATTCTCTGGGTAGCTTGCTGGGGTCAAAAGCCCCTAGGTGGGGTGCAAGGGGGCACCCTGGGGCCTATACTGCAAGTCCAGGGAGAGAGGTGGACCCCTGGGTAGCTTGCTGGGGTAAGGGGCCCCTAGGAGGAGGGCCAGGGGGCACCCTGGGGCCTATACTGCAAGACCAGGGAGAGAGGTGGACCCCTTGGTAGCTTGCTGGGGTCAGGGGCCCTTAGGTGGAGGGCCAGGTGCACCCTGGGGCCTATACTGCAAGTCCAGGAAGAGATGTGGACCCCTGGGTAGCTTGCTGGGGTCATAGGCCCCTAAGTGGAGTGCCAGGGGAACCCTGGGACCTATACTGCAAGTCCAGGGAGAGAGGTGGACCCCTGGGTAGCTTGCTTGGGTCAGGATCCCTTAGGTGGAGGGCAAGGGGGCACCCTGGGGCCTACACTGCATGTCCAGGGAGAGAGGTGGACCCCTAGGTAGCTTGCTGGGGTCAGGGGCCCTTAGGTGGAGGGCCAGGTGGCACCCTGGGGCCTATACTGCAAGTCCAGGAAGAGATGTGGACCCCTGGGTAGCTTGCTGGGGTCAGGGGCCCTTAGGTGTAGGGCAAGGGGGCACCCTGGGGCCTACACTGCAAGTCCAGGGAGAGAGGTGGACCCCTGGGTAAATTGCTGGGGTCAGAGGCCCCCAGGTGGAGTGCCAAGGGGCACCCTTGGGCCTACACTGCAAGACCAGGGAGAGAGGTGGACCCCTGGGTAGCTTGCCGGGGTCAGAGACCCCTAGTTGGAGGGTAAGGGGGCACCCTGGGGCCTTTAATGGAAGTCCAGGGAGGGAAGTGGACCCCTGGGTAGCTGGCTAGGGTCAGATTCCCCTAGGTGGAAGGCCATGGCGCACCCTGGGGCCTATACTGCAAGTCCAGGGAGAGAGGTGGACCCCTGGGTAGCTTGCTAGGGTCAGGGGCCCTTAGGTGGAGGGCCAGAGGGCACCCTTGGGCCTATACTGCAAGTCCAGGAAGAGATGTGGACCCCTGGGTAGCTTGCTGGGGTCATAGGCCCCTAAGTGTAGTGCCAGGGGCACCCTGGGGCCTATACTGCAAGTCCAGGGAGAGAGGTGGACCCCTGGGTAGCTTGCTGGGGTCAGGGGCCCTTAGGTGGAGGGCCAGGGGCACCCTGGGGCCTATACTGCAAGTCCAGGAAGAGATGTGGACCCCTGGGTAGCTTGCTGGGGTCATAGGCCCCTAAGTGGAGTGCCAGGGGCACCCTGGGGCCTATACTGCAAGTCCAGGGAGAGAGGTGGACCCCTGGGTAGCTTGCTGGGGTCAGGGGCCCTTAGGTGGAGGGCCAGGGGGCACCCTGGGGCCTACACTGCAAGTCCAGGGAGAGAGGTGGACCCCTGGGTAGCTTGCTGGGGTCAGAGGCCCCTAGGTGGAGGGCCAGGAGGCACAATGGGGCCTATACTGCTGGTCCAGGGAGAGAGGTGGACCCCTCGGTAGCTTGCTGGGTTCAGAAGCCCCTATGTGGAGGGCCAGGGGGCACCCTGGGGCCTATACTGCAAGATCAGGGAGAGAGGTGGTCCCCTGGGTTGCTTGCTGGGGTCAGCGACCCCTAGGTGGAGGGCAAGGGGGCACCCTGGGGCCTCCACTGCAAGTCCAAGGAGAGAGGTGGACCCCTGGGTAGCTTGCTGGGATCAGGGGCCCTTAGGTGGAGGGCCAGGTGGCACTCTGGGGCCTATAATGCAAGTCCAGGAAGAGAGGTGGACCCCTGGGTACCTTGCTGGGGTCAGAGGCCCCTAGGTGGAGGGCCAGGGGGCATCCTGGGGCCTACACTGCAAGTCCAGGGATAGACACGGACCCCTGGGTAGCTTGCTGGGGTCAGGGGCACCTAGATGGAGGGCCAGGGGTAACCCTGGGGCCTATACTGCAAGTCCAGGGAGAGAGGTGGACCCCTGGTTAGTTTGCTGGGCTCATGGGCCCTTACGTGGAGGGCCAGGGGCACCCTGGGGCCTATACTGCAAGTCCAGGGAGAGAGGTGGACCCCTGGGTAGCTTGCTGGGGTAAGGTGGCCCTAGGAGGAGGGCCAGGGGGCACCCTGGGGCCTATACTGCAAGACCAGGGAGAGAGGTGGACCATTGGGTAGCTTGCTGTGGTCAGAGACCCTTAGGTGGAGGGCAAGGGGGCACCCTGGGGCCTACACTTCAAGTCCAGGGAGAGAGGTGGACCCCTTGGTAGCTTGCTGGGGTCAGTGGCCCCCAGGTGGAGGGCCAGGGGGCTGCCTTGGGCCTACACTGCAAGTCCAGGGAGAGAGGTGGACCCCTGGGTAGCTTACTGGGGTCAGAGGCCCTTAGGTGGAGGGCCAGGGGGCACCCTGGGGCCTTTAATGGAAGTCCAGGGAGGGAAGTGGACCCTGGGTAGCCTGCTGGGGTCAGATTCCCTTAGGTGGAAGGCCAGGGCGCACCCTGGGGCCTATACTGCAAGTCCAGGGAGAGAGGTGGACCCCTGGGCAGCTTGCTGGGGTCAGGGGCCCTTAGGTGGAGGGCCAGGTGCACCCTGGGGCCTATACTGCAAGTCCAGGGAGAGAGGTGGACCCCTTGGTAGCTTGCTAGGGTCAGGATCCCTTAGGTGGAGGGCAAGGGGGCACCCTGGGGCCTACACTGCATGTCCAGGGAGAGAGGTGGACCCCTGGGTAGCTTGCTGGGGTCAGGGGCCCTTAGGTGGAGGGTCAGGTGGCACCCTGGGGCCTATACTGCAAGTCCAGGAAGAGATGTGGACCCCTGGGTAGCTTGCTGGGGTCAGGGGCCCTTAGGTGGAGGGCAAGGGGGCACCCTGGGGCCTACACTGCAAGTCAAGGGAGAGAGGTGGACCCCTGGGTAAATTGCTGGGGTCAGAGGCCCCCAGGTGAAGTGCCAAGGGGCACCCTTGGGCCTACACTGCAAGTCCAGGGAGAGAGGTGGACCCCTGGGTAGCTTGCCGGGGTCAGAGACCCCTAGTTGGAGGGCAAGGGGGCTCCCTGGGGCCTATACTGCAAGTCCAGGGAGAGAGGTGGACCCCTGGGTAGCTTACTAGGGTCAGGGGCCCTTAGGTGGAGGGCCAGAGGGCACCCTGGGGCCTATACTGCAAGTCCAGGAAGAGATGTGGACCCCTGGGTAGCTTGCTGGGGTCATAGGCCCCTAAGTGGAGTGCCAGGGGCACCCTGGGGCCTATACTGCAAGTCCAGGGAGAGAGGTGGACCCCTGGGTAGCTTGCTGGGGTCAGGGGACCTTAGGTGGAGGGCCAGGTGGCACCCTGGTGCCTATAATGCAAGTCCAGGAAGAGAGGTGGACCCCTGGGTAGCTTGCTGGGGTCAGAGGCCCCTAGGTGGAGGGCCAGGGGGCATCCTGGGGCCTACACTGCAAGTCCAGGGATAGACACGGACCCCTGGGTATTTTGCTGGGGTCAGGGGCACCTAGATGGAGGGCCAGGGGTAACCCTGGGGCCAATACTGCAAGTCCAGGGAGAGAGGTGGACCCCTGGTTAGTTTGCTGGGCTCATGGGCCCTTACGTGGAGGGCCAGGGGCACCCTGGGGCCTATACTGCAAGTCCAGGGAGAGAGCTGATTCTCTGGGTAGCTTGCTGGGGTCAAAAGCCCCTAGGTGGGGTGCAAGGGGGCACCCTGGGGCCTATACTGCAAGTCCAGGGAGAGAGGTGGACCCCTTGGTAGCTTGCTGGGGTCAGGGGCCCTTAGGTGGAGGGCCAGGTGCACCCTGGGGCCTATACTGCAAGTCCAGGAAGAGATGTGGACCCCTGGGTAGCTTGCTGGGGTCATAGGCCCCTAAGTGGAGTGCCAGGGGCACCCTGGGGCCTATACTGCAAGTCCAGGGCGAGAGGTGGACCCCTGGGTAGCTTGCTGGGGTCAAGATCCCTTAGGTGGAGGGCAAGGGGGCACCCTGGGGCCTACACTGCATGTCCAGGGAGAGAGGTGGACCCCTAGGTAGCTTGCTGGGGTCAGGGGCCCTTAGGTGGAGGGCCAGGTGGCACCCTGGGGCCTATACTGCAAGTCCAGGAAGAGATGTGGACCCCTGGGTAGCTTGCTGGGGTCAGGGGCCCTTAGGTGGAGGCCAAGGGGGCACCCTGGGGCCTACACTGCAAGTCCAGGGAGAGAGGTGGACCCCTGGGTAAATTGCTGGGGTCAGGGGCCCTTAGGTGGAGGCCAAGGGGCACCCTTAGGCCTACACTGCAAGTCCAGGGAGAGAGGTGGACCCCTGTGTAGCTTGCTGGGGTCAGATTCCCTTAGGTGGAAGGCCATGGCGCACCCTGGGGCCTATACTGCAAGTCCAGGGAGAGAGGTGGACCCCTGGGTAGCTTGCTAGGGTCAGGGGCCCTTAGGTGGAGGGCCAGAGGGCACCCTTGGGCCTATACTGCAAGTCCAGGAAGAGATGTGGACCCCTGGGTAGCTTGCTGGGGTCATAGGCCCCTAAGTGGAGGGCCATTTGGCACCCTGGTGCCTATATTGCAAGTCCAGGAAGAGAGGTGGACCCCTGGGTAGCTTGCTGGGGTCAGAGGCCCCTAGGTGGAGGGCCAGGGGGCATCCTGGGGCCTACACTGCAAGTCCAGGAATAGACACGGACCCCTGGGTAGCTTGCTGGGGTCATAGGCCCCTAAGTGGAGTGCCAGGGGCACCCTGGGGCCTATACTGCAAGTCCAGGGAGAGAGGTGGACCCCTGGGTAGCTTGCTGGGGTCAAGATCCCTTAGGTGGAGGGCAAGGGGGCACCCTGGGGCCTACACTGCAAGTCCAGGGAGAGAGCTGGTCCTCTGGGTAGCTTGCTGGGGTCATAGGCCCCTAAGTGGAGTGCCAGGGGCACCCTGGGGCCTATACTGCAAGTCCAGGGAGGGAGGTGGACCCCTGGGTAGCTTGCTCGGGTCAGGATCCCTTAGGTGGAGGGCAAGGGGGCACCCTGGGGCCTACACTGCATGTCCAGGGAGAGAGGTGGACCCCTGGGTAACTTGCTGGGGTCAGGGGCCCTTAGGCGGAGGGCCAGGGGGCACCCTGGGGCCTATACTGCAAGTCCAGGAAGAGATGTGGACCCCTGGGTAGCTTGCTGGGGTCAGGGGCCCTTAGGTGGAGGGCAAGGGGGCACCCTGGGGCCTACACTGCAAGTCCAGGGAGAGAGGTGGACCCCTGGGTAGCTTGCTGGGGTCAGAGGCCCTTAGGTGCAGGGCCAGGGGGCACCCTGGGGCCTACACTGCAAGTCCAGGGAGAGAGGTGGACCCCTGGGTAGCTTGCTGGGGTCAGAGGCCCCCAGGTGGAGGGCCAGGGGGCACGCTTGGGCCTACACTGCAAGTCCAGGGAGAGAGGTGGACCCCTGGGTAGCTTGCTGGGGTCAGGGGCGCTTAGGTGGAGGGCCAGGTGCACCCTGGGGCCTTTAATGGAAGTCCAGGGAGGGAAGTGGACCCTGGGTAGCCTGCTGGGCTCAGATTCCCTTAGGTAGAAGGCCAGGGCGCACCCTGGGGCCTATACTGCAAGTCCAGGGAGAGAGGTGGACCCCTGGGTATCTTGCTGGGGTCAGGGGCGCTTAGGTGGAGGGCCAGGTGCACCCTGAGGCCTATACTGCAAGTCCAGGAAGAGATGTGGACCCCTGGGTAGCTTGCTGGGGTCATAGGCCCCTAAGTGGAGTGCCAGGGGCACCGTGGTGCCTATACTGCAAGTCCAGGGAGAGAGGTGGACCCCTGGGTAGCTTGCTCGGGTCAGGATCCCTTAGGTGGAGGGCAAGGGGGCACCCTGGGGCCTACACTGCATGTCCAGGGAGAGAGGTGGACCCCTGGGTAGCTTGCTGGATTCAGGGGCCCTTAGGTGGAGGGCCAGGGGGCACCCTGGGGCCTATACTGCAAGTCCAGGAAGAGATGTGGACCCCTGGGTAGCTTGCTGGGGTCAGGGGCCCTTAGGTGGAGGGCAAGGGGGCACCCTGGGGCCTACACTGCAAGTCCAGGGAGAGAGGTGGACCCCTGGGTAGCTTACTGGGGTCAGAGGCGCTTAGGTGGAGGGCCAGGGGGCACCCTGGGGCCTACACTGCAAGTCCAGGGAGAGAGGTGGACCCCTGGGTAGCTTGCTGGGGTCAGAGGCCCCTAGGTGGAGGGCCAGGAGGCACAATGGGGCCTATACTGCTGGTCCAGGGAGAGAGGTGGACCCCTGGGTAGCTTGCTGGGGTCAGGGAACCTTAGGTGGAGGGCCAGGGGGCACCCTGGGGCCTACACTGCAAGTCCAGGGAGAGAGGTGGACACCTGGGTAGCTTGCTGGGGTCAGAGGCCCCCAGGTGGAGGGCCAGGGGGCACCCTTGGGCCTACACTGCAAGTCCAGGGAGAGAGGTGGACCCCTGGGTAGCTTGCCGGGGTCAGAGACCCCTAGTTGGAGGGCAAGGGGGCACCCTGGGGCCTTTAATGGAAGTCCAGGGAGGGAAGTGGACCCTGGGTAGCCTGCTGGGGTCAGATTCCCTTAGGTGGAAGGCCAGGGTGCACCCTGGGGCCTATACTGCAAGTCCAGGGAGAGAGGTGGACCCCTGAGTAGCTTGCTGGGGTCAGAGGCCCCTAGTTGGAGGGCCAGGGGGCATCCTGGGGCCTACACTGCAAGTCCAGGGATAGACACGGACCCCTGGGTAGCTTGCTGGGGTCAGGGGCACCTAGATGGAGGGCCAGGGGTAACCCTGGGGCCTATACTGCAAGTCCAGGGAGAGAGGTGGACCCCTGGTTAGTTTGCTGGGCTCATGGGCCCTTACGTGGAGGGCCAGGGGCTCCCTGGGGCCTATACTGCAAGTCCAGGGAGAGAGCTGATTCTCTGGGTAGCTTGCTGGGGTCAGGATCCCTTAGGTGGAGGGCAAGGGGGCACCCTGGGGCCTACACTGCATGTCCAGGGAGAGAGGTGGACCCCTAGGTAGCTTGCTGGGGTCAGGGGCCCTTAGGTGGAGGGCCAGGTGGCACCCTGGGGCCTATACTGCAAGTCCAGAAAGAGATGTGGACCCCTGGGTAGCTTGCTGGGGTCAGGGGCCCTTAGGTGGAGGCCAAGGGGGCACCCTGGGGCCTACACTGCAAGTTCAGGGAGAGAGGTGGACCCCTGGGTAAATTGCAGGGGTCAGAGGCCCCCAGGTGGAGTGCCAAGGGGCACCCTTAGGCCTACACTGCAAGTCCAGGGAGAGAGCTGATTCTCTGGGTAGCTTGCTGGGGTCAAAAGCCCCTAGGTGGGGTGCAAGGGGGCACCCTGGGGCCTATACTGCAAGTCCAGGGAGAGAGGTGGACCCCTGGGTAGCTTGCTGGGGTCAGGATCCCTTAGGTGAAGGGCAAGGGGGCACCCTGGGGCCTACACTGCATGTCCAGGGAGAGAGGTGGACCCCTGGGTAGCTTGCTGGGGTCAGGGGCCCTTAGGTGGAGGGCCAGGTGGCACCCTGGGGCCTATACTGCAAGTCCAGGAAGAGATGTGGACCCCTGGGTAGCTTGCTGGGGTCAGGGGCCCTTAGGTGGAGGGCAAGGGGGCACCCTGGGGCCTACACTGCAAGTCCAGGGAGAGAGGTGGACCCCTGGGTAAATTGCTGGGGTCAGAGGCCCCCAGGTGGAGTGCCAAGGGGCACCCTGGGGCCTACACTGCAAGTCCAGGGAGAGAGGTGGACCCCTGGGTAGCTTGCCGGGGTCAGAGACCCCTAGTTGGAGGGCAAGGGGGCACCCTGGGGCCTTTAATGGAAGTCCAGGGAAGGAAGTGGACCCCTGGGTAGCTGGCTAGGGTCAGATTCCCCTAGGTGGAAGGCCATGGCGCACCCTGGGGCCTATACTGCAAGTCCAGGGAGAGAGGTGGACCCCTGGGTAGCTTGTTAGGGTCAGGGGCCCTTAGGTGGAAGGCCAGAGGACACCCTTGGGCCTATACTGCAAGTCCAGGAAGAGATGTGGACCCCTGGGTAGCTTGCTGGGGTCATAGGCCCTCTAAGTGGAGTGCCAGGGGCACCCTGGGGCCTATACTGCAAGTCCAGGGAGAGAGGTGGACCCCTGGGTAGCTTGCTGGGGTCAGGGGCCCTTAGGTGGAGGGCCAGGTGGCACCCTGGTGCCTATAATGCAAGTCCAGGAAGAGAGGTGGACCCCTGGGTTGCTTGCTGGGGTCAGACGCCCCTAGGTGGAAGGCCAGGGGGCATCCTGGGGCCTACACTGCAAGTCCAGGGATAGACACGGACCCCTGGGTAGCTTGCTGGGGTCAGGGGCACCTAGATGGAGGGCCAGGGGTAACCCTGGGTCCTATACTGCAAGTCCAGGGAGAGAGGTGGACCCCTGGTTAGTTTGCTGGGCTCATGGGCCCTTACTTGGAGGGCCAGGGGCACCCTGGGGCCTATACTGCAAGTCCAGGGAGAGAGCTGATTCTCTGGGTAGCTTGCTGGGGTCAAAAGCCCCTAGGTGGGGTGCAAGGGGGCACCCTGGGGCCTATACTGCAAGTCCAGGGAGAGAGGTGGACCCCTGGGTAGCTTGCTGGGGTAAGGGGCCCCTAGGAGGAGGGCCAGGGGGCACCCTGGGGCCTATACTGCAAGACCAGGGAGAGAGGTGGACCCCTTGGTAGCTTGCTGGGGTCAGGGGCCCTTAGGTGGAGGGCCAGGTGCACCCTGGGGCCTATACTGCAAGTCCAGGAAGAGATGTGGACCCCTGGGTAGCTTGCTGGGGTCATAGGCCCCTAAGTGGAGTGCCAGGGGAACCCTGGGACCTATACTGCAAGTCCAGGGAGAGAGGTGGACCCCTGGGTAGCTTGCTTGGGTCAGGATCCCTTAGGTGGAGGGCAAGGGGGCACCCTGGGGCCTACACTGCATGTCCAGGGAGAGAGGTGGACCCCTAGGTAGCTTGCTGGGGTCAGGGGCCCTTAGGTGGAGGGCCAGGTGGCACCCTGGGGCCTATACTGCAAGTCCAGGAAGAGATGTGGACCCCTGGGTAGCTTGCTGGGGTCAGGGGCCCTTAGGTGTAGGGCAAGGGGGCACCCTGGGGCCTACACTGCAAGTCCAGGGAGAGAGGTGGACCCCTGGGTAAATTGCTGGGGTCAGAGGCCCCCAGGTGGAGTGCCAAGGGGCACCCTTGGGCCTACACTGCAAGACCAGGGAGAGAGGTGGACCCCTGGGTAGCTTGCCGGGGTCAGAGACCCCTAGTTGGAGGGTAAGGGGGCACCCTGGGGCCTTTAATGGAAGTCCAGGGAGGGAAGTGGACCCCTGGGTAGCTGGCTAGGGTCAGATTCCCCTAGGTGGAAGGCCATGGCGCACCCTGGGGCCTATACTGCAAGTCCAGGGAGAGAGGTGGACCCCTGGGTAGCTTGCTAGGGTCAGGGGCCCTTAGGTGGAGGGCCAGAGGGCACCCTTGGGCCTATACTGCAAGTCCAGGAAGAGATGTGGACCCCTGGGTAGCTTGCTGGGGTCATAGGCCCCTAAGTGTAGTGCCAGGGGCACCCTGGGGCCTATACTGCAAGTCCAGGGAGAGAGGTGGACCCCTGGGTAGCTTGCTGGGGTCAGGGGCCCTTAGGTGGAGGGCCAGGGGCACCCTGGGGCCTATACTGCAAGTCCAGGAAGAGATGTGGACCCCTGGGTAGCTTGCTGGGGTCATAGGCCCCTAAGTGGAGTGCCAGGGGCACCCTGGGGCCTATACTGCAAGTCCAGGGAGAGAGGTGGACCCCTGGGTAGCTTGCTGGGGTCAGGGGCCCTTAGGTGGAGGGCCAGGGGGCACCCTGGGGCCTACACTGCAAGTCCAGGGAGAGAGGTGGACCCCTGGGTAGCTTGCTGGGGTCAGAGGCCCCTAGGTGGAGGGCCAGGAGGCACAATGGGGCCTATACTGCTGGTCCAGGGAGAGAGGTGGACCCCTCGGTAGCTTGCTGGGTTCAGAAGCCCCTATGTGGAGGGCCAGGGGGCACCCTGGGGCCTATACTGCAAGATCAGGGAGAGAGGTGGTCCCCTGGGTTGCTTGCTGGGGTCAGCGACCCCTAGGTGGAGGGCAAGGGGGCACCCTGGGGCCTCCACTGCAAGTCCAAGGAGAGAGGTGGACCCCTGGGTAGCTTGCTGGGATCAGGGGCCCTTAGGTGGAGGGCCAGGTGGCACTCTGGGGCCTATAATGCAAGTCCAGGAAGAGAGGTGGACCCCTGGGTACCTTGCTGGGGTCAGAGGCCCCTAGGTGGAGGGCCAGGGGGCATCCTGGGGCCTACACTGCAAGTCCAGGGATAGACACGGACCCCTGGGTAGCTTGCTGGGGTCAGGGGCACCTAGATGGAGGGCCAGGGGTAACCCTGGGGCCTATACTGCAAGTCCAGGGAGAGAGGTGGACCCCTGGTTAGTTTGCTGGGCTCATGGGCCCTTACGTGGAGGGCCAGGGGCACCCTGGGGCCTATACTGCAAGTCCAGGGAGAGAGGTGGACCCCTGGGTAGCTTGCTGGGGTAAGGTGGCCCTAGGAGGAGGGCCAGGGGGCACCCTGGGGCCTATACTGCAAGACCAGGGAGAGAGGTGGACCATTGGGTAGCTTGCTGTGGTCAGAGACCCTTAGGTGGAGGGCAAGGGGGCACCCTGGGGCCTACACTTCAAGTCCAGGGAGAGAGGTGGACCCCTTGGTAGCTTGCTGGGGTCAGTGGCCCCCAGGTGGAGGGCCAGGGGGCTGCCTTGGGCCTACACTGCAAGTCCAGGGAGAGAGGTGGACCCCTGGGTAGCTTGCCGGGGTCAGAGACCCCTAGTTGGAGGGCAAGGGGGCTCCCTGGGGCCTATACTGCAAATCCAGGGAGAGAGGTGGACCCCTGGGTAGCTTACTAGGGTCAGGGGCCCTTAGGTGGAGGGCCAGAGGGCACCCTGGGGCCTATACTGCAAGTCCAGGAAGAGATGTGGACCCCTGGGTAGCTTGCTGGGGTCATAGGCCCCTAAGTGGAGTGCCAGGGGCACCCTGGGGCCTATACTGCAAGTCCAGGGAGAGAGGTGGACCCCTGGGTAGCTTGCTGGGGTCAGGGGACCTTAGGTGGAGGGCCAGGTGGCACCCTGGTGCCTATAATGCAAGTCCAGGAAGAGAGGTGGACCCCTGGGTAGCTTGCTGGGGTCAGAGGCCCCTAGGTGGAGGGCCAGGGGGCATCCTGGGGCCTACACTGCAAGTCCAGGGATAGACACGGACCCCTGGGTAGCTTGCTGGGGTCAGGGGCACCTAGATGGAGGGCCAGGGGTAACCCTGGGGCCTATACTGCAAGTCCAGGGAGAGAGGTGGACCCCTGGTTAGTTTGCTGGGCTCATGGGCCCTCACGTGGAGGGCCAGGGGCACCCTGGGGCCTATACTGCAAGTCCAGG
The DNA here is from genome assembly GCF_052040795.2 of Danio rerio. Taxonomy (NCBI): domain Eukaryota; kingdom Metazoa; phylum Chordata; class Actinopteri; order Cypriniformes; family Danionidae; genus Danio; species Danio rerio. Next base: position 28,484,934 of record NC_141041.1, on the reverse strand, counting down.
GAGAGAGGTGGACCCCTTGGTAGCTTGCTGGGGTCAGGGGCCCTTAGGTGGAGGGCCAGGTGCACCCTGGGGCCTATACTGCAAGTCCAGGAAGAGATGTGGACCCCTGGGTAGCTTGCTGGGGTCATAGGCCCCTAAGTGGAGTGCCAGGGGCACCCTGGGGCCTATACTGCAAGTCCAGGGCGAGAGGTGGACCCCTGGGTAGCTTGCTGGGGTCAAGATCCCTTAGGTGGAGGGCAAGGGGGCACCCTGGGGCCTACACTGCATGTCCAGGGAGAGAGGTGGACCCCTAGGTAGCTTGCTGGGGTCAGGGGCCCTTAGGTGGAGGGCCAGGTGGCACCCTGGGGCCTATACTGCAAGTCCAGGAAGAGATGTGGACCCCTGGGTAGCTTGCTGGGGTCAGGGGCCCTTAGGTGGAGGCCAAGGGGGCACCCTGGGGCCTACACTGCAAGTCCAGGGAGAGAGGTGGACCCCTGGGTAAATTGCTGGGGTCAGAGGCCCCCAGGTGGAGTGCCAAGGGGCACCCTTAGGCCTACACTGCAAGTCCAGGGAGAGAGGTGGACCCCTGTGTAGCTTGCTGGGGTCAGATTCCCTTAGGTGGAAGGCCATGGCGCACCCTGGGGCCTATACTGCAAGTCCAGGGAGAGAGGTGGACCCCTGGGTAGCTTGCTAGGGTCAGGGGCCCTTAGGTGGAGGGCCAGAGGGCACCCTTGGGCCTATACTGCAAGTCCAGGAAGAGATGTGGACCCCTGGGTAGCTTGCTGGGGTCATAGGCCCCTAAGTGGAGGGCCAGGTGGCACCCTGGTGCCTATATTGCAAGTCCAGGAAGAGAGGTGGACCCCTGGGTAGCTTGCTGGGGTCAGAGGCCCCTAGGTGGAGGGCCAGGGGGCATCCTGGGGCCTACACTGCAAGTCCAGGAATAGACACGGACCCCTGGGTAGCTTGCTGGGGTCATAGGCCCCTAAGTGGAGTGCCAGGGGCACCCTGGGGCCTATACTGCAAGTCCAGGGAGAGAGGTGGACCCCTGGGTAGCTTGCTGGGGTCAAGATCCCTTAGGTGGAGGGCAAGGGGGCACCCTGGGGCCTACACTGCAAGTCCAGGGAGAGAGCTGGTCCTCTGGGTAGCTTGCTGGGGTCATAGGCCCCTAAGTGGAGTGCCAGGGGCACCCTGGGGCCTATACTGCAAGTCCAGGGAGGGAGGTGGACCCCTGGGTAGCTTGCTCGGGTCAGGATCCCTTAGGTGGAGGGCAAGGGGGCACCCTGGGGCCTACACTGCATGTCCAGGGAGAGAGGTGGACCCCTGGGTAACTTGCTGGGGTCAGGGGCCCTTAGGCGGAGGGCCAGGGGGCACCCTGGGGCCTATACTGCAAGTCCAGGAAGAGATGTGGACCCCTGGGTAGCTTGCTGGGGTCAGAGGCCCTTAGGTGCAGGGCCAGGGGGCACCCTGGGGCCTACACTGCAAGTCCAGGGAGAGAGGTGGACCCCTGGGTAGCTTGCTGGGGTCAGAGGCCCCCAGGTGGAGGGCCAGGGGGCACGCTTGGGCCTACACTGCAAGTCCAGGGAGAGAGGTGGACCCCTGGGTAGCTTGCTGGGGTCAGGGGCGCTTAGGTGGAGGGCCAGGTGCACCCTGGGGCCTTTAATGGAAGTCCAGGGAGGGAAGTGGACCCTGGGTAGCCTGCTGGGCTCAGATTCCCTTAGGTAGAAGGCCAGGGCGCACCCTGGGGCCTATACTGCAAGTCCAGGGAGAGAGGTGGACCCCTGGGTAGCTTGCTGGGGTCAGAGGCCCCTAGGTGGAGGGCCAGGAGGCACAATGGGGCCTATACTGCTGGTCCAGGGAGAGAGGTGGACCCCTGGGTAGCTTGCTGGGGTCAGGGAACCTTAGGTGGAGGGCCAGGGGGCACCCTGGGGCCTACACTGCAAGTCCAGGGAGAGAGGTGGACCCCTGGGTAGCTTGCTGGGGTCAGAGGCCCCCAGGTGGAGGGCCAGGGGGCACCCTTGGGCCTACACTGCAAGTCCAGGGAGAGAGGTGGACCCCTGGGTAGCTTGCCGGGGTCAGAGACCCCTAGTTGGAGGGCAAGGGGGCACCCTGGGGCCTTTAATGGAAGTCCAGGGAGGGAAGTGGACCCTGGGTAGCCTGCTGGGGTCAGATTCCCTTAGGTGGAAGGCCAGGGTGCACCCTGGGGCCTATACTGCAAGTCCAGGGAGAGAGGTGGACCCCTGGGTAGCTTGCTGGGGTCAGAGGCCCCTAGTTGGAGGGCCAGGGGGCATCCTGGGGCCTACACTGCAAGTCCAGGGATAGACACGGACCCCTGGGTAGCTTGCTGGGGTCAGGGGCACCTAGATGGAGGGCCAGGGGTAACCCTGGGGCCTATACTGCAAGTCCAGGGAGAGAGGTGGACCCCTGGTTAGTTTGCTGGGCTCATGGGCCCTTACGTGGAGGGCCAGGGGCTCCCTGGGGCCTATACTGCAAGTCCAAGGAGAGAGCTGATTCTCTGGGTAGCTTGCTGGGGTCAGGATCCCTTAGGTGGAGGGCAAGGGGGCACCCTGGGGCCTACACTGCATGTCCAGGGAGAGAGGTGGACCCCTAGGTAGCTTGCTGGGGTCAGGGGCCCTTAGGTGGAGGGCCAGGTGGCACCCTGGGGCCTATACTGCAAGTCCAGAAAGAGATGTGGACCCCTGGGTAGCTTGCTGGGGTCAGGGGCCCTTAGGTGGAGGCCAAGGGGGCACCCTGGGGCCTACACTGCAAGTTCAGGGAGAGAGGTGGACCCCTGGGTAAATTGCAGGGGTCAGAGGCCCCCAGGTGGAGTGCCAAGGGGCACCCTTAGGCCTACACTGCAAGTCCAGGGAGAGAGCTGATTCTCTGGGTAGCTTGCTGGGGTCAAAAGCCCCTAGGTGGGGTGCAAGGGGGCACCCTGGGGCCTATACTGCAAGTCCAGGGAGAGAGGTGGACCCCTGGGTAGCTTGCTGGGGTCAGGATCCCTTAGGTGAAGGGCAAGGGGGCACCCTGGGGCCTACACTGCATGTCCAGGGAGAGAGGTGGACCCCTGGGTAGCTTGCTGGGGTCAGGGGCCCTTAGGTGGAGGGCCAGGTGGCACCCTGGGGCCTATACTGCAAGTCCAGGAAGAGATGTGGACCCCTGGGTAGCTTGCTGGGGTCAGGGGCCCTTAGGTGGAGGGCAAGGGGGCACCCTGGGGCCTACACTGCAAGTCCAGGGAGAGAGGTGGACCCCTGGGTAAATTGCTGGGGTCAGAGGCCCCCAGGTGGAGTGCCAAGGGGCACCCTGGGGCCTACACTGCAAGTCCAGGGAGAGAGGTGGACCCCTGGGTAGCTTGCCGGGGTCAGAGACCCCTAGTTGGAGGGCAAGGGGGCACCCTGGGGCCTTTAATGGAAGTCCAGGGAAGGAAGTGGACCCCTGGGTAGCTGGCTAGGGTCAGATTCCCCTAGGTGGAAGGCCATGGCGCACCCTGGGGCCTATACTGCAAGTCCAGGGAGAGAGGTGGACCCCTGGGTAGCTTGTTAGGGTCAGGGGCCCTTAGGTGGAAGGCCAGAGGACACCCTTGGGCCTATACTGCAAGTCCAGGAAGAGATGTGGACCCCTGGGTAGCTTGCTGGGGTCATAGGCCCTCTAAGTGGAGTGCCAGGGGCACCCTGGGGCCTATACTGCAAGTCCAGGGAGAGAGGTGGACCCCTGGGTAGCTTGCTGGGGTCAGGGGCCCTTAGGTGGAGGGCCAGGTGGCACCCTGGTGCCTATAATGCAAGTCCAGGAAGAGAGGTGGACCCCTGGGTTGCTTGCTGGGGTCAGACGCCCCTAGGTGGAAGGCCAGGGGGCATCCTGGGGCCTACACTGCAAGTCCAGGGATAGACACGGACCCCTGGGTAGCTTGCTGGGGTCAGGGGCACCTAGATGGAGGGCCAGGGGTAACCCTGGGTCCTATACTGCAAGTCCAGGGAGAGAGGTGGACCCCTGGTTAGTTTGCTGGGCTCATGGGCCCTTACTTGGAGGGCCAGGGGCACCCTGGGGCCTATACTGCAAGTCCAGGGAGAGAGCTGATTCTCTGGGTAGCTTGCTGGGGTCAAAAGCCCCTAGGTGGGGTGCAAGGGGGCACCCTGGGGCCTATACTGCAAGTCCAGGGAGAGAGGTGGACCCCTGGGTAGCTTGCTGGGGTAAGGGGCCCCTAGGAGGAGGGCCAGGGGGCACCCTGGGGCCTATACTGCAAGACCAGGGAGAGAGGTGGACCCCTTGGTAGCTTGCTGGGGTCAGGGGCCCTTAGGTGGAGGGCCAGGTGCACCCTGGGGCCTATACTGCAAGTCCAGGAAGAGATGTGGACCCCTGGGTAGCTTGCTGGGGTCATAGGCCCCTAAGTGGAGTGCCAGGGGAACCCTGGGACCTATACTGCAAGTCCAGGGAGAGAGGTGGACCCCTGGGTAGCTTGCTTGGGTCAGGATCCCTTAGGTGGAGGGCAAGGGGGCACCCTGGGGCCTACACTGCATGTCCAGGGAGAGAGGTGGACCCCTAGGTAGCTTGCTGGGGTCAGGGGCCCTTAGGTGGAGGGCCAGGTGGCACCCTGGGGCCTATACTGCAAGTCCAGGAAGAGATGTGGACCCCTGGGTAGCTTGCTGGGGTCAGGGGCCCTTAGGTGTAGGGCAAGGGGGCACCCTGGGGCCTACACTGCAAGTCCAGGGAGAGAGGTGGACCCCTGGGTAAATTGCTGGGGTCAGAGGCCCCCAGGTGGAGTGCCAAGGGGCACCCTTGGGCCTACACTGCAAGTCCAGGGAGAGAGGTGGACCCCTGGGTAGCTTGCCGGGGTCAGAGACCCCTAGTTGGAGGGTAAGGGGGCACCCTGGGGCCTTTAATGGAAGTCCAGGGAGGGAAGTGGACCCCTGGGTAGCTGGCTAGGGTCAGATTCCCCTAGGTGGAAGGCCATGGCGCACCCTGGGGCCTATACTGCAAGTCCAGGGAGAGAGGTGGACCCCTGGGTAGCTTGCTAGGGTCAGGGGCCCTTAGGTGGAGGGCCAGAGGGCACCCTTGGGCCTATACTGCAAGTCCAGGAAGAGATGTGGACCCCTGGGTAGCTTGCTGGGGTCATAGGCCCCTAAGTGTAGTGCCAGGGGCACCCTGGGGCCTATACTGCAAGTCCAGGGAGAGAGGTGGACCCCTGGGTAGCTTGCTGGGGTCAGGGGCCCTTAGGTGGAGGGCCAGGGGCACCCTGGGGCCTATACTGCAAGTCCAGGAAGAGATGTGGACCCCTGGGTAGCTTGCTGGGGTCATAGGCCCCTAAGTGGAGTGCCAGGGGCACCCTGGGGCCTATACTGCAAGTCCAGGGAGAGAGGTGGACCCCTGGGTAGCTTGCTGGGGTCAGGGGCCCCCAGGTGGAGGGCCAGGGGGCACCCTGGGGCCTACACTGCAAGTCCAGGGAGAGAGGTGGACCCCTGGGTAGCTTGCTGGGGTCAGAGGCCCCTAGGTGGAGGGCCAGGAGGCACAATCGGGCCTATACTGCTGGTCCAGGGAGAGAGGTGGACCCCTCGGTAGCTTGCTGGGTTCAGAAGCCCCTATGTGGAGGGCCAGGGGGCACCCTGGGGCCTATACTGCAAGATCAGGGAGAGAGGTGGTCCCCTGGGTTGCTTGCTGGGGTCAGCGACCCCTAGGTGGAGGGCAAGGGGGCACCCTGGGGCCTCCACTGCAAGTCCAAGGAGAGAGGTGGACCCCTGGGTAGCTTGCTGGGATCAGGGGCCCTTAGGTGGAGGGCCAGGTGGCACTCTGGGGCCTATAATGCAAGTCCAGGAAGAGAGGTGGACCCCTGGGTACCTTGCTGGGGTCAGAGGCCCCTAGGTGGAGGGCCAGGGGGCATCCTGGGGCCTACACTGCAAGTCCAGGGATAGACACGGACCCCTGGGTAGCTTGCTGGGGTCAGGGGCACCTAGATGGAGGGCCAGGGGTAACCCTGGGGCCTATACTGCAAGTCCAGGGAGAGAGGTGGACCCCTGGTTAGTTTGCTGGGCTCATGGGCCCTTACGTGGAGGGCCAGGGGCACCCTGGGGCCTATACTGCAAGTCCAGGGAGAGAGGTGGACCCCTGGGTAGCTTGCTGGGGTAAGGTGGCCCTAGGAGGAGGGCCAGGGGGCACCCTGGGGCCTATACTGCAAGACCAGGGAGAGAGGTGGACCATTGGGTAGCTTGCTGTGGTCAGAGACCCTTAGGTGGAGGGCAAGGGGGCACCCTGGGGCCTACACTTCAAGTCCAGGGAGAGAGGTGGACCCCTTGGTAGCTTGCTGGGGTCAGTGGCCCCCAGGTGGAGGGCCAGGGGGCTGCCTTGGGCCTACACTGCAAGTCCAGGGAGAGAGGTGGACCCCTGGGTAGCTAGCTGGGGTCATAGGCCCCTAAATGGAGTGCCAGGGGCACACTGGGGCCTATACTGCAAGTCCAGGGAGAGAGGTGGACCCCTGGGTAGCTTGCTGGGGTCAGAGACCCCTAGTTGGAGGGCAAGGGGGCACCCTGGGGCCTTTAATGGAAGTCCAGGGAGGGAAGTGGACCCCTGGGTAGCTGGCTAGGGTCAGATTCCCCTAGGTGGAAGGCCAGGGCGCACCCTGGGGCCTATACTGCAAGTCCAGGGAGAGAGGTGGACCCCTGGGTAGCTTGCTAGGGTCAGGGGCCCTTAGGTGGAAGGCCAGAGGGCACCCTTGGGCCTATACTGCAAGTCCAGGAAGAGATGTGGACCCCTGGGTAGCTTGCTGGAGTCATAGGCCCCTAAGTGGAGTGCCAGGGGCACCCTGGGGCCTATACTGCAAGTCCAGGGAGAGAGGTGGACCCCTGGGTAGCTTGCTGGGGTCAGGGGCCCTTAGGTGGAGGGCCAGGTGGCACCCTGGTGCCTATAATGCAAGTCCAGGAAGAGAGGTGGACCCCTTGGTAGCTTGCTGGGGTCAGAGGCCCCTAGGTGGAGGGCCAGGGGGCATCCTGGGGCCTACACTGCAAGTCCAGGAATAGACACGGACCCCTGGGTAGCTTGCTGGGGTCAGGGGCACCTAGATGGAGGGCCAGGGGTAACCCTGGGGCCTATACTGCATGTCCAGGGAGAGAGGTGGACCCCTGGTTAGTTTGCTGGGCTCATGGGCCCTTACGTGGAGGGCCAGGGGCACCCTGGGGCCTATACTGCTAGTCCAGGGAGAGAGGTGGACCCCTGGGTAGCTTGCTGGGGTCAGGGGCCCTTAGGTGGAGGGCAAGGGGGCACCCTGGGGCCTACACTGCAAGTCCAGGGAGAGAGGTGGACACCTGGGTAGCTTGCTGGGGTCAGAGGCCCCCAGGTGGAGGGCCAGGGGCCACCCTTGGGCCTACACTGCAAGTCCAGGGAGAGAGGTGGACCCCTGGGTAGCTTGCTGGGGTCAGAGACCCCTAGTTGGAGGGCCAGGGGGAACCCTGGGGCCTTTAATGGAAGTCCAGGGAGGGAAGTGGACCCTGGGTAGCCTGCTGGGGTCAGATTCCCTTAGGTGGAAGGCCAGGGCGCACCCTGGGGCCTATACTGCAAGTCCAGGGAGAGAGGTGGACCCCTGGGTAGCTTGCTGGGGTCAGGGGCCCTTAGGTGGAGGGCCAGTTGCACCCTGGGGCCTATACTGCAAGTCCAGGAAGAGATGTGGACCCCTGAGTAGCTTGCTGGGGTCATAGGCCCCTAAGTGGAGTGCCAGGGGCACCCTGGGGCCTATACTGCAAGTCCAGGGAGAGAGGTGGACCCCTTGGTAGCTTGCTAGGGTCAGGATCCCTTAGGTGGAGGGCAAGGGGGCACCCTGGGGCCTACACTGCATGTCCAGGGAGAGAGGTGGACCCCTGGGTAGCTTGCTGGGGTCAGGGGCCCTTAGGTGGAGGGCCAGGTGGCACCCTGGGGCCTATACTGCAAGTCCAGGAAGAGATGTGGACCCCTGGGTAGCTTGCTGGGGTCAGGGGCCCTCAGGTGGAGGGCAAGGGGGCACCCTGGGGCCTACACTGCAAGTCCAGGGAGAGAGGTGGACCCCTGGGTAAATTGCTGGGGTCAGAGGCCCCCAGGTGGAGTGCCAAGGGCCACCCTTGGGCCTACACTGCAAGTCCAGGGAGAGAGGTGGACCCCTGGGTAGCTTGCCGGGGTCAGAGACCCCTAGTTGGAGGGCAAGGGGGCACCCTGGGGCCTATACTGCAAGTCCAGGGAGAGAGGTGGACCCCTGGGTAGCTTGCTAGGGTCAGGGGCCCTTAGGTGGAGGGCCAGAGGGCACCCTGGGGCCTATACTGCAAGTCCAGGAAGAGATGTGGACCCCTGGGTAGCTTGCTGGGGTCATAGGCCCCTAAGTGGAGTGCCAGGGGCACCCTGGGGCCTATACTGCAAGTCCAGGGAGAGAGGTGGACCCCTGGGTAGCTTGCTGGGGTCAGGGGCCCTTAGGTGGAGGGCCAGGTGGCACCCTGGTGCCTATAATGCAAGTCCAGGAAGAGAGGTGGACCCCTGGGTAGCTTGCTGGGGTCAAAGGCCCCTAGGTGGAGGGCCAGGGGTCATCCTGGGGCCTACACTGCAAGTCCAGGGATAGACACGGACCCCTGGGTAGCTTGCTGGGGTCAGGGGCACCTAGATGGAGGGCCAGGGGTAACCCTGGGGCCTATACTGCAAGTCCAGGGAGAGAGGTGGACCCCTGGTTAGTTTGCTGGGCTCATGGGACCTTACTTGGAGGGCCAGGGGCACCCTGGGGCCTATACTGCAAGTCCAGGGAGAGAGCTGATTCTCTGGGTAGCTTGCTGGGGTCAAAAGCCCCTAGGTGGGGTGCAAGGGGGCACACTGGGGCCTATACTGCAAGTCCAGGGAGAGAGGTGGACCCCTGGGTAGCTTGCTGGGGTAAGGGGCCCCTAAGAGGAGGGCCAGGGGGCACCCTGGGGCCTATACTGCAAGACCAGGGAGAGAGGTGGACCCCTTGGTAGCTTGCTGGGGTCAGGGGCCCTTAGGTGGAGGGCCAGGTGCACCCTGGGGCCTATACTGCAAGTCCAGGAAGAGAGGTGGACCCCTGGGTAGCTTGCTGGGTTCAGAGGCCCCTAGGTGGAAGACCAGGGGGCATCCTGGGGCCTACACTGCATGTCCAGGGAGAGAGGTAGACCCCTGGGTAGCTTGCTGGGGTCAGAGGCCCCTAGGTGGAGGGCCAGGAGGCACAATGGGGCCTATGCTGCTGGTCCAGGGAGAGAGGTGGACCCCTGGGTAGCTTGCTGGGGTCAGGGGCCCTTAGGTGGTGGGCCAGGGGCACCCTGGGGCCTATACTGCATGTCCAGGAAGAGATGTGGACCCCTGGGTAGCTTGCTGGGGTCATAGGCCCCTAAGTAGAGTGCCAGGGGCACCCTGGGGCCTATACTGCAAGTCCAGGGAGAGAGGTGGACCCCTGGGTAGCTTGCTGGGGTCAGGGGCACTAAGGTGGAGGGCCAGGGGGCACCCTGGGGCCTACACTGCAAGTCCAGGGAGAGAGGTGGACCCCTGGGTAGCTTGCTGGGGTCAGAGGCCCTAGGTGGAGCGCCAGGAGGCACAATGGGGCCTATGCTGCTGGTCCAGGGAGAGAGGTGGACCCCTGGGTAGCTTGCTGGGGTCAGGGGCCCTTAGGTATAGGGCCAGGGGGCACCCTGGGGGCTACACTGCAAGTCCAGGGAGAGAGGTGGACCCCTGGGTAGCTTGCTGGGGTCAGAGGCCCCCAGGTGGAGGGCCAGGGGGCACCCTTGGGCCTACACTGCAAGTCCAGGGAGAGAGGTGGACCCCTGGGTAGCTTGCTGGGGTCAGAGACCCCTAGTTGGAGGGCCAGGGGGCACCCTGGGGCCTTTAATGGAAGTCCAGGGAGGGAAGTGGACCCATGGGTAGCCTGCTGGGGTCAGATTCCCTTAGGTGGAAGGCCAGGGCGCACCCTGGGGCCTATACTGCAAGTCCAGGGAGAGAGGTGGACCCCTGGGTAGCTTGCTGGGGTCAGGGGCCCTTAGGTGGAGGGCCAGGTGCACCCTGGACCTATACTGCAAGTCCAGGAAGAGATGTGGACCCCTGGGTAGCTTGCTGGGGTCATAGGCCCCTAAGTGGAGTGCCAGGGGCACCCTTGGGCCTATACTGCAAGTCCAGGGAGAGAGGTGGACCCCTGGGTAGCTTGCTGGGGTCAGGGGCCCTTAGGTGGAGGGCCAGGGGGCACCCTGGGGCCTACACTGCAAGTCCAGGGAGAGAGGTGGACCCCTGGGTAGCTTGCTGGGGTCAGAGGCCCCTAGGTGGAGGGCCAGGAGGCACAATGGGGCCTATACTGCTGGTCCAGGGAGAGAGGTGGACCCCTGGGTAGCTTGCTGGGGTCAGGGGCCCTTAGGTGGAGGGCCAGGGGGCACCCTGGGGCCTACACTGCAAGTCCAGGGAGAGAGGTGGACCCCTGGGTAGCTTGCTGGGGTCAGAGGCCCCCAGGTGGAGGGCCAGGGGGCACCCTTGGGCCTACACTGCAAGTCCAGGGAGAGAGGTGGACCCCTGGGTAGCTTGCTGGGGTCAGAGACCCCTAGTTGGAGGGCCAGGGGCACCCTGGGGCCTTTTATGGAAGTCCAGGGAGGGAAGTGGACCCTGGGTAGCCTGCTGGGGTCAGATTCCCTTAGGTGGAAGGCCAGGGCGCACCCTGGGGCCTATACTGCAAGTCCAGGGAGAGAGGTGGACCCCTGGGTAGCTTGCTGGGGTCAGGGGCCCTTAGGTGGAGGGCCAGGTGCACCCTGGGGCCTATACTGCAAGTCCAGGAAGAGATGTGGACCCCTGGGTAGCTTGCTGGGGTCATAGGCCCCTAAGTGGAGTGCCAGGGGCACCCTGGGGCCTATACTGCAAGTCCAGGGAGAGAGGTGGACCCCTGGGTAGCTTGCTCGGGTCAGGATCCCTTAGGTGGAGGGCAAGGGGGCACCCTGGGGCCTACACTGCATGTCCAGGGAGAGAGGTGGACCCCTGGGTAGCTTGCTGGGGTCAGGGGCCCTTAGGTGGAGGGCCAGGGGGCACCCTGGGGCCTATACTGCAAGTCCAGGAAGAGATGTGGACCCCTGGGTAGCTTGCTAGGGTCAGGGGCCCTTAGGTGGAGGGCAAGGGGGCACCCTGGGGCCTACACTGCAAGTCCAGGGAGAGAGTTGGACCCCTGGGTAGCTTACTGGGGTCAGAGGCCCTTAGGTGGAGGGCCAGGGGGCACCCTGGGGCCTACACTGCAAGTCCAGGGAGAGAGGTGGACCCCTGGGTAGCTTGCTGGGGTCAGAGACCCCTAGTTGGAGGGCCAGGGGGCACCCTGGGGCCTACACTGCAAGTCCAGGTAGAGAGGTGGACCCCTGGGTAGCTTGCTGGGGTCAGAGGCCCCTAGGTGGAGGGCCAGGAGGCACAATGGGGCCTATACTGCTAGTCCAGGGAGAGAGGTGGACCCCTGGGTAGCTTGCTGGGGTCAGGGGCCCTTAGGTGGAGGGCAAGGGGGCACCCTGGGGCCTACACTGCAATTCCAGGGAGAGAGGTGGACCCCTGGGTAGCTTGCTGGGGTCAGAGGCCCCCAGGTGGAGGGCCAGGGGGCACCCTTGGGCCTACACTGCAAGTCCAGGGAGAGAGGTGGACCCCTGGGTAGCTTGCTGGGGTCAGAGACCCCTAGTTGGAGGGCCAGGGGGCACCCTGGGGCCTTTAATGGAAGTCCAGGGAGGGAAGTGGACCCTAGGTAGCCTGCTGGGGTCAGATTCCCTTAGGTGGAAGGCCAGGGCGCACCCTGGTGCCTATAATGCAAGTCCAGGAAGAGAGGTGGACCCCTGGGTAGCTTGCTGGGGTCAGAGGCCCCTAGGTGGAGGGCCAGGGGGCATCCTGGGGCCTACACTGCAAGTCCAGGGATAGACACGGACCCCTGGGTAGCTTGCTGGGGTCAGGGGCACCTAGATGGAGGGCCAGGGGTAACCCTGGGGCCTATACTGCAAGTCCAGGGAGAGAGGTGGACCCCTGGTTAGTTTGCTGGGCTCATGGGCCCTTACGTGGAGGGCCAGGGGCACCCTGGGGCCTATACTGCAAGTCCAGGGAGAGAGCTGATTCTCTGGGTAGCTTGCTGGGGTCAAAAGCCCCTAGGTGGGGTGCAAGGGGGCACCCTGGGGCCTATACTGCAAGTTCAGGGAGAGAGGTGGACCCCTGGGTAGCTTGCTGGGGTAAGGGGCCCCTAGGAGGAGGGCCAGGGGGCAACCTGGGGCCTATACTGCAAGACCAGGGAAAGAGGTGGACCCCTTGGTAGCTTGCTGGGGTCAGGGGCCCTTAGGTGGAGGGCCAGGTGCACCCTGGGGCCTATACTGCAAGTCCAAGAAGAGATGTGGACCCCTGGGTAGCTTGCTGGGGTCATAGGCCCCTAAGTGGAGTGCCAGGGGCACCCTGGGGCCTATACTGCAAGTCCAGGGAGAGAGGTGGACCCCTGGGTAGCTTGCTGGGGTCAGGATCCCTTAGGTGGAGGGCAAGGGGGCACCCTGGGGCCTACACTGCAAGTCCAGGGAGAGAGGTGGACCCCTGGGTAGCTTGCTGGGGTCAGGATCCCTTAGGTGGAGGGCAAGGGGGCACCCTGGGGCCTACACTGCATGTCCAGGGAGAGAGGTGGACCCCTAGGTAGCTTGCTGGGGTCAGGGGCCCTTAGGTGGAGGGCCAGGTGGCACCCTGGGGCCTATACTGCAAGTCCAGGAAGAGATGTGGACCCCTGGGTAGCTTGCTGGGGTCAGAGACCCCTAGTTGGAGGGCAATGGGGCACCCTGGGGCCTTTAATGAAAGTCCAGGGAGGGAAGTGGACCCCTGGGTAGCTGGCTAGGGTCAGATTCCCCTAGGTGGAAGGCCATGGCGCACCCTGGGGCCTATACTGCAAGTCCAGGGAGAGAGGTGGACCCCTGGGTAGCTTGCTGGGGTCATAGGCCCCTAAGTGGAGTGCCAGGGGCACCCTGGGGCCTATACTGCAAGTCCAGGGAGAGAGGTGGACCCCTGGGTAGCTTGCTGGGGTCAGGGGCCCTTAGGTGGAGGGCCAGGTGGCACCCTGGTGCCTATAATGCAAGTCCAGGAAGAGAGGTGGACCCCTGGGTAGCTTGCTGGGGTCAGAGGCCCCTAGGTGGAGGGCCAGGGGGCATCCTGGGGCCTACACTGCAAGTCCAGGAATAGACACGGACCCCTGGGTAGCTTGCTGGGGTCAGGGGCACCTAGATGGAGGGCCAGGGGTAACCCTGGGGCCTATACTGCAAGTCCAGGGAGAGAGGTGGACCCCTGGTTAGTTTGCTGGGCTCATGGGCCCTTACGTGGAGGGCCAGGGGCACCCTGGGGCCTATACTGCTAGTCCAGGGAGAGAGGTGGACCCCTGGGTAGCTTGCTGGGGTCAGGGGCCCTTAGGTGGAGGGCAAGGGGGCACCCTGGGGCCTACACTGCAAGTCCAGGGAGAGAGGTGGACCCCTGGTAGCTTGCTGGGGTCAGAGGCCCCCAGGTGGAGGGCCAGGGTGCACCCTTGGGCCTACACTGCAAGTCCAGGGAGAGAGGTGGACCCCTGGGTAGCTTGCTGGGGTCAGAGACCCCTAGTTGGAGGGCCAGGGGGCACCCTGGGGCCTTTAATGGAAGTCCAGGGAGGGAAGTGGACCCTGGGTAGCCTGCTGGGGTCAGATTCCCTTAAGTGGAAGGCCAGGGCGCACCCTGGGGCCTATACTGCAAGTCCAGGGAGAGAGGTGGACCCCTGGGTAGCTTGCTGGGGTCAGGGGCCCTTAGGTGGAGGGCCAGGTGCACCCTGGGGCCTATACTGCAAGTCCAGGAAGAGATGTGGACCCCTGGGTAGCTTGCTGGGGTCATAGGCCCCTAAGTGGAGTGCCAGGGGCACCCTGGGGCCTATACTGCAAGTTCAGGGAGAGAGGTGGACCCCTTGGTAGCTTGCTAGGGTCAGGATCCCTTAGGTGGAGGGCAAGGGGGCACCCTGGGCCCTACACTGCATGTCCAGGGAGAGAGGTGGACCCCTGGGTAGCTTGCTGGGGTCAGGGGCCCTTAGGTGGAGGGCCAGGTGGCACCCTGGGGCCTATACTGCAAGTCCAGGAAGAGATGTGGACCCCTGGGTACCTTGCTGGGGTCAGGGGCCCTTAGGTGGAGGGCAAGGGGCACCCTGGGGCCTACACTGCAAGTCCAGGGAGAGAGGTGGACCCCTGGGTAAATTGCTGGGGTCAGAGGCCCCCAGGTGGAGTGCCAAGGGGCACCCTTGGGCCTACACTGCAAGTCCAGGGAGAGAGGTGGACCCCTGGGTAGCTTGCCGGGGTCAGAGACCCCTAGTTGGAGGGCAAGGGGGCACCCTGGGGCCTTTACTGCAAGTCCAGGGAGAGAGGTGGACCCCTGGGTAGCTTGCTAGGGTCAGGGGCCCTTAGGTGGAGGGCCAGAGGGCACCCTGGGCCCTATACTGCAAGTCCAGGAAGAGATGTGGACCCCTGGGTAGCTTGCTGGGGTCATAGGCCCCTAAGTGGAGTGCCAGGGGCACCCTGGGGCCTATACTGCAAGTCCAGGGAGAGAGGTGAACCCCTGGGTAGCTTGCTGGGGTCAGGGGCCCTTAGGTGGAGGGCCAGGTGGCACCCTGGTGCCTATAATGCAAGTCCAGGAAGAGAGGTGGACCCCTGGGTAGCTTGCTGGGGTCAGAGGCCCCTAGGTGGAGGGCCAGGGGGCATCCTGGGGCCTACAATGCAAGTCCAGGGATAGACACGGACCCCTGGGTAGCTTGCTGGGGTCAGGGGCACCTAGATGGAGGGCCAGGGGTAACCCTGGGGCCTATACTGCAAGTCCAGGGAGAGAGGTGGACCCCTGGTTAGTTTGCTGGGCTCATGGGCCCTTACGTGGAGGGCCAGGGGCACCCTGGGGCCTATACTGCAACTCCAGGGAGAGAGCTGATTCTCTGGGTAGCTTGCTGGGGTCAAAAGCCCCTAGGTGGGGTGCAAGGGGGCACCCTGGGGCCTATAATGCAAGTCCAGGGAGAGAGGTGGACCCCTGGGTAGCTTGCTGGGGTAAGGGGCCCCTAGGAGGAGGGCCAGGGGGCACCCTGGGGCCTATACTGCAAGACTAGGGAGAGAGGTGGACCCCTTGGTAGCTTGCTGGGGTCAGGGGCCCTTAGGTGGAAGGCCAGGTGCACCCTGGGGCCTATACTGCAAGTCCAGGAAGAGATGTGGACCCCTGGGTAGCTTGCTGGGGTCATAGGCCCCTAAGTGGAGTGCCAGGGGCACCCTGGGGCCTATACTGCAAGTCCAGGGAGAGAGGTGGACCCCTGGGTAGCTTGCTGGGGTCAGGATCCCTTAGGTGGAGGGCAAGGGGGCACCCTGGGGCCTACACTGCATGTCCAGGGAGAGAGGTGGACCCCTGGGTAGCTTGCTGGGTTCAGAGGCCCCTAGGTGGAAGACCAGGGGGCATCCTGGGGCCTACACTGCATGTCCAGGGAGAGAGGTAGACCCCTGGGTAGCTTGCTGGGGTCAGAGGCCCCTAGGTGGAGGGCCAGGAGGCACAATGGGGCCTATGCTGCTGGTCCAGGGAGAGAGGTGGACCCCTGGGTAGCTTGCTGGGGTCAAGGGCCCTTAGGTGGAGGGCCAGGGGCACCCTGGGGCCTATACTGCATGTTCGGGAAGAGATGTGGACCCCTGGGTAGCTTGCTGGGGTCATAGGCCCCTAAGTAGTGCCAGGGGCACCCTGGGGCCTATACTGCAAGTCCAGGGAGAGAGGTGGACCCCTGGGTAGCTTGCTGGGGTCAGGGGCACTAAGGTGGAGGGCCAGGGGGCACCCTGGGGCCTACACTGCAAGTCCAGGGAGAGAGGTGGACCCCTGGGTAGCTTGCTGGGGTCAGAGGCCCTAGGTGGAGGGCCAGGAGGCACAATGGGGCCTATGCTGCTGGTCCAGGGAGAGAGGTGGACCTCTGGGTAGCTTGCTGGGGTCAGGGGCCCTTAGGTATAGGGCCATGGGGCACCCTGGGGGCTACACTGCAAGTCCAGGGAGAGAGGTGGACCCCTGGGTAGTTTGCTGGGGTCAGAGGCCCCCAGGTGGAGGGCCAGGGGGCACCCTTGGGCCTACACTGCAAGTCCAGGGAGAGAGGTTGACCCCTGGGTAGCTTGCTGGGGTCAGAGACCCCTAGTTGGAGGGCCAGGGGGCACCCTGGGGCCTTTAATGGAAGTCCAGGGAGGGAAGTGGACCCATGGGTAGCCTGCTGGGGTCAGATTCCCTTAGGTGGAAGGCCAGGGCGCACCCTGGGGCCTATACTGCAAGTCCAGGGAGAGAGGTGGACCCCTGGGTAGCTTGCTGGGGTCAGGGGCCCTTAGTTGGAGGGCCAGGGGCACCCTAGGGCCTATACTGCATGTCCAGGAAGAGATGTGGACCCCTGGGTAGCTTGCTGGGGTCATAGGCCCCTAAGTGGAGTGCCAGGGGCACCCTGGGGCCTATACTGCAAGTCCAGGGAGAGAGGTGGACCGCTGGGTAGCTTGCTGGGGTCAGGGGCCGCTAGGTGGAGGGCCAGGGGGCACCCTGGGGCCTACACTGCAAGTCCAGGGAGAGAGGTGGACCCCTGGGTAGCTTGCTGGGGTCAGAGGCCACTAGGTGGAGGGCCAGGTGGCACAATGGGGCCTATACTGCAAGTCCAGGGAGAGAGGTGGACCCCTGGGTAGCTTGCTGGGGTCAGGGGCCCTTAGGTGGAGGGCCAGGTGCACCCTGGGGCCTATACTGCAAGTCCAGGAAGAGATGTGGACCCCTGGGTAGCTTGCTGGGGTCATAGGCCCCTAAGTGGAGTGCCAGGGGCACCCTAGGGCCTATACTGCAAGTTCAGGGAGAGAGGTGGACCCCTTGGTAGCTTGCTAGGGTCAGGATCCCTTAGGTGGAGGGCAAGGGGGCACCCTGGGGCCTACACTGCATGTCCAGGGAGAGAGGTGGACCCCTGGGTAGCTTGCTGGGGTCAGGGGCCCTTAGGTGGAGGGCCAGGTGGCACCCTGGGGCCTATACTGCAAGTCCAGGAAGAGATGTGGACCCCTGGGTAGCTTGCTGGGGTCAGGGGCCCTTAGGTGGAGGGCAAGGGGGCACCCTGGGGCCTACACTGCAAGTCCAGGGAGAGAGGTGGACCCCTGGATAAATTGCTGGGGTCAGAGGCCCCCAGGTGGAGTGCCAAGGGGCACCCTTGGGCCTACACTGCAAGTCCAGGGAGAGAGGTGGACCCCTGGGTAGCTTGCCGGGGTCAGAGACCCCTAGTTGGAGGGCAAGGGGGCACCCTGGGGCCTTTACTGCAAGTCCAGGGAGAGAGGTGGACCCCTGGGTAGCTTGCTAGGGTCAGGGGCCCTTAGGTGGAGGGCCAGAGGGCACCCTGGGGCCTATACTGCAAGTCCAGGAAGAGATGTGGACCCCTGGGTAGCTTGCTGGGGTCATAGGCCCCTAAGTGGAGTGCCAGGGGCACCCTGGGGCCTATACTGCAAGTCCAGGGAGAGAGGTGAACCCCTGGGTAGCTTGCTGGGGTCAGGGGCCCTTAGGTGGAGGGCCAGGTGGCACCCTGGTGCCTATAATGCAAGTCCAGGAAGAGAGGTGGACCCCTGGGTAGCTTGCTGGGGTCAGAGGCCCCTAGGTGGAGGGCCAGGGGGCATCCTGGGGCCTACACTGCAAGTCCAGGGATAGACACGGACCCCTGGGTAGCTTGCTGGGGTCAGGGGCACCTAGATGGAGGGCCAGGGGTAACCCTGGGGCCTATACTGCAAGTCCAGGGAGAGAGGTGGACCCCTGGTTAGTTTGCTGGGCTCATGGGCCCTTACGTGGAGGGCCAGGGGCACCCTGGGGCCTTTACTGCAACTCCAGGGAGAGAGCTGATTCTCTGGGTAGCTTGCTGGGGTCAAAAGCCCCTAGGTGGGGTGCAAGGGGGCACCCTGGGGTCTATAATGCAAGTCCAGGGAGAGAGGTGGACCCCTGGGTAGCTTGCTGGGGTAAGGGGCCCCTAGGAGGAGGGCCAGGGGGCACCCTGGGGCCTATACTGCAAGACCAGGGAGAGAGGTGGACCCCTTGGTAGCTTGCTGGGGTCAGGGGCCCTTAGGTGGAGGGCCAGGTGCACCCTGGGGCCTATACTGCAAGTCCAGGAAGAGATGTGGACCCCTGGGTAGCTTGCTGGGGTCATAGGCCCCTAAGTGGAGTGCCAGGGGCACCCTGGGGCCTATACTGCAAGTCCAGGGAGAGAGGTGGACCCCCGGGTAGCTTGCTGGGGTCAGAGGCCACTAGGTGGAGGGCCAGGTGGCACAATGGGGCCTATACTGCTGGTCCAGGGAGAGAGGTGGACCCCTGGGTAGCTTGCTGGGGTCAGGGGCCCTTAGGTGGAGGGCCAGGGGGCACCCTGGGGCCTACACTGCAAGTCCAGGGAGAGAGGTGGACCCCTGGGTAGCTTGCTGGGGTCAGAGGCCCCCAGGTGGAGGGCCAGGGGGCACCCTTGGGCCTACACTGCAAGTCCAGGGAGAGAGGTGGACCCCTGGGTAGCTTGCTGGGGTCAGAGACCCCTAGTTGGAGGGCCAGGGGCACCCTGGGGCCTTTTATGGAAGTCCAGGGAGGGAAGTGGACCCTGGGTAGCCTGCTGGGGTCAGATTTCCTTAGGTGGAAGGCCAGGGCGCACCCTGGGGCCTATACTGCAAGTCCAGGGAGAGAGGTGGACCCCTGGGCAGCTTGCTGGGGTCAGGGGCCCTTAGGTGGAGGGCCAGGTGCACCCTGGGGCCTATACTGCAAGTCCAGGAAGAGATGTGGACCCCTGGGTAGCTTGCTGGGGTCAGAGGCCCCTAAGTGGAGTGCCAGGGGCACCCTGGGGCCTATACTGCAAGTCCAGGGAGAGAGGTGGACCCCTGGGTAGCTTGCTCGGGTCAGGATCCCTTAGGTGGAGGGCAAGGGGGCACCCTGGGGCCTACACTGCATGTCCAGGGAGAGAGGTGGACCCCTGAGTAGCTTGCTGGGGTCAGGGGCCCTTAGGTGGAGGGCCAGGGGGCACCCTGTGGCCTATACTGCAAGTCCAGGAAGAGATGTGGACCCCTGGGTAGCTTGCTGGGGTCAGGGGCCCTTAGGTGGAGGGCAAGGGGGCAACCTGGGGCCTACACTGCAAGTCCAGGGAGAGAGGTGGACCCCTGGGTAGCTTGCTGGGGTCAGAGGCCCTTAGGTGGAGGGCCAGGGGGCACCCTGGGGCCTACACTGCAAGTCCAGGGAGAGAGGTGGACCCCTGGGTAGCTTGCTGGGGTCAGAGGCCCCTAGGTGGAGGGCCAGGAGGCACAATGTGGCCTATACATCTGGTCCAGGTAGAGAGGTGGACCCCTGGGTAGCTTGCTGGGGTCAGGGGCCCTTGAGTGGAGGGCCAGGGGGCACCCTGGGGCCTACACTGCAAGTACAGGGAGAGAGGTGGACCCCTGGGTAGCTTGCTGGGGTCAGAGGCCCCCAGGTGGAGGGCCAGGGGGCACCCTTGGGCCTACACTGCAAGTCCAGGGAGAGAGGTGGACCCCTGGGTAGCTTGCTGGGGTCAGAGGCCCCTAGGTGGAGGGCCAGGGGGCATCCTGGGGCCTACACTGCAAGTCCAGGGAGAGAGGTGGACCCCTGGGTAGCTTGCTGGGGTCAGAGGCCCCTAGGTGGAGTGCCAGGGGCACCCTGGGGCCTATACTGCAAGTCCAGAGAGAGAGGTGGACCCCTGGGTAGCTTGCTGGGGTCAGGGGCCCTTAGGTGGAGGGCCAGGTGGCACCCTGGTGCCTATAATGCAAGTCCAGGAAGAGAGGTGGACCCCTGGGTAGCTTGCTGGGGTCAGAGGCCCCTAGGTGGAGGGCCAGGGGGCATCCTGGGGCCTACACTGCAAGTCCAGGGATAGACACGGACCCCTGGGTAGCTTGCTGGGGTCAGGGGCATCTAGATGGAGGGCCAGGGGTAACCCTGGGGCCTATACTGCAAGTCCAGGGAGAGAGGTGGACCCCTGGTTAGTTTGCTGGGCTCATGGGCCCTTACGTTGAGGGCCAGGGGCTCCCTGGGGCCTATACTGCAAGTCCAGGGAGAGAGCTGATTCTCTGGGTAGCTTGCTGGGGTCAGGATCCCTTAGGTGGAGGGCAAGGGGGCACCCTGGGGCCTACACTGCATGTCCAGGGAGAGAGGTGGACCCCTAGGTAGCTTGTTGGGGTCAGGGGCCCTTAGGTGGAGGGCCAGGTGGCACCCTGGGGCCTATACTGCAAGTCCAGAAAGAGATGTGGACCCCTGGGTAGCTTGCTGGGGTCAGGGGTCCTTAGGTGGAGGCCAAGGGGGCACCCTGGGGCCTACACTGCAAGTTCAGGGAGAGAGGTGGACCCCTTGGGTAAATTGCAGGGGTCAGAGGCCCCCAGGTGGAGTGCCAAGGGGCACCCTTAGGCCTACACTGCAAGTCCAGGGAGAGAGGTGGACCCCTGGGTAGCTTGTTGGGGTCAGAGACCCCTAGTTGGAGGGCAAGGGGGCACCCTGGGGCCTTTAATGGAAGTCCAGGAAGGGAAGTGGACCCCTTGGTAGCTGGCTAGGGTCAGATTCCCCTGGGTGGAAGGCCATGGCGCACCCTGGGGCCTATACTGCAAGTCCAGGGAGAGAGGTGGACCCCTGGGTAGCTTGCTAGGGTCAGGGGCCCTTAGGTGGAGGGCCAGGTGCACCCTGGGGCCTATACTGCAAGTCCAGGAAGAGATGTGGACCCCTGGGTAGCTTGCTGGGGTCATAGGCCCCTAAGTGGAGTGCCAGGGGCACCCTAGGGCCTATACTGCAAGTTCAGGGAGAGAGGTGGACCCCTTGGTAGCTTGCTAGGGTCAGGATCCCTTAGGTGGAGGGCAAGGGGGCACCCTGGGGCCTACACTGCATGTCCAGGGAGAGAGGTGGACCCCTGGGTAGCTTGCTGGGGTCAGGGGCCCTTAGGTGGAGGGCCAGGTGGCACCCTGGGGCCTATACTGCAAGTCCAGGAAGAGATGTGGACCCCTGGGTAGCTTGCTGGGGTCAGGGGCCCTTAGGTGGAGGGCAAGGGGGCACCCTGGGGCCTACACTGCAAGTCCAGGGAGAGAGGTGGACCCCTGGATAAATTGCTGGGGTCAGAGGCCCCCAGGTGGAGTGCCAAGGGGCACCCTTGGGCCTACACTGCAAGTCCAGGGAGAGAGGTGGACCCCTGGGTAGCTTGCCGGGGTCAGAGACCCCTAGTTGGAGGGCAAGGGGGCACCCTGGGGCCTTTACTGCAAGTCCAGGGAGAGAGGTGGACCCCTGGGTAGCTTGCTAGGGTCAGGGGCCCTTAGGTGGAGGGCCAGAGGGCACCCTGGGGCCTATACTGCAAGTCCAGGAAGAGATGTGGACCCCTGGGTAGCTTGCTGGGGTCATAGGCCCCTAAGTGGAGTGCCAGGGGCACCCTGGGGCCTATACTGCAAGTCCAGGGAGAGAGGTGAACCCCTGGGTAGCTTGCTGGGGTCAGGGGCCCTTAGGTGGAGGGCCAGGTGGCACCCTGGTGCCTATAATGCAAGTCCAGGAAGAGAGGTGGACCCCTGGGTAGCTTGCTGGGGTCAGAGGCCCCTAGGTGGAGGGCCAGGGGGCATCCTGGGGCCTACACTGCAAGTCCAGGGATAGACACGGACCCCTGGGTAGCTTGCTGGGGTCAGGGGCACCTAGATGGAGGGCCAGGGGTAACCCTGGGGCCTATACTGCAAGTCCAGGGAGAGAGGTGGACCCCTGGTTAGTTTGCTGGGCTCATGGGCCCTTACGTGGAGGGCCAGGGGCACCCTGGGGCCTTTACTGCAACTCCAGGGAGAGAGCTGATTCTCTGGGTAGCTTGCTGGGGTCAAAAGCCCCTAGGTGGGGTGCAAGGGGGCACCCTGGGGTCTATAATGCAAGTCCAGGGAGAGAGGTGGACCCCTGGGTAGCTTGCTGGGGTAAGGGGCCCCTAGGAGGAGGGCCAGGGGGCACCCTGGGGCCTATACTGCAAGACCAGGGAGAGAGGTGGACCCCTTGGTAGCTTGCTGGGGTCAGGGGCCCTTAGGTGGAGGGCCAGGTGCACCCTGGGGCCTATACTGCAAGTCCAGGAAGAGATGTGGACCCCTGGGTAGCTTGCTGGGGTCATAGGCCCCTAAGTGGAGTGCCAGGGGCACCCTGGGGCCTATACTGCAAGTCCAGGGAGAGAGGTGGACCCCCGGGTAGCTTGCTGGGGTCAGAGGCCACTAGGTGGAGGGCCAGGTGGCACAATGGGGCCTATACTGCTGGTCCAGGGAGAGAGGTGGACCCCTGGGTAGCTTGCTGGGGTCAGGGGCCCTTAGGTGGAGGGCCAGGGGGCACCCTGGGGCCTACACTGCAAGTCCAGGGAGAGAGGTGGACCCCTGGGTAGCTTGCTGGGGTCAGAGGCCCCCAGGT
Source organism: Danio rerio (assembly GCF_052040795.2). Classification (NCBI taxonomy): domain Eukaryota; kingdom Metazoa; phylum Chordata; class Actinopteri; order Cypriniformes; family Danionidae; genus Danio; species Danio rerio. The sequence goes on along the minus strand of NC_141041.1, from coordinate 28,462,602 downwards.
GGAGGGCCAGGGGGCACCCTTGGGCCTACACTGCAAGTCCAGGGAGAGAGGTGGACCCCTGGGTAGCTTGCTGGGGTCAGAGACCCCTAGTTGGAGGGCCAGGGGCACCCTGGGGCCTTTTATGGAAGTCCAGGGAGGGAAGTGGACCCTGGGTAGCCTGCTGGGGTCAGATTTCCTTAGGTGGAAGGCCAGGGCGCACCCTGGGGCCTATACTGCAAGTCCAGGGAGAGAGGTGGACCCCTGGGCAGCTTGCTGGGGTCAGGGGCCCTTAGGTGGAGGGCCAGGTGCACCCTGGGGCCTATACTGCAAGTCCAGGAAGAGATGTGGACCCCTGGGTAGCTTGCTGGGGTCAGAGGCCCCTAAGTGGAGTGCCAGGGGCACCCTGGGGCCTATACTGCAAGTCCAGGGAGAGAGGTGGACCCCTGGGTAGCTTGCTCGGGTCAGGATCCCTTAGGTGGAGGGCAAGGGGGCACCCTGGGGCCTACACTGCATGTCCAGGGAGAGAGGTGGACCCCTGAGTAGCTTGCTGGGGTCAGGGGCCCTTAGGTGGAGGGCCAGGGGGCACCCTGTGGCCTATACTGCAAGTCCAGGAAGAGATGTGGACCCCTGGGTAGCTTGCTGGGGTCAGGGGCCCTTAGGTGGAGGGCAAGGGGGCAACCTGGGGCCTACACTGCAAGTCCAGGGAGAGAGGTGGACCCCTGGGTAGCTTGCTGGGGTCAGAGGCCCTTAGGTGGAGGGCCAGGGGGCACCCTGGGGCCTACACTGCAAGTCCAGGGAGAGAGGTGGACCCCTGGGTAGCTTGCTGGGGTCAGAGGCCCCTAGGTGGAGGGCCAGGAGGCACAATGTGGCCTATACATCTGGTCCAGGTAGAGAGGTGGACCCCTGGGTAGCTTGCTGGGGTCAGGGGCCCTTGAGTGGAGGGCCAGGGGGCACCCTGGGGCCTACACTGCAAGTACAGGGAGAGAGGTGGACCCCTGGGTAGCTTGCTGGGGTCAGAGGCCCCCAGGTGGAGGGCCAGGGGGCACCCTTGGGCCTACACTGCAAGTCCAGGGAGAGAGGTGGACCCCTGGGTAGCTTGCTGGGGTCAGAGGCCCCTAGGTGGAGGGCCAGGGGGCATCCTGGGGCCTACACTGCAAGTCCAGGGAGAGAGGTGGACCCCTGGGTAGCTTGCTGGGGTCAGAGGCCCCTAGGTGGAGTGCCAGGGGCACCCTGGGGCCTATACTGCAAGTCCAGAGAGAGAGGTGGACCCCTGGGTAGCTTGCTGGGGTCAGGGGCCCTTAGGTGGAGGGCCAGGTGGCACCCTGGTGCCTATAATGCAAGTCCAGGAAGAGAGGTGGACCCCTGGGTAGCTTGCTGGGGTCAGAGGCCCCTAGGTGGAGGGCCAGGGGGCATCCTGGGGCCTACACTGCAAGTCCAGGGATAGACACGGACCCCTGGGTAGCTTGCTGGGGTCAGGGGCATCTAGATGGAGGGCCAGGGGTAACCCTGGGGCCTATACTGCAAGTCCAGGGAGAGAGGTGGACCCCTGGTTAGTTTGCTGGGCTCATGGGCCCTTACGTTGAGGGCCAGGGGCTCCCTGGGGCCTATACTGCAAGTCCAGGGAGAGAGCTGATTCTCTGGGTAGCTTGCTGGGGTCAGGATCCCTTAGGTGGAGGGCAAGGGGGCACCCTGGGGCCTACACTGCATGTCCAGGGAGAGAGGTGGACCCCTAGGTAGCTTGTTGGGGTCAGGGGCCCTTAGGTGGAGGGCCAGGTGGCACCCTGGGGCCTATACTGCAAGTCCAGAAAGAGATGTGGACCCCTGGGTAGCTTGCTGGGGTCAGGGGTCCTTAGGTGGAGGCCAAGGGGGCACCCTGGGGCCTACACTGCAAGTTCAGGGAGAGAGGTGGACCCCTTGGGTAAATTGCAGGGGTCAGAGGCCCCCAGGTGGAGTGCCAAGGGGCACCCTTAGGCCTACACTGCAAGTCCAGGGAGAGAGGTGGACCCCTGGGTAGCTTGTTGGGGTCAGAGACCCCTAGTTGGAGGGCAAGGGGGCACCCTGGGGCCTTTAATGGAAGTCCAGGAAGGGAAGTGGACCCCTTGGTAGCTGGCTAGGGTCAGATTCCCCTAGGTGGAAGGCCATGGCGCACCCTGGGGCCTATACTGCAAGTCCAGGGAGAGAGGTGGACCCCTGGGTAGCTTGCTAGGGTCAGGGGCCCTTAGGTGGAGGGCCAGAGGGCACCCTTGGGCCTATACTGCAAGTCCAGGAAGAGATGTTGACCCCTGGGTAGCTTGCTGGGGTCATAGGCCCCTAAGTGGAGTGCCAGGGGCACCCTGGGGCCTATACTGCAAGTCCAGGGAGAGAGGTGGACCCCTGGGTAGCTGGCTGGGGTCAGGGGCCCTTAGGTGGAGGGCCAGGTGCACCCTGGGGCCTATACTGCAAGTCCAGGAAGAGATGTTGACCCCTGGGTAGCTTGCTGGGGTCATAGGCCCCTAAGTGGAGGGCCAGGGGGCATCCTGGGGCCTACACTGCAAGTCCAGGAATAGACACGGACCCCTGGGTAGCTTGCTGGGGTCAGGGGCACCTAGATGGAGGGCCAGGGGTAACCCTGGGGCCTATACTGCAAGTCCAGGGAGAGAGGTGGACCCTGGTTAGTTTGCTGGGCTCATGGGCCCTTACGTGGAGGGCCAGGGGCACCCTGGGGCCTATACTGCTAGTCCAGGGAGAGAGGTGGACCCCTGGGTAGCTTGCTGGGGTCAGGGGCCCTTAGGTGGAGGGCAAGGGGGCACCCTGGGGCCTACACTGCAAGTCCAGGGAGAGAGGTGGACCCCTAGGTAGCTTGCTGGGGTCAGAGGCCCTTAGGTGGAGGGCCAGGGGGCACCCTGGGGCCTACACTGCAAGTCCAGGGAGAGAGGTGGACCCCTGGGTAGCTTGCTGGGGTCAGAGGCCCCTAGGTGGAGGGCCAGGAGGCACAATGGGGCCTATACTGCTGGTCCAGGGAGAGAGGTGGACCCCTGGGTAGCTTGCTGGGGTTAGGGGCCCTTAGGTGGAGGGCCAGGGGGCACCCTGGGGCCTACACCGCCAGTCCAGGGAGAGAGGTGGACCCCTGGGTAGCTTGCTGGGGTCAGAGGCCCCCAGGTGGAGGGCCAGGGGGCACCCTTGGGCCTACACTGCAAGTCCAGGGAGAGAGGTGGACCCCTGGGTAGCTTGCTGGGGTCAGAGACCCCTAGTTGGAGGGCAAGGGGGCACCCCGGGGGCCTTTAATTGAAGTCCAGGGAGGGAAGTGGAACCTGGGTAGCCTGCTGGGGTCAGATTCCCTTAGGTGGGAGGCCAGGGTGCACCCTGGGGCCTATACTGCAAGTCCAGGGAGAGAGGTGGACCCCTGGGTAGCTTGCTGGGGTCAGGGGCCCTTAGGTGGAGGGCCAGGGGCACAATGGGGCCTATACTGCATGTCCAGGAAGAGATGTGGACCCCTGGGTAGCTTGCTGGGGTCATAGGCCCCTAAGTGGAGTGCCAGGGGCACCCTGGGGCCTATACTGCAAGTCCAGGGAGAGAGGTGGACCCCTGGGTAGCTTGCTGGGGTCAGGGGCACTTAGCTGGAGGGCCAGGGGGCACCCTGGGGCCTACACTGCAAGTCCAGGTAGAGAGGTGGACCCCTGGGTAGCTTGCTGGGGTCAGAGGCCCCTAGGTGGAGGGCCAGGAGGCACAATGGGGCCTATACTGCTAGTCCAGGGAGAGAGGTGGACCCCTGGGTAGCTTGCTGGGGTCAGGGGCCCTTAGGTGGAGGGCAAGGGGGCACCCTGGGGCCTACACTGCAAGTCCAGGGAGAGAGGTGGACCCCTGGGTAGCTTGCTGGGGTCAGAGGCCCCCAGGTGGAGGGCCAGGGGGCACCCTTGGGCCTACACTGCAAGTCCAGGGAGAGAGGTGGACCCCTGGGTAGCTTGCTGGGGTCAGAGACCCCTAGTTGGAGGGCCAGGGGGCACCCTGGGGCCTTTAATGGAAGTCCAGGGAGGGAAGTGGACCCTGGGTAGCCTGCTGGGGTCAGATTCCCTTAGGTGGAAGGCCAGGGCGCACCCTGGGGCCTATACTGCAAGTCCAGGGAGAGAGGTGGACCCCTGGGTAGCTTGCTGGGGTCAGGGGCCCTTAGGTGGAGGGCCAGGTGCACCCTGGGGCCTATACTGCAAGTCCAGGAAGAGATGTGGACCCCTGGGTAGCTTGCTGGGGTCAGAGGCCCCCAGGTGGAGGGCCAGGGGGCACCCTTGGGCCTACACTGCAAGTCCAGGGAGAGAGGTGGACCCCTGGGTAGCTTGCTGGGGTCAGAGACCCCTAGTTGGAGGGCCAGGGGGCACCCTGGGGCCTTTAATGGAAGTCCAGGGAGGGAAGTGGACCCTGGGTAGCCTGCTGGGGTCAGATTCCCTTAGGTTGAAGGCCAGGGGCACCCTGGGGCCTATACTGCAAGTCCAGGGAGAGAGGTGGACCCCTTGGTAGCTTGCTAGGGTCAGGATCCCTTAGGTGGAGGGCAAGGGGGCACCCTGGGGCCTACACTGCATGTCCAGGGAGAGAGGTGGACCCCTGGGTAGCTTGCTGGGGTCAGGGGCCCTTAGGTGGAGGGCCAGGTGGCACCCTGGGGCCTATACTGCAAGTCCAGGAAGAGATGTGGACCCCTGGGTAGCTTGCTGGGGTCAGGGGCCCTTAGGTGGAGGGCAAGGGGGCACCCTGGGGCCTACACTGCAAGTCCAGGGAGAGAGGTGGACCCCTGGGTAAATTGCTGGGGTCAGAGGCCCCCAGGTGGAGTGCCAAGGGGCACCCTTGGGCCTACACTGCAAGTCCAGGGAGAGAGGTGGACCCCTGGGTAGCTTGTCGGGGTCAGAGACCCCTAGTTGGAGGGCAAGGGGGCACCCTGGGGCCTATACTGCAAGTCCAGGGAGAGAGGTGGACCCCTGGGTAGCTTGCTAGGGTCAGGGGCCCTTAGGTGGAGGGCCAGAGGGCACCCTAGGGCCTATACTGCAAGTCCAGGAAGAGATGTGGACCCCTGGGTAGCTTGCTGGGGTCATAGGCCCCTAAGTGGAGTGCCAGGGGCACCCTGGGGCCTATACTGCAAGTCCAGGGAGAGAGGTGGACCCCTGGGTAGCTTGCTGGGGTCAGGGGCCCTTGGGTGGAGGGCCAGGTGGCACCCTGGTGCCTATAATGCAAGTCCAGGAAGAGAGGTGGATCCCTGGGTAGCTTGCTGGGGTCAGAGGCCCCTAGGTGGAGGGCCAGGGGGCATCCTGGGGCCTACACTGCAAGTCCAGGGATAGACACGGACCCCTGGGTAGCTTGCTGGGGTCAGGGGCACCTAGATGGAGGGCCAGGGGTAACCCTGGGGCCTATACTGCAAGTCCAGGGAGAGAGGTGGACCCCTGGTTAGTTTGCTGGGCTCATGGGCCCTTACGTGGAGGGCCAGGGGCACCCTGGGGCCTATACTGCAAGTCCAGGGAGAGAGCTGATTCTCTGGGTAGCTTGCTGGGGTCAAAAGCCCCTAGGTGGGGTGCAAGGGGGCACCCTGGGGCCTATACTGCAAGTCCAGGGAGAGAGGTGGACCCCTGGGTAGCTTGCTGGGGTCAGGATCCCTTAGGTGTAGGGCAAGGGGGCACCCTGGGGCCTACACTGCATGTCCAGGGAGAGAGGTGGACCCCTGGGTAGCTTGCTGGGGTCAGGGGCCCTTAGGTGGAGGGCCAGGTGGCACCCTGGGGCCTATACTGCAAGTCCAGGAAGAGATGTGGACCCCTGGGTAGCTTGCTGGGGTCAGGGGCCCTTAGGTGGAGGGCAAGGGGGCACCCTGGGGCCTACACTGCAAGTCCAGGGAGAGAGGTGGACCCCTGGGTAAATTGCTGGGGTCAGAGGCCCCCAGGTGGAGTGCCAAGGGGCACCCTTGGGCCTACACTGCAAGTCCAGGGAGAGAGGTGGACCCCTGGGTAGCTTGCCGGGGTCAGAGACCCCTAGTTGGAGGGCAAGGGGGCACCCTGGGGCCTTTAATGGAAGTCCAGGGAAGGAAGTGGACCCCTGGGTAGCTGGCTAGGGTCAGATTCCCCTAGGTGGAAGGCCATGGCGCACCCTGGGGCCTATACTGCAAGTCCAGGGAGAGAGGTGGACCCCTGGGTAGCTTGTTAGGGTCAGGGGCCCTTAGGTGGAAGGCCAGAGGACACCCTTGGGCCTATACTGCAAGTCCAGGAAGAGATGTGGACCCCTGGGTAGCTTGCTGGGGTCATAGGCCCTCTAAGTGGAGTTCCAGGGGCACCCTGGGGCCTATACTGCAAGTCCAGGGAGAGAGGTGGACCCCTGGGTAGCTTGCTGGGGTCAGGGGCCCTTAGGTGGAGGGCCAGGTGGCACCCTGGTGCATATAATGCAAGTCCAGGAAGAGAGGTGGACCCCTGGGTAGCTTGCTGGGGTCAGACGCCCCTAGGTGGAGGGCCAGGGGGCATCCTGGGGCCTACACTGCAAGTCCAGGGAGAGAGGTGGACCCCTGGTTAGTTTGCTGGGCTCATGGGCCCTTACTTGGAGGGCCAGGGGCACCCTGGGGCCTATACTGCAAGTCCAGGGAGAGAGCTGATTCTCTGGGTAGCTTGCTGGGGTCAAAAGCCCCTAGGTGGGGTGCAAGGGGGCACCCTGGGGCCTATACTGCAAGTCCAGGGAGAGAGGTGGACCCCTGGGTAGCTTGCTGGGGTAAGGGGCCCCTAGGAGGAGGGCTAGGGGGCACCCTGGGGCCTATACTGCAAGACCAGGGAGAGAGGTTGACCCCTTGGTAGCTTGCTGGGGTCAGGGGCCCTTAGGTGGAGGGCCAGGTGCACCCTGGGGCCTATACTGCAAGTCCAGGAAGAGATGTGGACCCCTGGGTAGCTTGCTGGGGTCATAGGCCCCTAAGTGGAGTGCCAGGGGCACCCTGGGACCTATACTGCAAGTCCAGGGAGAGAGGTGGACCCCTGGGTAGCTTGCTTGGGTCAGGATCCCTTAGGTGGAGGGCAAGGGGGCACCCTGGGGCCTACACTGCATGTCCAGGGAGAGAGGTGGACCCCTAGGTAGCTTGCTGGGGTCAGGGGCCCTTAGGTGGAGGGCCAAGTGGCACCCTGGGGCCTATACTGCAAGTCCAGGAAGAGATGTGGACCCCTGGGTAGCTTGCTGGGGTCAGGGGCCCTTAGGTGGAGGGCAAGGGGGCACCCTGGGGCCTACACTGCAAGTCCAGGGAGAGAGGTGGACCCCTGGGTAAATTGCTGGGGTCAGAGGCCCCCAGGTGGAGTGCCAAGGGGCACCCTTGGGCCTACACTGCAAGTCCAGGGAGAGAGGTGGACCCCTGGGTAGCTTGCCGGGGTCAGAGACCCCTAGTTGGAGGGCAAGGGGGCACCCTGGGGCCTTTAATGGAAGTCCAGGGAGGGAAGTGGACCCCTGGGTAGCTGGCTAGGGTCAGATTCCCCTAGGTGGAAGGCCATGGCGCACCCTGGGGCCTATACTGCAAGTCCAGGGAGAGATTTGGACCCCTGGGTAGCTTGCTGGGGTCATAGGCCCCTAAGTGGAGTGCCAGGGGCACCCTGGGGCCTATACTGCAAGTCCAGGGAGAGAGGTGGACCCCTGGGTAGCTTGCTGGGGTCAGGGGCCCTTAGGTGGAGGGCCAGGGGCACCCTGGGGCCTATACTGCAAGTCCAGGAAGAGATGTGGACCCCTGGGTAGCTTGCTGGGGTCATAGGCCCCTAAGTGGAGTGCCAGGGGCACCCTGGGGCCTATACTGCAAGTCCAGGGAGAGAGGTGGACCCCTGGGTAGCTTGCTGGGGTCAGAGGCCCTTAGGTGGAGGGCCAGGGGGCACCCTGGGGCCTACACTGCAAGTCCAGGGAGAGAGGTGGACCCCTGGGTAGCTTGCTGGGGTCAGAGGCCCCTAGGTGGAGGGCCAGGAGGCACAATGGGGCCTATACTGCTGGTCCAGGGAGAGAGGTGGACCCCTCGGTAGCTTGCTGGGTTCAGAAGCCCCTATGTGGAGGGCCAGGGGGCACCCTGGGGCCTATACTGCAAGATCAGGGAGAGAGGTGGTCCCCTGGGTTGCTTGCTGGGGTCAGCGACCCCTAGGTGGAGGGCAAGGGGGCACCCTGGGGCCTCCACTGCAAGTCCAAGGAGAGAGGTGGACCCCTGGGTAGCTTGCTGGGATCAGGGGCCCTTAGGTGGAGGGCCAGGTGGCACTCTGGGGCCTATAATGCAAGTCCAGGAAGAGAGGTGGACCCCTGGGTACCTTGCTGGGGTCAGAGGCCCCTAGGTGGAGGGCCAGGGGGCATCCTGGGGCCTACACTGCAAGTCCAGGGATAGACACGGACCCCTGGGTAGCTTGCTGGGGTCAGGGGCACCTAGATGGAGGGCCAGGGGTAACCCTGGGGCCTATACTGCAAGTCCAGGGAGAGAGGTGGACCCCTGGTTAGTTTGCTGGGCTCATGGGCCCTTACGTGGAGGGCCAGGGGCACCCTGGGGCCTATACTGCAAGTCCAGGGAGAGAGGTGGACCCCTGGGTAGCTTGCTGGGGTAAGGTGGCCCTAGGAGGAGGGCCAGGGGGCACCCTGGGGCCTATACTGCAAGACCAGGGAGAGAGGTGGACCATTGGGTAGCTTGCTGTGGTCAGAGACCCTTAGGTGGAGGGCAAGGGGGCACCCTGGGGCCTACACTTCAAGTCCAGGGAGAGAGGTGGACCCCTAGGTAGCTTGCTGGGGTCAGTGGCCCCCAGGTGGAGGGCCAGGGGGCTCCCTTGGGCCTACACTGCAAGTCCAGGGAGAGAGGTGGACCCCTGGGTAGCTAGCTGGGGTCATAGGCCCCTAAATGGAGTGCCAGGGGCACACTGGGGCCTATACTGCAAGTCCAGGGAGAGAGGTAGACCCCTGGGTAGCTTGCTGGGGTCAGAGACCCCTAGTTGGAGGGCAAGGGGGCACCCTGGGGCCTTTAATGGAAGTCCAAGGAGGGAAGTGGACCCCTGGGTAGCTGGCTAGGGTCAGATTCCCCTAGGTGGAAGGCCAAGGCGCACCCTGGGGCCTATACTGCAAGTCCAGGGAGAGAGGTGGACCCCTGGGTAGCTTGCTAGGGTCAGGGGCCCTTAGGTGGAAGGCCAGAGGGCACCCTTGGGCCTATACTGCAAGTCCAGGAAGAGATGTGGACCCCTGGGTAGCTTGCTGGAGTCATAGGCCCCTAAGTGGAGTGCCAGGGGCACCCTGGGGCCTATACTGCAAGTCCAGGGAGAGAGGTGGACCCCTGGGTAGCTTGCTGGGGTCAGGGGCCCTTAGGTGGAGGGCCAGGTGGCACCCTGGTGCCTATAATGCAAGTCCAGGAAGAGAGGTGGACCCCTTGGTAGCTTGCTGGGGTCAGAGGCCCCTAGGTGGAGGGCCAGGGGGCATCCTGGGGCCTACACTGCAAGTCCAGGAATAGACACGGACCCCTGGGTAGCTTGCTGGGGTCAGGGGCACCTAGATGGAGGGCCAGGGGTAACCCTGGGGCCTATACTGCAAGTCCAGGGAGAGAGGTGGACCCCTGGTTAGTTTGCTGGGCTCATGGGCCCTTACGTGGAGGGCCAGGGGCACCCTGGGGCCTATACTGCTTGTCCAGGGAGAGGGGTGGACCCCTGGGTAGCTTGCTGGGGTCAGGGGCCCTTAGGTGGAGGGCAAGGGGGCACCCTGGGGCCTACACTGCAAGTCCAGGGAGAGAGGTGGACACCTGGGTAGCTTGCTGGGGTCAGAGGCCCCCAGGTGGAGGGCCAGGGGCCACCCTTGGGCCTACACTGCAAGTCCAGGGAGAGAGGTGGACCCCTGGGTAGCTTGCTGGGGTCAGAGACCCCTAGTTGGAGGGCCAGGGGGAACCCTGGGGCCTTTAATGGAAGTCCAGGGAGGGAAGTGGACCCTGGGTAGCCTGCTGGGGTCAGATTCCCTTAGGTGGAAGGCCAGGGCGCACCCTGGGGCCTATACTGCAAGTCCAGGGAGAGAGGTGGACCCCTGGGTAGCTTGCTGGGGTCAGGGGCCCTTAGGTGGAGGGCCAGTTGCACCCTGGGGCCTATACTGCAAGTCCAGGAAGAGATGTGGACCCCTGGGTAGCTTGCTGGGGTCATAGGCCCCTAAGTGGAGTGCCAGGGGCACCCTGGGGCCTATACTGCAAGTCCAGGGAGAGAGGTGGACCCCTTGGTAGCTTGCTAGGGTCAGGATCCCTTAGGTGGAGGGCAAGGGGGCACCCTGGGGCCTACACTGCAAGTCCAGGGAGAGAGGTGGACCCCTGGGTAGCTTGCTGGGGTCAGGGGCCCTTAGGTGGAGGGCCAGGTGGCACCCTGGGGCCTATACTGCAAGTCCAGGAAGAGATGTGGACCCCTGGGTAGCTTGCTGGGGTCAGGGGCCCTCAGGTGGAGGGCAAGGGGGCACCCTGGGGCCTACACTGCAAGTCCAGGGAGAGAGGTGGACCCCTGGGTAAATTGCTGGGGTCAGAGGCCCCCAGGTGGAGTGCCAAGGGGCACCCTTGGGCCTACACTGCAAGTCCAGGGAGAGAGGTGGACCCCTGGGTAGCTTGCCGGGGTCAGAGACCCCTAGTTGGAGGGCAAGGGGGCACCCTGGTGCCTATACTGCAAGTCCAGGGAGAGAGGTGGACCCCTGGGTAGCTTGCTAGGGTCAGGGGCCCTTAGGTGGAGGGCCAGAGGGCACCCTGGGGCCTATACTGCAAGTCCAGGAAGAGATGTGGACCCCTGGGTAGCTTGCTGGGGTCATAGGCCCCTAAGTGGAGTGCCAGGGGCACCCTGGGGCCTATACTGCAAGTCCAGGGAGAGAGGTGGACCCCTGGGTAGCTTGCTGGGGTCAGGGGCCCTTAGGTGGAGGGCCAGGTGGCACCCTGGTGCCTATAATGCAAGTCCAGGAAGAGAGGTGGACCCCTGGGTAGCTTGCTGGGGTCAGAGGCCCCTAGGTGGAGGGCCAGGGGTCATCCTGGGGCCTACACTGCAAGTCCAGGGATAGACACGGACCCCTGGGTAGCTTGCTGGGGTCAGGGGCACCTAGATGGAGGGCCAGGGGTAACCCTGGGGCCTATACTGCAAGTCCAAGGAGAGAGGTGGACCCCTGGTTAGTTTGCTGGGCTCATAGGCCCTTACGTGGAGGGCCAGGGGCAACCTGGGGCCTATACTGCAACTTCAGGGAGAGAGCTGATTCTCTGGGTAGCTTGCTGGGGTCAAAAGCCCCTAGGTGGGGTGCAAGGGGGCACCCTGGGGCCTATACTGCAAGTCCAGGGAGAGAGGTGGACCCCTGGGTAGCTTGCTGGGGTAAGGGGCCCCTAGGAGGAGGGCCAGGGGGCACCCTGGGGCCTATACTGCAAGACCAGGGAGAGAGGTTGACCCCTTGGTAGCTTGCTGGGGTCAGGGGCCCTTAGGTGGAGGGCCAGGTGCACCCTGGGGCCTATACTGCAAGTCCAGGAAGAGATGTGGACCCCTGGGTAGCTTGATGGGGTCATAGGCCCCTAAGTGGAGTGCCAGGGGCACCCTGGGGCCTATACTGCAAGTCCAGGGAGAGAGGTGGACCCCTGGGTAGCTTGCTGGGGTCAGGATCCCTTAGGTGGAGGGCAAGGGGGCACCCTGGGGCCTACACTGCATGTCCAGGGAGAGAGGTGGACCCCTGGGTAGCTTGCTGGGGTCAGGGGCCCTTAGGTGGAGGGCAAGGGGGCACCCTGGGGCCTACACTGCAAGTCCAGGGAGAGAGGTGGACCCCTGGGTAAATTGCTGGGGTCAGAGGCCCCCAGGTGGAGTGCCAAGGGGCACCCTTGGGCCTACACTGCAAGTCCAGGGAGAGAGGTGGACCCCTGGGTAGCTTGCCGGGGTCAGAGACCCCTAGTTGGAGGGCAAGGGGGCACCCTGGGGCCTTTAATGGAAGTCCAGGGAAGGAAGTGGACCCCTGGGTAGCTGGCTAGGGTCAGATTCCCCTAGGTGGAAGGCCATGGCGCACCCTGGGGCCTATACTGCAAGTCCAGGGAGAGAGGTGGACCCCTGGGTAGCTTGTTAGGGTCAGGGGCCCTTAGGTGGAAGGCCAGAGGGCACCCTTGGGCCTATACTGCAAGTCCAGGAAGAGATGTGGACCCCTGGGTAGCTTGCTGGGGTCATAGGCCCTCTAAGTGGAGTGCCAGGGGCACCCTGGGGCCTATACTGCAAGTCCAGGGAGAGAGGTGGACCCCTGGGTAGCTTGCTGGGGTCAGGGGCCCTTAGGTGGAGGGCCAGGTGGCACCCTGGTGCCTATAATGCAAGTCCAGGAAGAGAGGTGGACCCCTGGGTAGCTTGCTGGGGTCAGAGGCCCCTAGGTGGAGGGCCAGGGGGCATCCTGGGGCCTACACTGCAAGTCCAGGGATAGACACAGACCCCTGGGTAGCTTGCTGGGGTCAGGGGCACCTAGATGGAGGGCCAGGGGTAACCCTGGGGCCTATACTGCAAGTCCAGGGAGAGAGGTGGACCCCTGGTTAGTTTGCTGGGCTCATGGGCCCTTACTTGGAGGGCCAGGGGCACCCTGGGGCCTATACTGCAAGTCCAGGGAGAGAGCTGATTCTCTGGGTAGCTTGCTGGGGTCAAAAGCCCCTAGGTGGGGTGCAAGGGGGCACCCTGGGGCCTATACTGCAAGTCCAGGGAGAGAGGTGGACCCCTGGGTAGCTTGCTGGGGTAAGGGGCCCCTAAGAGGAGGGCCAGGGGGCACCCTGGGGCCTATACTGCAAGACCAGGGAGAGAGGTGGACCCCTTGGTAGCTTGCTGGGGTCAGGGGCCCTTAGGTGGAGGGCCAGGTGCACCCTGGGGCCTATACTGCAAGTCCAGGAAGAGATGTGGACCCCTGGGTAGCTTGCTGTGGTCATAGGCCCCTAAGTGGAGTGCCAGGGGCACCCTGGGACCTATACTGCAAGTCCAGGGAGAGAGGTGGACCCCTGGGTAGCTTGCTTGGGTCAGGATCCCTTAGGTGGAGGGCAAGGGGGCACCCTGGGGCCTACACTGCATGTCCAGGGAGAGAGGTGGACCCCTAGGTAGCTTGCTGGGGTCAGGGGCCCTTAGGTGGAGGGCCAGGTGGCACCCTGGGGCCTATACTGCAAGTCCAGGAAGAGATGTGGACCCCTGGGTAGCTTGTTGGGGTCAGGGGCCCTTAGGTGGAGGGCAAGGGGGCACCCTGGGGCCTACACTGCAAGTCCAGGGAGAGAGGTGGACCCCTGGGTAAATTGCTGGGGTCAGAGGCCCCCAGGTGGAGTGCCAAGGGGAACCCTTGGGCCTACACTGCAAGTCCAGGGAGAGAGGTGGACCCCTGGGTAGCTTGCCGGGGTCAGAGACCCCTAGTTGGAGGGCAAGGGGGCACCCTGGGGCCTTTAATGGAAGTCCAGGGAGGGAAGTGGACCCCTGGGTAGCTGGCTAGGGTCAGATTCCCCTAGGTGGAAGGCCATGGCGCACCCTGGGGCCTATACTGCAAGTCCAGGGAGAGAGGTGGACCCCTGGGTAGCTTGCTAGGGTCAGGGGCCCTTAGGTGGAGGGCCAGAGGGCACCCTTGGGCCTATACTGCAAGTCCAGGAAGACATGTGGACCCCTGGGTAGCTTGCTGGGGTCATAGGCCCCTAAGTGGAGTGCCAGGGGCACCCTGGGGCCTATACTGCAAGTCCAGGGAGAGAGGTGGACCCCTGGGTAGCTTGCTGGGGTCAGGGGCCCTTAGGTGGAGGGCCAGGGGCACCCTGGGGCCTATACTGCAAGTCCAGGAAGAGATGTGGACCCCTGGGTAGCTTGCTGGGGTCATAGGCCTCTAAGTGGAGTGCCAGGGGCACCCTGGGGCCTATACTGCAAGTCCAGGGAGAGAGGTGGACCCCTGGGTAGCTTGCTGGGGTCAGGGGCCCTTAGGTGGAGGGCCAGGGGGCACCCTGGGGCCTACACTGCAAGTCCAGGGAGAGAGGTGGACCCCTGGGTAGCTTGCTGGGGTCAGAGGCCCCTAGGTGGAGGGCCAGGAGGCACAATGGGGCCTATACTGCTGGTCCAGGGAGAGAGGTGGACCCCTCGGTAGCTTGCTGGGTTCAGAAGCCCCTATGTGGAGGGCCAGGGGGCACCCTGGGGCCTATACTGCAAGATCAGGGAGAGAGGTGGTCCCCTGGGTTGCTTGCTGGGGTCAACGACCCCTAGGTGGAGGGCAAGGGGGCACCCTGGGGCCTCCACTGCAAGTCCAAGGAGAGAGGTGGACCCCTGGGTAGCTTGCTGGGATCAGGGGCCCTTAGGTGGAGGGCCAGGTGGCACTCTGGGGCCTATAATGCAAGTCCAGGAAGAGAGGTGGACCCCTGGGTACCTTGCTGGGGTCAGAGGCCCCTAGGTGGAGGGCCAGGGGGCATCCTGGGGCCTACACTGCAAGTCCAGGGATAGACACGGACCCCTGGGTAGCTTGCTGGGGTCAGGGGCACCTAGATGGAGGGCCAGGGGTAACCCTGGGGCCTATACTGCAAGTCCAGGGAGAGAGGTGGACCCCTGGTTAGTTTGCTGGGCTCATGGGCCCTTACGTGGAGGGCCAGGGGCACCCTGGGGCCTATACTGCAAGTCCAGGGAGAGAGGTGGACCCCTGGGTAGCTTGCTGGGGTAAGGTGGCCCTAGGAGGAGGGCCAGGGGGCACCCTGGGGCCTATACTGCAAGACCAGGGAGAGAGGTGGACCATTGGGTAGCTTGCTGTGGTCAGAGACCCTTAGGTGGAGGGCAAGGGGGCACCCTGGGGCCTACACTTCAAGTCCAGGGAGAGAGGTGGACCCCTTGGTAGCTTGCTGGGGTCAGTGGCCCCCAGGTGGAGGGCCAGGGGGCTCCCTTGGGCCTACACTGCAAGTCCAGGGAGAGAGGTGGACCCCTGGGTAGCTAGCTGGGGTCATAGGCCCCTAAATGGAGTGCCAGGGGCACACTGGGGCCTATACTGCAAGTCCAGGGAGAGAGGTGGACCCCTGGGTAGCTTGCTGGGGTCAGGGGCCCTTAGTTGGAGGGCCTGGTGGCACCCTGGGGCCTATACTGCAAGTCCAGGAAGAGAGGTGGACCCCTGGGTAGCTTGCTGGGTTCAGAGGCCCCTAGGTGGAAGACCAGGGGCATCCTGGGGCCTACACTGCATGTCCAGGGAGAGAGGTAGACCCCTGGGTAGCTTGCTGGGGTCAGAGGCCCCTAGGTGGAGGGCCAGGAGGCACAATGGGGCCTATGCTGCTGGTCCAGGGAGAGAGGTGGACCCCTGGGTAGCTTTCTGGGGTCAGGGGCCCTTAGGTGGTGGGCCAGGGGCACCCTGGGGCCTATACTGCATGTCCAGGAAGAGATGTGGACCCCTGGGTAGCTTGCTGGGGTCATAGGCCCCTAAGTAGAGTGCCAGGGGCACCCTGGGGCCTATACTGCAAGTCCAGGGAGAGAGGTGGACCCCTGGGTAGCTTGCTGGGGTCAGGGGCACTAAGGTGGAGGGCCAGGGGGCACCCTGGGGCCTACACTGCAAGTCCAGGGAGAGAGGTGGACCCCTGGGTAGCTTGCTGGGGTCAGAGGCCCTAGGTGGAGGGCCAGGAGGCACAATGGGGCCTATGCTGCTGGTCCAGGGAGAGAGGTGGACCCCTGGGTAGCTTGCTGGGGTCAGGGGCCCTTAGGTATAGGGCCAGGGGGCACCCTTGGTCCTACACTGCAAGTCCAGGGAGAGAAGTGGACCCCTGGGTAGCTTGCTGGGGTCAGAGACCCCTAGTTGGAGGGCCAGGGGGCACCCTGGGGCCTTTAATGGAAGTCCAGGGAGGGAAGTGGACCCATGGGTAGCCTGCTGGGGTCAGATTCCCTTAGGTGGAAGGCCAGGGCGCACCCTGGGGCCTATACTGCAAGTCCAGGGAGAGAGGTGGACCCCTGGGTAGCTTGCTGGGGTCAGGGGCCCTTAGGTGGAGGGCCAGGTGCACCCTGGACCTATACTGCAAGTCCAGGAAGAGATGTGGACCCCTGGGTAGCTTGCTGGGGTCATAGGCCCCTAAGTGGAGTGCCAGGGGCACCCTGGGGCCTATACTGCAAGTCCAGGGAGAGAGGTGGACCCCTGGGTAGCTTGCTGGGGTCAGGGGCCCTTAGGTGGAGGGCCAGGGGGCACCCTGGGGCCTACACTGCAAGTCCAGGGAGAGAGGTGGACCCCTGGGTAGCTTGCTGGGGTCAGAGGCCCCTAGGTGGAGGGCCAGGAGGCACAATGGGGCCTATACTGCTGGTCCAGGGAGAGAGGTGGACCCCTGGGTAGCTTGCTGGGGTCAGGGGCCCTTAGGTGGAGGGCCAGGGGGCACCCTGGGGCCTACACTGCAAGTCCAGGGAGAGAGGTGGACCCCTGGGTAGCTTGCTGGGGTCAGAGGCCCCCAGGTGGAGGGCCAGGGGGCACCCTTGGGCCTACACTGCAAGTCCAGGGAGAGAGGTGGACCCCTGGGTAGCTTGCTGGGGTCAGAGACCCCTAGTTGGAGGGCCAGGGGCACCCTGGGGCCTTTTATGGAAGTCCAGGGAGGGAAGTGGACCCTGGGTAGCCTGCTGGGGTCAGATTCCCTTAGGTGGAAGGCCAGGGCGCACCCTGGGGCCTATACTGCAAGTCCAGGGAGAGAGGTGGACCCCTGGGTAGCTTGCTGGGGTCAGGGGCCCTTAGGTGGAGGGCCAGGTGCACCCTGGGGCCTATACTGCAAGTCCAGGAAGAGATGTGGACCCCTGGGTAGCTTTCTGGGGTCATAGGCCCCTAAGTGGAGTGCCAGGGGCACCCTGGGGCCTATACTGCAAGTCCAGGGAGAGAGGTGGACCCCTGGGTAGCTTGCTCGGGTCAGGATCCCTTAGGTGGAGGGCAAGGGGGCACCCTGGGGCCTACACTGCATGTCCAGGGAGAGAGGTGGACCCCTGGGTAGCTTGCTGGGGTCAGGGGCCCTTAGGTGGAGGGCCAGGGGGCACCCTGGGGCCTATACTGCAAGTCCAGGAAGAGATGTGGACCCCTGGGTAGCTTGCTAGGGTCAGGGGCCCTTAGGTGGAGGGCAAGGGGGCACCCTGGGGCCTACACTGCAAGTCCAGGGAGAGAGTTGGACCCCTGGGTAGCTTACTGGGGTCAGAGGCCCTTAGGTGGAGGGCCAGGGGGCACCCTGGGGCCTACACTGCAAGTCCAGGGAGAGAGGTGGACCCCTGGGTAGCTTGCTGGGGTCAGAGACCCCTAGTTGGAGGGCCAGGGGGCACCCTGGGGCCTACACTGCAAGTCCAGGTAGAGAGGTGGACCCCTGGGTAGCTTGCTGGGGTCAGAGGCCCCTAGGTGGAGGGCCAGGAGGCACAATGGGGCCTATACTGCTAGTCCAGGGAGAGAGGTGGACCCCTGGGTAGCTTGCTGGGGTCAGGGGCCCTTAGGTGGAGGGCAAGGGGGCACCCTGGGGCCTACACTGCAAGTCCAGGGAGAGAGGTGGACCCCTGGGTAGCTTGCTGGGGTCAGAGGCCCCCAGGTGGAGGGCCAGGGGGCACCCTTGGGCCTACACTGCAAGTCCAGGGAGAGAGGTGGACCCCTGGGTAGCTTGCTGGGGTCAGAGACCCCTAGTTGGAGGCCCAGGGGGCACCCTGGGGCCTTTAATGGAAGTCCAGGGAGGGAAGTGGACCCTAGGTAGCCTGCTGGGGTCAGATTCCCTTAGGTGGAAGGCCAGGGCGCACCCTGGTGCCTATAATGCAAGTCCAGGAAGAGAGGTGGACCCCTGGGTAGCTTGCTGGGGTCAGAGGCCCCTAGGTGGAGGGCCAGGGGGCATCCTGGGGCCTACACTGCAAGTCCAGGGATAGACACGGACCCCTGGGTAGCTTGCTGGGGTCAGGGGCACCTAGATGGAGGGCCAGGGGTAACCCTGGGGCCTATACTGCAAGTCCAGGGAGAGAGGTGGACCCCTGGTTAGTTTGCTGGGCTCATGGGCCCTTACGTGGAGGGCCAGGGGCACCCTGGGGCCTATACTGCAAGTCCAGGGAGAGAGCTGATTCTCTGGGTAGCTTGCTGGGGTCAAAAGCCCCTAGGTGGGGTGCAAGGGGGCACCCTGGGGCCTATGCTGCAAGTTCAGGGAGAGAGGTGGACCCCTGGGTAGCTTGCTGCGGTAAGGGGCCCCTAGGAGGAGGGCCAGGGGGCACCCTGGGGCCTATACTGCAAGACCAGGGAGAGAGGTGGACCCCTTGGTAGCTTGCTGGGGTCAGGGGCCCTTAGGTGGAGGGCCAGGTGCACCCTGGGGCCTATACTGCAAGTCCAAGAAGAGATGTGGACCCCTGGGTAGCTTGCTGGGGTCATAGGCCCCTAAGTGGAGTGCCAGGGGCACCCTGGGGCCTATACTGCAAGTCCAGGGAGAGAGGTGGACCCCTGGGTAGCTTGCTGGGGTCAGGATCCCTTAGGTGGAGGGCAAGGGGGCACCCTGGGGCCTACACTGCATGTCCAGGGAGAGAGGTGGACCCCTAGGTAGCTTGCTGGGGTCAGGGGCCCTTAGGTGGAGGGCCAGGTGGCACCCTGGGGCCTATACTGCAAGTCCAGGAAGAGATGTGGACCCCTGGGTAGCTTGCTGGGGTCAGGGGCCCTTAGGTGGAGGGCAAGGGGGCACCCTGGGGCCTACACTGCAAGTCCAGGGAGAGAGGTGGACCCCTGGGTAAATTGCTGGGGTCAGAGGCCCCCAGGTGGAGTGCCAAGGGGCACCCTTGGGCCTACACTGCAAGTCCAGGGAGAGAGATGGACCCCTGGGTAGCTTGCCGGGGTCAGAGACCCCTAGTTGGAGGGCAAGGGGGCACCCTGGGGCCTTTAATGAAAGTCCAGGGAGGGAAGTGGACCCCTGGGTAGCTGGCTAGGGTCAGATTCCCCTAGGTGGAAGGCCATGGCGCACCCTGGGGCCTATACTGCAAGTCCAGGGAGAGAGGTGGACCCCTGGGTAGCTTGCTAGGGTCAGGGGCCCTTAGGTGGAGGGCCAGAGGGCACCCTTGGGCCTATACTGCAAGTCCAGGAAGAGATGTGGACCCCTGGGTAGCTTGCTGGGGTCATAGGCCCCTAAGTGGAGTGCCAGGGGCACCCTGGGGCCTATACTGCAAGTCCAGGGAGAGAGGTGGACCCCTGGGTAGCTTGCTGGGGTCAGGGGCCCTTAGGTGGAGGGCCAGGTGGCACCCTGGTGCCTATAATGCAAGTCCAGGAAGAGAGGTGGACCCCTGGGTAGCTTGCTGGGGTCAGAGGCCCCTAGGTGGAGGGCCAGGGGGCATCCTGGGGTCTACACTGCAAGTCCAGGAATAGACACGGACCCCTGGGTAGCTTGCTGGGGTCAGGGGCACCTAGATGGAGGGCCAGGGGTAACCCTGGGGCCTATACTGCAAGTCCAGGGAGAGAGGTGGACCCCTGGTTAGTTTGCTGGGCTCATGGGCCCTTACGTGGAGGGCCAGGGGCACCCTGGGGCCTATACTGCTAGTCCAGGGAGAGAGGTGGACCCCTGGGTAGCTTGCTGGGGTCAGGGGCCCTTAGGTGGAGGGCAAGGGGGCACCCTGGGGCCTACACTGCAAGTCCAGGGAGAGAGGTGGACCCCTGGTAGCTTGCTGGGGTCAGAGGCCCCCAGGTGGAGGGCCAGGGTGCACCCTTGGGCCTACACTGCAAGTCCAGGGAGAGAGGTGGACCCCTGGGTAGCTTGCTGGGGTCAGAGACCCCTAGTTGGAGGGCCAGGGGGCACCCTGGGGCCTTTAATGGAAGTCCAGGGAGGGAAGTGGACCCTGGGTAGCCTGCTGGGGTCAGATTCCCTTAAGTGGAAGGCCAGGGCGCACCCTGGGGCCTATACTGCAAGTCCAGGGAGAGAGGTGGACCCCTGGGTAGCTTGCTGGGGTCAGGGGCCCTTAGGTGGAGGGCCAGGTGCACCCTGGGGCCTATACTGCAAGTCCAGGAAGAGATGTGGACCCCTGGGTAGCTTGCTGGGGTCATAGGCCCCTAAGTGGAGTGCCAGGGGCACCCTGGGGCCTATACTACAAGTTCAGGGAGAGAGGTGGACCCCTTGGTAGCTTGCTAGGGTCAGGATCCCTTAGGTGGAGGGCAAGGGGGCACCCTGGGCCCTACACTGCATGTCCAGGGAGAGAGGTGGACCCCTGGGTAGCTTGCTGGGGTCAGGGGCCCTTAGGTGGAGGGCCAGGTGGCACCCTGGGGCCTATACTGCAAGTCCAGGAAGAGATGTGGACCCCTGGGTAGCTTGCTGGGGTCAGGGGCCCTTAGGTGGAGGGCAAGGGGGCACCCTGGGGCCTACACTGCAAGTCCAGGGAGAGAGGTGGACCCCTGGGTAAATTGCTGGGGTCAGAGGCCCCCAGGTGGAGTGCCAAGGGGCACCCTTGGGCCTACACTGCAAGTCCAGGGAGAGAGGTGGACCCCTGGGTAGCTTGCCGGGGTCAGAGACCCCTAGTTGGAGGGCAAGGGGGCACCCTGGGGCCTTTACTGCAAGTCCAGGGAGAGAGGTGGACCCCTGGGTAGCTTGCTAGGGTCAGGGGCCCTTAGGTGGAGGGCCAGAGGGCACCCTGGGGCCTATACTGCAAGTCCAGGAAGAGATGTGGACCCCTGGGTAGCTTGCTGGGGTCATAGGCCCCTAAGTGGAGTGCCAGGGGCACCCTGGGGCCTATACTGCAAGTCCAGGGAGAGAGGTGAACCCCTGGGTAGCTTGCTGGGGTCAGGGGCCCTTAGGTGGAGGGCCAGGTGGCACCCTGGTGCCTATAACGCAAGTCCAGGAAGAGAGGTGGACCCCTGGGTAGCTTGCTGGGGTCAGAGGCCCCTAGGTGGAGGGCCAGGGGGCATCCTGGGGCCTACACTGCAAGTCCAGGGATAGACACGGAGCCCTGGGTAGCTTGCTGGGGTCAGGGGCACCTAGATGGAGGGCCAGGGGTAACCCTGGGGCCTATACTGCAAGTCCAGGGAGAGAGGTGGACCCCTGGTTAGTTTGCTGGGCTCATGGGCCCTTACGTGGAGGGCCAGGGGCACCCTGGGGCCTATACTGCAACTCCAGGGAGAGAGCTGATTCTCTGGGTAGCTTGCTGGGGTCAAAAGCCCCTAGGTGGGGTGCAAGGGGGCACCCTGGGGCCTATAATGCAAGTCCAGGGAGAGAGGTGGACCCCTGGGTAGCTTGCTGGGGTAAGGGGCCCCTAGGAGGAGGGCCAGGGGGCACCCTGGGGCCTATACTGCAAGACCAGGGAGAGAGGTGGACCCCTTGGTAGCTTGCTGGGGTCAGGGGCCCTTAGGTGGAGGGCCAGGTGCACCCTGGGGCCTATACTGCAAGTCCAGGAAGAGATGTGGACCCCTGGGTAGCTTGCTGGGGTCATAGGCCCCTAAGTGGAGTGCCAGGGGCACCCTGGGGCCTATACTGCAAGTCCAGGGAGAGAGGTGGACCCCTGGGTAGCTTGCTGGGGTCAGGATCCCTTAGGTGGAGGGCAAGGGGGCACCCTGGGGCCTACACTGCATGTCCAGGGAGAGAGGTGGACCCCTGGGTAGCTTGCTGGGTTCAGAGGCCCCTAGGTGGAAGACCAGGGGGCATCCTGGGGCCTACACTGCATGTCCAGGGAGAGAGGTAGACCCCTGGGTAGCTTGCTGGGGTCAGAGGCCCCTAGGTGGAGGGCCAGGAGGCACAATGGGGCCTATGCTGCTGGTCCAGGGAGAGAGGTGGACCCCTGGGTAGCTTGCTGGGGTCAAGGGCCCTTAGGTGGAGGGCCAGGGGCACCCTGGGGCCTATACTGCATGTCCAGGAAGAGATGTGGACCCCTGGGTAGCTTGCTGGGGTCATAGGCCCCTAAGTAGTGCCAGGGGCACCCTGGGGCCTATACTGCAAGTCCAGGGAGAGAGGTGGACCCCTGGGTAGCTTGCTGGGGTCAGGGGCACTAAGGTGGAGGGCCAGGGGGCACCCTGGGGCCTACACTGCAAGTCCAGGGAGAGAGGTGGACCCCTGGGTAGCTTGCTGGGGTCAGAGGCCCTAGGTGGAGGGCCAGGAGGCACAATGGGGCCTATGCTGCTGGTCCAGGGAGAGAGGTGGACCTCTGGGTAGCTTGCTGGGGTCAGGGGCCCTTAGGTATAGGGCCAGGGGGCACCCTGGGGGCTACACTGCAAGTCCAGGGAGAGAGGTGGACCCCTGGGTAGCTTGCTGGGGTCAGAGGCCCCCAGGTGGAGGGCCAGGGGGCACCCTTGGGCCTACACTGCAAGTCCAGGGAGAGAGGTTGACCCCTGGGTAGCTTGCTGGGGTCAGAGACCCCTAGTTGGAGGGCCAGGGGGCACCCTGGGGCCTTTAATGGAAGTCCAGGGAGGGAAGTGGACCCATGGGTAGCCTGCTGGGGTCAGATTCCCTTAGGTGGAAGGCCAGGGCGCACCCTGGGGCCTATACTGCAAGTCCAGGGAGAGAGGTGGACCCCTGGGTAGCTTGCTGGGGTCAGGGGCCCTTAGTTGGAGGGCAAGGGGCACCCTGGGGCCTATACTGCATGTCCAGGAAGAGATGTGGACCCCTGGGTAGCTTGCTGGGGTCATAGGCCCCTAAGTGGAGTGCCAGGGGCACCCTGGGGCCTATACTGCAAGTCCAGGGAGAGAGGTGGACCCCCGGGTAGCTTGCTGGGGTCAGGGGCCGCTAGGTGGAGGGCCAGGGGGCACCCTGGGGCCTACACTGCAAGTCCAGGGAGAGAGGTGGACCCCTGGGTAGCTTGCTGGGGTCAGAGGCCACTAGGTGGAGGGCCAGGTGGCACAATGGGGCCTATACTGCAAGTCCAGGGAGAGAGGTGGACCCCTGGGTAGCTTGCTGGGGTCAGGGGCCCTTAGGTGGAGGGCCAGGTGCACCCTGGGGCCTATACTGCAAGTCCAGGAAGAGATGTGGACCCCTGGGTAGCTTGCTGGGGTCATAGGCCCCTAAGTGGAGTGCCAGGGGCACCCTGGGGCCTATACTGCAAGTTCAGGGAGAGAGGTGGACCCCTTGGTAGCTTGCTAGGGTCAGGATCCCTTAGGTGGAGGGCAAGGGGGCACCCTGGGGCCTACACTGCATGTCCAGGGAGAGAGGTGGACCCCTGGGTAGCTTGCTGGGGTCAGGGGCCCTTAGGTGGAGGGCCAGGTGGCACCCTGGGGCCTATACTGCAAGTCCAGGAAGAGATGTGAACCCCTGGGTAGCTTGCTGGGGTCAGGGGCCCTTAGGTGGAGGGCAAGGGGGCACCCTGGGGCCTACACTGCAAGTCCAGGGAGAGAGGTGGACCCCTGGGTAAATTGCTGGGGTCAGAGGCCCCCAGGTGGAGTGCCAAGGGGCACCCTTGGGCCTACACTGCAAGTCCAGGGAGAGAGGTGGACCCCTGGGTAGCTTGCCGGGGTCAGAGACCCCTAGTTGGAGGGCAAGGGGGCACCCTGGGGCCTTTACTGCAAGTCCAGGGAGAGAGGTGGACCCCTGGGTAGCTTGCTAGGGTCAGGGGCCCTTAGGTGGAGGGCCAGAGGGCACCCTGGGGCCTGAACTGCATGTCCAGGAAGAGATGTGGATCCCTGGGTAGCTTGCTGGGGTCATAGGCCCCTAAGTGGAGTGCCAGGGGCACCCTGGGGCCTATACTGCAAGTCCAGGGAGAGAGGTGAACCCCTGGGTAGCTTGCTGGGGTCAGGGGCCCTTAGGTGGAGGGCCAGGTGGCACCCTGGTGCCTATAATGCAAGTCCAGGAAGAGAGGTGGACCCCTGGGTAGCTTGCTGGGGTCAGAGGCCCCTAGGTGGAGGGCCAGGGGGCATCCTGGGGCCTACACTGCAAGTCCAGGGATAGACACGGACCCCTGGGTAGCTTGCTGGGGTCAGGGGCACCTAGATGGAGGGCCAGGGGTAACCCTGGGGCCTATACTGCAAGTCCAGGGAGAGAGGTGGACCCCTGGTTAGTTTGCTGGGCTCATGGGCCCTTACGTGGAGGGCCAGGGGCACCCTGGGGCCTATACTGCAACTCCAGGGATAGAGCTGATTCTCTGGGTAGCTTGCTGGGGTCAAAAGCCCCTAGGTGGGGTGCAAGGGGGCACCCTGGGGCCTATAATGCAAGTCCAGGGAGAGAGGTGGACCCCTGGGTAGCTTGCTGGGGTAAGGGGCCCCTAGGAGGAGGGCCAGGGGGCACCCTGGGGCCTATACTGCAAGACCAGGGAGAGAGGTGGACCCCTTGGTAGCTTGCTGGGGTCAGGGGCCCTTAGGTGGAGGGCCAGGTGCACCCTGGGGCCTATACTGCAAGTCCAGGAAGAGATGTGGACCCCTGGGTAGCTTGCTGGGGTCATAGGCCCCTAAGTGGAGTGCCAGGGGCACCCTGGGGCCTATACTGCAAGTCCAGGGAGAGAGGTGGACCCCTGGGTAGCTTGCTGTGGTCAGAGGCCACTAGGTGGAGGGCCAGGTGGCACAATGGGGCCTATACTGCTGGTCCAGGGAGAGAGGTGGACCCCTGGGTAGCTTGCTGGGGTCAGGGGCCCTTAGGTGGAGGGCCAGGGGGCACCCTGGGGCCTACACTGCAAGTCCAGGGAGAGAGGTGGACCCCTGGGTAGCTTGCTGGGGTCAGAGGCCCCCAGGTGGAGGGCCAGGGGGCACCCTTGGGCCTACACTGCAAGTCCAGGGAGAGAGGTGGACCCCTGGGTAGCTTGCTGGGGTCAGAGACCCCTAGTTGGAGGGCCAGGGGCACCCTGGGGCCTTTTATGGAAGTCCAGGGAGGGAAGTGGACCCTGGGTAGCCTGCTGGGGTCAGATTCCCTTAGGTGGAAGGCCAGGGCGCACCCTGGGGCCTATACTGCAAGTCCAGGGAGAGAGGTGGACCCCTGGGTAGCTTGCTGGGGTCAGGGGCCCTTAGGTGGAGGGCCAGGTGCACCCTGGGGCCTATACTGCAAGTCCAGGAAGAGATGTGGACCCCTGGGTAGCTTGCTGGGGTCAGAGGCCCCTAAGTGGAGTGCCAGGGGCACCCTGGGGCCTATACTGCAAGTCCAGGGAGAGAGGTGGACCCCTGGGTAGCTTGCTCGGGTCAGGATCCCTTAGGTGGAGGGCAAGGGGGCACCCTGGGGCCTACACTGCATGTCCAGGGAGAGAGGTGGACCCCTGAGTAGCTTGCTGGGGTCAGGGGCCCTTAGGTGGAGGGCCAGGGGGCACCCTGGGGCCTATACTGCAAGTCCAGGAAGAGATGTGGACCCCTGGGTAGCTTGCTGGGGTCAGGGGCCCTTAGGTGGAGGGCAAGGGGGCAACCTGGGGCCTACACTGCAAGTCCAGGGAGAGAGGTGGACCCCTGGGTAGCTTACTGGGGTCAGAGGCCCTTAGGTGGAGGGCCAGGGGGCACCCTGGGGCCTACACTGCAAGTCCAGGGAGAGAGGTGGACCCCTGGGTAGCTTGCTGGGGTCAGAGGCCCCTAGGTGGAGGGCCAGGAGGCACAATGTGGCCTATACATCTGGTCCAGGTAGATAGGTGGACCCCTGGGTAGCTTGCTGGGGTCAGGGGCCCTTAGGTGGAGGGCCAGGGGGCACCCTGGGGCCTACACTGCAAGTACAGGGAGAGAGGTGGACCCCTGGGTAGCTTGCTGGGGTCAGGGGCCCCTAGGAGGAGGGCCAGGGGGCACCCTGGGGCCTATACTGCAAGACCAGGGAGAGAGGTGGACCCCTTGGTAGCTTGCTGGGGTCAGGGGCCCTTAGGTGGAGGGCCAGGTGCACCCTGGGGCCTATACTGCAAGTCCAGGAAGAGATGTGGACCCCTGGGCAGCTTGCTGGGGTCATAGGCCCCTAAGTGGAGTGCCAGGGGCACCCTGGGGCCTATACTGCAAGTCCAGGGAGAGAGGTGGACCCCTGGGTAGCTTGCTGTGGTCAGAGGCCACTAGGTGGAGGGCCAGGTGGCACAATGGGGCCTATACTGCTGGTCCAGGGAGAGAGGTGGACCCCTGGGTAGCTTGCTGGGGTCAGGGGCCCTTAGGTGGAGGGCCAGGGGGCACCCTGGGGCCTACACTGCAAGTCCAGGGAGAGAGGTGGACCCCTGGGTAGCTTGCTGGGGTCAGAGGCCCCCAGGTGGAGGGCCAGGGGGCACCCTTGGGCCTACACTGCAAGTCCAGGGAGAGAGGTGGACCCCTGGGTAGCTTGCTGGGGTCAGAGACCCCTAGTTGGAGGGCCAGGGGCACCCTGGGGCCTTTTATGGAAGTCCAGGGAGGGAAGTGGACCCTGGGTAGCCTGCTGGGGTCAGATTCCCTTAGGTGGAAGGCCAGGGCGCACCCTGGGGCCTATACTGCAAGTCCAGGGAGAGAGGTGGACCCCTGGGTAGCTTGCTGGGGTCAGGGGCCCTTAGGTGGAGGGCCAGGTGCACCCTGGGGCCTATACTGCAAGTCCAGGAAGAGATGTGGACCCCTGGGTAGCTTGCTGGGGTCAGAGGCCCCTAAGTGGAGTGCCAGGGGCACCCTGGGGCCTATACTGCAAGTCCAGGGAGAGAGGTGGACCCCTGGGTAGCTTGCTCGGGTCAGGATCCCTTAGGTGGAGGGCAAGGGGGCACCCTGGGGCCTACACTGCATGTCCAGGGAGAGAGGTGGACCCCTGAGTAGCTTGCTGGGGTCAGGGGCCCTTAGGTGGAGGGCCAGGGGGCACCCTGGGGCCTATACTGCAAGTCCAGGAAGAGATGTGGACCCCTGGGTAGCTTGCTGGGGTCAGGGGCCCTTAGGTGGAGGGCAAGGGGGCAACCTGGGGCCTACACTGCAAGTCCAGGGAGAGAGGTGGACCCCTGGGTAGCTTACTGGGGTCAGAGGCCCTTAGGTGGAGGGCCAGGGGGCACCCTGGGGCCTACACTGCAAGTCCGGGGAGAGAGGTGGACCCCTGGGTAGCTTGCTGGGGTCATAGGCCCCTAAGTGGAGTGCCAGGGGCACCCTGGGGCCTATACTGCAAGTCCAGGGAGAGAGGTGGACCCCTGGGTAGCTTGCTGGGGTCAGGGGCCGCTAGGTGGAGGGCCAGGGGGCACCCTGGGGCCTACACTGCAAGTCCGGGGAGAGAGGTGGACCCCTGGGTAGCTTGCTGGGGTCAGAGGCCCCTAGGTGGAGGGCCAGGTGGCACAATGGGGCCTATACTGCTGGTCCAGGGAGAGAGGTGGACCCCTGGGTAGCTTGCTGGGGTCAGGGGCCCTTAGGTGGAGGGCCAGGGGGCACCCTGGGGCCTACACTGCAAGTCCAGGGAGAGAGGTGGACCCCTGGGTAGCTTGCTGGGGTCAGAGGCCCCCAGGTGGAGGGCCAGGGGGCACCCTTGGGCCTACACTGCAAGTCCAGGGAGAGAGGTGGACCCCTGGGTAGCTTGCTGGGGTCAGAGACCCCTAGTTGGAGGGCCAGGGGCACCCTGGGGCCTTTTATGGAAGTCCAGGGAGGGAAGTGGACCCTGGGTAGCCTGCTGGGGTCAGATTCCCTTAGGTGGAAGGCCAGGGCGCACCCTGGGGCCTATACTGCAAGTACAGGGAGAGAGGTGGACCCCTGGGTAGCTTGCTGGGGTCAGGGGCCCTTAGGTGGAGGGCCAGGTGCACCCTGGGGCCTATACTGCAAGTCCAGGAAGAGATGTGGACCCCTGGGTAGCTTGCTGGGGTCACAGGCCCCTAAGTGGAGTGCCAGGGGCACCCTGGGGCCTATACTGCAAGTCCAGGGAGAGAGGTGGACCCCTGGGTAGCTTGCTCGGGTCAGGATCCCTTAAGTGGAGGGCAAGGGGGCACCCTGGGGCCTACACTGCATGTCCAGGGAGAGAGGTGGACCCCTGAGTAGCTTGCTGGGGTCAGGGGCCCTTAGGTGGAGGGCCAGGGGGCACCCTTGGGCCTACACTGCAAGTCCAGGGAGAGAGGTGGACCCCTGGGTAGCTTGCTGGGGTCAGAGACCCCTAGTTGGAGGGCAAGGGGGCACCATGGGGCCTTTAATGGAAGTCCAGGGAGGGAATTGGACCCTGGGTAGCCTGCTGGGGTCAGATTCCCTTAGGTGGAAGGCCAGGGTGCACCCTGGGGCCTATACTGCAAGTCCAGGGAAAGAGGTGGACCCCTGGGTAGCTTGCTGGGGTCAGAGGCCCTTAGGTGGAGGGCCAGGGGCACCCTGGGGCCTATACTGCATGTCCAGGAAGAGATGTGGACCCCTGGGTAGCTTGCTGGGGTCATAGGCCCCTAAGTGGAGTGCCAGGGGCACCCTGGGGCCAATACTGCAAGTCCAGGGAGAGAGGTGGACCCCTGGGTAGCTTGCTGGGGTCAGGGGCACTTAGGTGGAGGGCCAGGGGGCACCCTGGGGCCTACACTGCAAGTCCAGGTAGAGAGGTGGACCCCTGGGTAGCTTGCTGGGGTCAGAGGCCCCTAGGTGGAGGGCCAGGAGGCACAATGGGGCCTATACTGCTAGTCCAGGGAGAGAGGTGGACCCCTGGGTAGCTTGCTGGGGTCAGGGGCCCTTAGGTGGAGGGCAAGGGGGCACCCTGGGGCCTACACTGCAAGTCCAGGGAGAGAGGTGGACCCCTGGGTAGCTTGCTGGGGTCAGAGGCCCCCAGGTGGAGGGCCAGGGGGCACCCTTGGGCCTACACTGCAAGTCCAGGGAGAGAGGTGGACCCCTGGGTAGCTTGCTGGGGTCAGAGACCCCTAGTTGGAGGGCCAGGGGGCACCCTGGGGCCTTTAATGGAAGTCCAGGGAGGGAAGTGGACCCTGGGTAGCCTGGTGGGGTCAGATTCCCTTAGGTGGAAGGCCAGGGCGCACCCTGGGGCCTATACTGCAAGTCCAGGGAGAGAGGTGGACCCCTGGGTAGCTTGCTGGGGTCAGGGGCCCTTAGGTGGAGGGCCAGGTGCACCCTGGGGCCTATACTGCAAGTCCAGGAAGAGAGGTGGACCCCTGGGTAGCTTGCTGGGGTCAGAGGCCCCTAGGTGGAGGGCCAGGGGGCATCCTGGGGCCTACACTGCAAGTCCAGGGATAGACACGGAACCCTGGGTAGCTTGCTGGGGTCAGGGGCCCTTACGTGGAGGGCCAGGGGCACCCTGGGGCCTATATTGCAAGTCCAGGGAGAGAGCTGGTCCTCTTGGTAGCTTGCTTGGGTCAGAAGCCCCTAGGTGGGGTGCAAGGGGGCACCCTGGGGCCTATACTGCAAGTCCAGGGAGAGAGGTGGACCCCTGGGTAGCTTGCTGGGGTAAGGGGCCCCTAGGAAGAGGGCCAGGGGGCACCCTGGGGCCTATACTGCAAGACCAGGGAAAGAGGTGGACCCCTGGGTAGCTTGCTGGGGTCAGAGGCCCTTAGGTGGAGGGCAAGGGGGCACCCTGGGGCCTACACTGCAAGTCCAGGGAGAGAGGTTGACCCCTGGGTAGCTTGCTGGGGTCAGAGGCCCCTAGGTGGAGGGCCAGGAGGCACAATGGGGCCTATACTCCTGGTCCAGGGAGAGAGGTGGACCCCTGGGTAGCTTGCTGGGTTCAGAAGCCCCTAGATGGAGGGCCAGGGGGCACCCTGGGGCCTATACTGCAAGATCAGGGAGAGAGGTGGACCCCTGGGTAGCTTGCTGGGGTCAGGGGCCCTTAGGTGGAGGGCAAGGGGGCACCCTGGGGACTACACTGCAAGTCCAGGGAGAGAGGTGGACCCCTGGGTAGCTTGCTGGGGTCAGAGGCCCCCAGGTGGAGGGCCAGGGGGCACCCTTGGGCCTACACTGCAAGTCCAGGGAGAGAGGTGGACCCCTGGGTAGCTTGCTGGGGTCAGAGACCCCTAGTTGGAGGGCCAAGGGGCACCCTGGGGCCTTTAATGGAAGTCCAGGGAGGGAAGTGGACCCTGGGTAGCCTGTTGGGGTCAGATTCCCTTAGGTGGAAGGCCAGGGCGCACCCTGGGGCCTATACTGCAAGTCCAGGGAGAGAGGTGGACCCCTGGTTAGTTTGCTGGGGTCCGGGGCCCTTAGGTGGAGGACCAGGTGCACCCTGGGGCCTATACTGCAAGTCCAGGAAGAGAGGTGGACCCCTGGGTAGCTTGCTGGGGCCTACACTGCAAGTCCAGGGATAGACACGGAACCCTGGGTAGCTTGCTGGGGTCAGGGGCACCTAGATGGAGGGCCAGGGGTAACCCTGGGGCCTATACTGCAAGTCCAGGGAGAGAGGTGGACCCCTGGTTAGTTTGCTGGGCTCATGGGCCCTTACGTGGAGGGCCAGGGGCACCCTGGGGCCTATATTGCAAGTCCAGGGAGAGAGCTGGTCCTCTTGGTAGCTTGCTTGGGTCAGAAGCCCCTTGGTGGGGTGCAAGGGGGCACCCTGGGGCCTATACTGCAAGTCCAGGGAGAGAGGTGGACCCCTGGGTAGCTTGCTAGGGTCAGGGGCCCTTAGGTGGAGGGCCAGAGGGCACCCTGGGGCCTATACTGTAAGTCCAGGAAAAGATGTGGACCCCTGGGTAGCTTGCTGGGGTCATAGGCCCCTAAGTGGAGTGCCAGGGGCACCCTGGGGCCTATACTGCAAGTCCAGGGAGAGAGGTGGAGCCCTGGGTAGCTTGCTGGGGTCAGGGGCCCTTAGGTGGAGGGCCAGGTGGCACCCTGGTGCCTATAATGCAAGTCCAGGAAGATAGGTGGACCCCTGGGTAGCTAGCTGGGGTCAGAGGCCCCTAGGTGGAGGGCCAGGGGGCATCCTGGGGCCTACACTGCAAGTCCAGGGATAGACACGGACCCCTGGGTAGCTTGCTGGGGTCAGGGGCACCTAGATGGAGGGCTAGGGGTAACCCTGGGGCCTATACTGCAAGTCCAGGGAGAGAGGTGGACCCCTGGTTAGTTTGCTGGGCTCATGGGCCCTTACGTGGAGGGCCAGGGGCACCCTGGGGCCTATACTGCAAGTCCAGGGAGAGAGCTGATTCTCTGGGTAGCTTGCTGGGGTCAAAAGCCCCTAGGTGGGGTGCAAGGGGGCACCCTGGGGCCTATACTGCAAGTCCAGGGAGAGAGGTGGACCCCTGGGTAGCTTGCTGGGGTAAGGGGCCCCTAGGAGGAGGGCAAGGGGGCACCCTGGGGCCTATACTGCAAGACCAGGGAGAGAGGTGGACCCTGGGTAGCTTGCTGGGGTCATATTCCCCTAGGTGGAAGGCCAGTGTGCACCCTGGGGCCTATACTGCAAGTCCAGGGAGAGAGGTGGACCCCTGGGTAGCTTGCTGGTGTCAGGGGCACCTAGATGGAGGGCCAGGGGTAACCCTGGGGCCTATACTGCAAGTCCAGGGAGAGAGGTGGACCCCTGGTTAGTTTGCTGGACTCATGGGCCCTTAGGTGGAGGGCCAGGGGCACCCTGGGGCCTACACTGCAAGTCCAGGGAGAGAGCTGGTCCTCTGGGTAGCTTGCTGGGGTGGGGGGCCCTTAGGTGGAGGGCAAGGGGGC